>NW_009258115.1:9562794-9759544 GCF_000149755.1 Phytophthora sojae
TTTACCGGTGCGAGCCGAACGCTGACAGGACTCAATTCAATTGATGCAGCATCGATTTCAGGCACGCTACAAACCGCGGCACAGCCTAACATCACATCGATTGGTACGCTAGCATCGCTTACAGTTTCCGGAGGAATCACTGGTACTCTACAGACCGCGACCCAGCCTAACATCACATCGGTTGGAACGCTAGGTTCGTTGAGTATAAATTCAGTTTTTGGTAAAGGATTGACCATTCAGAATGATAGTACTACATCGACAGCCAGTCTCAATATCATTTCGTATTTTCAGATGGAACAAGGCGTGCGGGGTAGCGCTAATGCTACAACGCCGAAATGCTACTTCTGGAGATATGCTCTTAGTGATCGGTTATTGATGGACATAAACGGAAATATCAATATCGGAGGGAGTAGCGTTAATTCAGTATACAAACTCGATGTTAACGGCGCAATCTGTGCAACAAGCATTACGGGTACTCTACAGACGGCTAGCCAACCAAGTATTACATCTGTAGGCACACTGGTTAGCCTTGTAGTGGGCGGACAAACATATTGCACTCTATCCACTGCCGCGCAGCCCAATATCACATCGCTAGGAACACTGAGTGGACTGACTATTGCAGGCAATCTATCTTATACCGGTGTTAACCGAACGCTGACCGGACTCAATTCAATTGATGCAGCATCGATTTCAGGCACGCTACAAACCGCGGCACAGCCTAATATCACATCGATTGGCTCGCTAGCATCGCTTACAGCCACTTCGATTACTGGTACGCTACAAACCGCTGCGCAGCCCAACATCACATCTGTAGGTACATTGAGTGGACTAACAATTGCTGGCAATCTCTCTTTTACCGGTGCGAGCCGAACGCTGACCGGACTCAATTCAATTGATGCAGCATCGATTTCAGGCACGCTACAAACCGCGGCACAGCCTAACATCACATCGATTGGTACGCTAGCATCACTTACAGTTTCCGGAGGAATCACTGGTACTCTACAGACCGCGACCCAGCCTAACATCACATCGGTTGGAACGCTAGGTTCGTTGAGTATAAATTCAGTTTTTGGTAAAGGATTGACCATTCAGAATGATAGTACTACATCGACAGCCAGTCTCAATATCATTTCGTATTTTCAGATGGAACAAGGTGTGCGGGGTAGCGCTAATGCTACAACGCCGAAATGCTACTTCTGGAGATATGCTCTTAGTGATCGGTTATTGATGGACATAAACGGAAATATCAATATCGGAGGGAGTAGCGTTAATTCAGTATACAAACTCGATGTTAACGGCGCAATCTGTGCAACAAGCATTACGGGTACTCTACAGACGGCTAGCCAACCAAGTATTACATCTGTAGGCACACTGGTTAGCCTTGTAGTGGGCGGACAAACATATTGCACTCTATCCACTGCCGCGCAGCCCAATATCACATCGCTAGGAACACTGAGTGGACTGACTATTGCAGGCAATCTATCTTATACCGGTGTTAACCGAACGCTGACCGGACTCAATTCAATTGATGCAGCATCGATTTCAGGCACGCTACAAACCGCGGCACAGCCTAATATCACATCGATTGGCTCGCTAGCATCGCTTACAGCCACTTCGATTACTGGTACGCTACAAACCGCTGCGCAGCCCAACATCACATCTGTAGGTACATTGAGTGGACTAACAATTGCTGGCAATCTCTCTTTTACCGGTGCGAGCCGAACGCTGACCGGACTCAATTCAATTGATGCAGCATCGATTTCAGGCACGCTACAAACCGCGGCCCAACCTAACATCACATCGATTGGTACGCTAGCATCGCTTACAGTTTCCGGAGGAATCACTGGTACTCTACAGACCGCGACCCAGCCTAACATCACATCGGTTGGAACGCTAGGTTCGTTGAGTATAAATTCAGTTTTTGGTAAAGGATTGACCATTCAGAATGATAGTACTACATCGACAGCCAGTCTCAATATCATTTCGTATTTTCAGATGGAACAAGGCGTGCGGGGTAGCGCTAATGCTACAACGCCGAAATGCTACTTCTGGAGATATGCTCTTAGTGATCGGTTATTGATGGACATAAACGGAAATATCAATATCGGAGGGAGTAGCGTTAATTCAGTATACAAACTCGATGTTAACGGCGCAATCTGTGCAACAAGCATTACGGGTACTCTACAGACGGCTAGCCAACCAAGTATTACATCTGTAGGCACACTGGTTAGCCTTGTAGTGGGCGGACAAACATATTGCACTCTATCCACTGCCGCGCAGCCCAATATCACATCGCTAGGAACACTGAGTGGACTGACTATTTCAGGCAATCTATCTTATACCGGTGTTAACCGAACGCTGACCGGACTCAATTCAATTGATGCAGCATCGATTTCAGGCACGCTACAAACCGCGGCACAGCCTAATATCACATCGATTGGCTCGCTAGCATCGCTTACAGCCACTTCGATTACTGGTACGCTACAAACCGCTGCGCAGCCCAACATCACATCTGTAGGTACATTGAGTGGACTAACAATTGCTGGCAATCTCTCTTTTACCGGTGCGAGCCGAACGCTGACAGAACTTAATTCAATTGCTGCAGCACCGATTACTGGTACGCTACAAACCGCGGCACAGCCTAACATCACATCGATTGGTACGCTAGCATCACTTACAGTTTCCGGAGGAATCACTGGTACTCTACAGACCGCGACCCAGCCTAACATCACATCGGTTGGAACGCTAGGTTCGTTGAGTATAAATTCAGTTTTTGGTAAAGGATTGACCATTCAGAATGATAGTACTACATCGACAGCCAGTCTCAATATCATTTCGTATTTTCAGATGGAACAAGGCGTGCGGGGTAGCGCTAATGCTACAACGCCGAAATGCTACTTCTGGAGATATGCTCTTAGTGATCGGTTATTGATGGACATAAACGGAAATATCAATATCGGAGGGAGTAGCGTTAATTCAGTATACAAACTCGATGTTAACGGCGCAATCTGTGCAACAAGCATTACGGGTACTCTACAGACGGCTAGCCAACCAAGTATTACATCTGTAGGCACACGGGTTAGCCTTGTAGTGGGCGGACAAACATATTGCACTCTATCCACTGCCGCGCAGCCCAATATCACATCGCTAGGAACACTGAGTGGACTGACTATTTCAGGCAATCTATCTTATACCGGTGTTAACCGAACGCTGACCGGACTCAATTCAATTGATGCAGCATCGATTTCAGGCACGCTACAAACCGCGGCACAGCCTAATATCACATCGATTGGCTCGCTAGCATCGCTTACAGCCACTTCGATTACTGGTACGCTACAAACCGCTGCGCAGCCCAACATCACATCTGTAGGTACATTGAGTGGACTAACAATTGCTGGCAATCTCTCTTTTACCGGTGCGAGCCGAACGCTGACAGAACTTAATTCAATTGCTGCAGCACCGATTACTGGTACGCTACAAACCGCGGCACAGCCTAACATCACATCGATTGGTACGCTAGCATCACTTACAGTTTCCGGAGGAATCACTGGTACTCTACAGACCGCGACCCAGCCTAACATCACATCGGTTGGAACGCTAGGTTCGTTGAGTATAAATTCAGTTTTTGGTAAAGGATTGACCATTCAGAATGATAGTACTACATCGACAGCCAGTCTCAATATCATTTCGTATTTTCAGATGGAACAAGGCGTGCGGGGTAGCACTAATGCTACAACGCCGAAATGCTACTTCTGGAGATATGCTCTTAGTGATCGGTTATTGATGGACATAAACGGAAATATCAATATCGGAGGGAGTAGCGTTAATTCAGTATACAAACTCGATGTTAACGGCGCAATCTGTGCAACAAGCATTACGGGTACTCTACAGACGGCTAGCCAACCAAGTATTACATCTGTAGGCACACTGGTTAGCCTTGTAGTGGGCGGACAAACATATTGCACTCTATCCACTGCCGCGCAGCCCAATATCACATCGCTAGGAACACTGAGTGGACTGACTATTGCAGGCAATCTATCTTATACCGGTGTTAACCGAACGCTGACCGGACTCAATTCAATTGATGCAGCATCGATTTCAGGCACGCTACAAACCGCGGCACAGCCTAATATCACATCGATTGGCTCGCTAGCATCGCTTACAGCCACTTCGATTACTGGTACGCTACAAACCGCTGCGCAGCCCAACATCACATCTGTAGGTACATTGAGTGGACTAACAATTGCTGGCAATCTCTCTTTTACCGGTGCGAGCCGAACGCTGACCGGACTCAATTCAATTGATGCAGCATCGATTTCAGGCACGCTACAAACCGCGGCACAGCCTAACATCACATCGATTGGTACGCTAGCATCACTTACAGTTTCCGGAGGAATCACTGGTACTCTACAGACCGCGACCCAGCCTAACATCACATCGGTTGGAACGCTAGGTTCGTTGAGTATAAATTCAGTTTTTGGTAAAGGATTGACCATTCAGAATGATAGTACTACATCGACAGCCAGTCTCAATATCATTTCGTATTTTCAGATGGAACAAGGCGTGCGGGGTAGCGCTAATGCTACAACGCCGAAATGCTACTTCTGGAGATATGCTCTTAGTGATCGGTTATTGATGGACATAAACGGAAATATCAATATCGGAGGGAGTAGCGTTAATTCAGTATACAAACTCGATGTTAACGGCGCAATCTGTGCAACAAGCATTACGGGTACTCTACAGACGGCTAGCCAACCAAGTATTACATCTGTAGGCACACTGGTTAGCCTTGTAGTGGGCGGACAAACATATTGCACTCTATCCACTGCCGCGCAGCCCAATATCACATCGCTAGGAACACTGAGTGGACTGACTATTGCAGGCAATCTATTTTATACCGGTGTTAACCGAACGCTGACCGGACTCAATTCAATTGATGCAGCATCGATTTCAGGCACGCTACAAACCGCGGCACAGCCTAATATCACATCGATTGGCTCGCTAGCATCGCTTACAGCCACTTCGATTACTGGTACACTACAAACCGCTGCGCAGCCCAACATCACATCTGTAGGTACATTGAGTGGACTAACAATTGCTGGCAATCTCTCTTTTACCGGTGCGAGCCGAACGCTGACAGAACTTAATTCAATTGCTGCAGCACCGATTACTGGTACTCTACAGACCGCGACCCAGCCTAACATCACATCGGTTGGAACGCTAGGTTCGTTGAGTATAAATTCAGTTTTTGGTAAAGGATTGACCATTCAGAATGATAGTACTACATCGACAGCCAGTCTCAATATCATTTCGTATTTTCAGATGGAACAAGGCGTGCGGGGTAGCGCTAATGCTACAACGCCGAAATGCTACTTCTGGAGATATGCTCTTAGTGATCGGTTATTGATGGACATAAACGGAAATATCAATATCGGAGGGAGTAGCGTTAATTCAGTATACAAACTCGATGTTAACGGCGCAATCTGTGCAACAAGCATTACGGGTACTCTACAGACGGCTAGCCAACCAAGTATTACATCTGTAGGCACACTGGTTAGCCTTGTAGTGGGCGGACAAACATATTGCACTCTATCCACTGCCGCGCAGCCCAATATCACATCGCTAGGAACACTGAGTGGACTGACTATTGCAGGCAATCTATCTTATACCGGTGTTAACCGAACGCTGACCGGACTCAATTCAATTGATGCAGCATCGATTTCAGGCACGCTACAAACCGCGGCACAGCCTAATATCACATCGATTGGCTCGCTAGCATCGCTTACAGCCACTTCGATTACTGGTACGCTACAAACCGCTGCGCAGCCCAACATCACATCTGTAGGTACATTGAGTGGACTAACAATTGCTGGCAATCTCTCTTTTACCGGTGCGAGCCGAACGCTGACAGAACTTAATTCAATTGCTGCAGCACCGATTACTGGTACGCTACAAACCGCGGCACACATCGATTGGTACGCTAGCATCACTTACAGTTTCCGGAGGAATCACTGGTACTCTACAGACCGCGACCCAGCCTAACATCACATCGGTTGGAACGCTAGGTTCGTTGAGTATAAATTCAGTTTTTGGTAAAGGATTGACCATTCAGAATGATAGTACTACATCGACAGCCAGTCTCAATATCATTTCGTATTTTCAGATGGAACAAGGCGTGCGGGGTAGCGCTAATGCTACAACGCCGAAATGCTACTTCTGGAGATATGCTCTTAGTGATCGGTTATTGATGGACATAAACGGAAATATCAATATCGGAGGGAGTAGCGTTAATTCAGTATACAAACTCGATGTTAACGGCGCAATCTGTGCAACAAGCATTACGGGTACTCTACAGACGGCTAGCCAACCAAGTATTACATCTGTAGGCACACTGGTTAGCCTTGTAGTGGGCGGACAAACATATTGCACTCTATCCACTGCCGCGCAGCCCAATATCACATCGCTAGGAACACTGAGTGGACTGACTATTGCAGGCAATCTATTTTATACCGGTGTTAACCGAACGCTGACCGGACTCAATTCAATTGATGCAGCATCGATTTCAGGCACGCTACAAACCGCGGCACAGCCTAATATCACATCGATTGGCTCGCTAGCATCGCTTACAGCCACTTCGATTACTGGTACGCTACAAACCGCTGCGCAGCCCAACATCACATCTGTAGGTACATTGAGTGGACTAACAATTGCTGGCAATCTCTCTTTTACCGGTGCGAGCCGAACGCTGACAGAACTTAATTCAATTGCTGCAGCACCGATTACTGGTACGCTACAAACCGCGGCACAGCCTAACATCACATCGATTGGTACACTAGCATCACTTACAGTTTCCGGAGGAATCACTGGTACTCTACAGACCGCGACCCAGCCTAACATCACATCGGTTGGAACGCTAGGTTCGTTGAGTATAAATTCAGTTTTTGGTAAAGGATTGACCATTCAGAATGATAGTACTACATCGACAGCCAGTCTCAATATCATTTCGTATTTTCAGATGGAACAAGGCGTGCGGGGTAGCGCTAATGCTACAACGCCGAAATGCTACTTCTGGAGATATGCTCTTAGTGATCGGTTATTGATGGACATAAACGGAAATATCAATATCGGAGGGAGTAGCGTTAATTCAGTATACAAACTCGATGTTAACGGCGCAATCTGTGCAACAAGCATTACGGGTACTCTACAGACGGCTAGCCAACCAAGTATTACATCTGTAGGCACACTGGTTAGCCTTGTAGTGGGCGGACAAACATATTGCACTCTATCCACTGCCGCGCAGCCCAATATCACATCGCTAGGAACACTGAGTGGACTGACTATTGCAGGCAATCTATCTTATACCGGTGTTAACCGAACGCTGACCGGACTCAATTCAATTGATGCAGCATCGATTTCAGGCACGCTACAAACCGCGGCACAGCCTAATATCACATCGATTGGCTCGCTAGCATCGCTTACAGCCACTTCGATTACTGGTACGCTACAAACCGCTGCGCAGCCCAACATCACATCTGTAGGTACATTGAGTGGACTAACAATTGCTGGCAATCTCTCTTTTACCGGTGCGAGCCGAACGCTGACAGAACTTAATTCAATTGCTGCAGCACCGATTACTGGTACGCTACAAACCGCGGCACAGCCTAACATCACATCGATTGTACGCTAGCATCACTTACAGTTTCCGGAGGAATCACTGGTACTCTACAGACCGCGACCCAGCCTAACATCACATCGGTTGGAACGCTAGGTTCGTTGAGTATAAATTCAGTTTTTGGTAAAGGATTGACCATTCAGAATGATAGTACTACATCGACAGCCAGTCTCAATATCATTTCGTATTTTCAGATGGAACAAGGCGTGCGGGGTAGCGCTAATGCTACAACGCCGAAATGCTACTTCTGGAGATATGCTCTTAGTGATCGGTTATTGATGGACATAAACGGAAATATCAATATCGGAGGGAGTAGCGTTAATTCAGTATACAAACTCGATGTTAACGGCGCAATCTGTGCAACAAGCATTACGGGTACTCTACAGACGGCTAGCCAACCAAGTATTACATCTGTAGGCACACTGGTTAGCCTTGTAGTGGGCGGACAAACATATTGCACTCTATCCACTGCCGCGCAGCCCAATATCACATCGCTAGGAACACTGAGTGGACTGACTATTGCAGGCAATCTATCTTATACAGGTGTTAACCGAACGCTGACCGGACTCAATTCAATTGATGCAGCATCGATTTCAGGCACGCTACAAACCGCGGCACAGCCTAATATCACATCGATTGGTACGCTAGCATCGCTTACAGCCACTTCGATTACTGGTACGCTACAAACCGCTGCGCAGCCCAACATCACATCTGTAGGTACATTGAGTGGACTAACAATTGCTGGCAATCTCTCTTTTACCGGTGCGAGCCGAACGCTGACAGAACTTAATTCAATTGCTGCAGCACCGATTACTGGTACGCTACAAACCGCGGCACAGCCTAACATCACATCGATTGGTACGCTAGCATCACTTACAGTTTCCGGAGGAATCACTGGTACTCTACAGACCGCGACCCAGCCTAACATCACATCGGTTGGAACGCTAGGTTCGTTGAGTATAAATTCAGTTTTTGGTAAAGGATTGACCATTCAGAATGATAGTACTACATCGACAGCCAGTCTCAATATCATTTCGTATTTTCAGATGGAACAAGGCGTGCGGGGTAGCGCTAATGCTACAACGCCGAAATGCTACTTCTGGAGATATGCTCTTAGTGATCGGTTATTGATGGACATAAACGGAAATATCAATATCGGAGGGAGTAGCGTTAATTCAGTATACAAACTCGATGTTAACGGCGCAATCTGTGCAACAAGCATTACGGGTACTCTACAGACGGCTAGCCAACCAAGTATTACATCTGTAGGCACACTGGTTAGCCTTGTAGTGGGCAGACAAACATATTGCACTCTATCCACTGCCGCGCAGCCCAATATCACATCGCTAGGAACACTGAGTGGACTGACTATTGCAGGCAATCTATCTTATACCGGTGTTAACCGAACGCTGACCGGACTCAATTCAATTGATGCAGCATCGATTTCAGGCACGCTACAAACCGCGGCCCAACCTAACATCACATCGATTGGTACGCTAGCATCGCTTACAGTTTCCGGAGGAATCACTGGTACTCTACAGACTGCGGCACAGCCTAACCTCACATCGATTGGTACGCTAGCATCGCTTACAGCCACTTCGATTACTGGTACGCTACAAACCGCTGCGCAGCCCAACATCACATCTGTAGGTACATTGAGTGGACTAACAATTGCTGGCAATCTCTCTTTTACCGGTGCGAGCCGAACGCTGACAGAACTTAATTCAATTGCTGCAGCACCGATTACTGGTACGCTACAAACCGCGGCACACATCGATTGGTACGCTAGCATCACTTACAGTTTCCGGAGGAATCACTGGTACTCTACAGACCGCGACCCAGCCTAACATCACATCGGTTGGAACGCTAGGTTCGTTGAGTATAAATTCAGTTTTTGGTAAAGGATTGACCATTCAGAATGATAGTACTACATCGACAGCCAGTCTCAATATCATTTCGTATTTTCAGATGGAACAAGGCGTGCGGGGTAGCGCTAATGCTACAACGCCGAAATGCTACTTCTGGAGATATGCTCTTAGTGATCGGTTATTGATGGACATAAACGGAAATATCAATATCGGAGGGAGTAGCGTTAATTCAGTATACAAACTCGATGTTAACGGCGCAATCTGTGCAACAAGCATTACGGGTACTCTACAGACGGCTAGCCAACCAAGTATTACATCTGTAGGCACACTGGTTAGCCTTGTAGTGGGCGGACAAACATATTGCACTCTATCCACTGCCGCGCAGCCCAATATCACATCGCTAGGAACACTGAGTGGACTGACTATTGCAGGCAATCTATCTTATACCGGTGTTAACCGAACGCTGACCGGACTCAATTCAATTGATGCAGCATCGATTTCAGGCACGCTACAAACCGCGGCACAGCCTAATATCACATCGATTGGCTCGCTAGCATCGCTTACAGTTTCCGGAGGAATCACTGGTACTCTACAGACCGCGGCACAGCCTAACCTCACATCGATTCGTACGCTAGCATCGCTTACAGCCACATCCATTACAGATACGCTACAAACCGCGGCCCAGCCTAACATCACATCGGTTGGAACGCTAGGTTCGCTGATAATTGATAGCGTTTTCTCGAAAGGATTAGCCATTCAAAATTATTCTAATACATCGACAGCCAGTATCAATATCGTGAGCTATTATCAGATGGAACAAGGCGTACGGGGTAGCGCTAATGCTACAACGCCGAAATGCTACTTCTGGAGATATGCTCTTAGTGATCGGTTATTGATGGACATAAACGGAAATATCAATATCGGAGGGAGTAGCGTTAATTCAGTATACAAACTCGATGTTAACGGCGCAATCTGTGCAACAAGCATTACGGGTACTCTACAGACGCCTAGCCAACCAAGTATTACATCTGTAGGCACACTGGTTAGCCTTGTAGTGGGCGGACAAACATATTGCACTCTATCCACTGCCGCGCAGCCCAATATCATATCGCTAGGAACACTGAGTGGACTGACTATTGCAGGCAATCTATTTTATACCGGTGTTAACCGAACGCTGACCGGACTCAATTCAATTGATGCAGCATCGATTTCAGGCACGCTACAAACCGCGGCACAGCCTAATATCACATCGATTGGCTCGCTAGCATCGCTTACAGTTTCCGGAGGAATCACTGGTACTCTACAGACCGCGGCACAGCCTAACCTCACATCGATTGGTACGCTAGCATCGCTTACAGCCACATCTATTACAGATACGCTACAAACCGCGGCCCAGCCTAACATCACATCGGTTGGAACGCTAGGTTCGCTGATAATTGATAGCGTTTTCTCGAAAGGATTAGCCATTCAAAATTATTCTAATACATCGACAGCCAGTATCAATATCGTGAGCTATTATCAGATGGAACAAGGCGTACGGGGTAGCGCTAATGCTACAACGCCGAAATGCTACTTCTGGAGATATGCTCTTAGTGATCGGTTATTGATGGACATAAACGGAAATATCAATATCGGAGGGAGTAGCGTTAATTCAGTATACAAACTCGATGTTAACGGCGCAATCTGTGCAACAAGCATTACGGGTACTCTACAGACGCCTAGCCAACCAAGTATTACATCTGTAGGCACACTGGTTAGCCTTGTAGTGTTATGACGAGACCAACTACAACCTGTACTGTAAGCGGACGCAAGGTCGCGCTCTTGTCGGACAACGCGCGATCGTCAAGCTCCCTCCCTCTAAGGGGGCTAACTTACAGGTGCAGTGCGCAGTTTCCCCCGAAGTCGGCCTCGTGCACTACGCCACGCGTCGTGGCAGCATCAAGATGGAGGTCAATGCCGAGTTTGTGGACGAGGTATACGACGCGGTCGAGGCCCACGACGTGTACCGCGACCACTTTCTCGGCAAGACCATCGTCATCGTCCTGGACAACGCGCCTGCCCACTGCCAGACGGAGGATCTCGTCCAACAGCGGGCGGATCTGGAGTTGCTACGCCTAGGGCCGTACTCGCCTATGTGTAACCCGATCGAAGGTACGGCTAGCTTATCTGTTTTTGGTGCGATATACTTAGAGGTACTGAAGCGATACAATGTATTATTGTGCAGGTTGCTTTAGCGTTTTAAAAGCTCGCATCAAGGCGTATCTGGGCTTGAGCCACGATGAGATGATCAACGTGCCGCACGGCCAGAAGACGGAGCGTAGGATGCGACTGCTCGAGATAGCCGTGGAGCACTGCATGCCTTGCATTGACATGCGCCTCGTTAACAAGATGGCGCGACACTGTGCGCTGTCTGTCGCCGCTGCTATTCGTAGCGAGCCCATGGAGAATGGAACTTAGATGTTTGCTGTGGACTAAATCCACATTGGTCTGTACTAATCCTCGAAAATATTTTTTTGAAAAAAATATTTTTCGTATTTACGTGACTCTCGGCTTTGCCTTACACTACTGCCAACTTGGATTGGCAAAGGTGTTGATATACAGAGAGAGAGAGTCTGGACGATCTATTCCAGCACCCGCGAAGCCTTAGCAGTCAATCGTCAGAGTTTTGCGAAATGAGCGGCATTTGCTTACCCAACAGGTAGATAGATCGCTCTGTCTTTTTATTTAAAATTACGCAACTCATCGCTTCGTCTACATTCGAACCAGAGCTCGTTATGGGCCAGAATGCCACCTATAATAACATACAGGTATCCAAATCTGCAGTGACAATATTAACACCCTCCGTTCCATGTTTGGCGAGCATGTCTAATGTGAGACGATGTACTAAGCTTTCAACATTTGAGGCGTACAGCTTACGTAGCTCGAGCTAGCAGACATGATAGCACGAGATATTGACAAGCGTTGCCCAGCTATAAAGTATGCTTCAGCGGACGCATAGCGTAGTTTATTAGTGAAATCCTTAGCAACCTTTCACAAAAGTACAGCGGGTGGAAAAAGTCATAGCCCACCCCAAGCCCGCCACATACATACAGTAAGTCAAAACGATTTGCAAGCCCGATGACCCAGTGTTTCGACCTACCCAGTTGCATCCAGCAACACTAGCGATACAATGCACACATGAGACGAAAGGTACTCATGTTGTCATACATATAAGCAAAGCAGGATCCCGAGAAACCAAGAAACGGATATGATATCGTGCAATGTCTGAGGGCATTCATCACGTTTTGCCAGGCGTTGGAGATTCACAATCTGGTGATCCAATACAAAAACCAAGATAAACTCAGATTGGACCGGTTTCATTCGAGCAGCGATTCGTCAAAATCCAGCCTTTAATAGTCAATGGAATTCGAGCAATTTCGGCAATTTTGTGAGTTGAAGCGCTGTTGTCATTTCACTTGAACATCTTTTTGACTTGGTCTTAGCACACTGACCCGCACAGGTAGCTCGGGGTTTCTCCGCCCGCTGTAGTAATAACTCGTAATTTTTAGTCTTATCTTAGACTTGTCCTTGATTTTAGTGCTAAACTTAGCAAACAACCCCTGAGCTACAGAGTAATACATGTAGCCATTCGTAGCTTTAAATGTAATTGGTTAGGTTAACAAGTACTCTATTTCGGTTAGAAAGATACCCGGTTTCGGTAAGTTACAAAACAATTCTGCCGGCCAAGCACAGCTCTTCGACCTGTGAACAAGATGCTCGCTTTGACGGTCTAGTTGATCGACTTCTCAGCATGAGTGGAGCAGTGGGTCCGCTGAGCGCGGCTGCTCTCAAAGCTTTGCCCGTCAGCAAACACGAAGTCAACGGCAGTTTTGCTATTTCACATTCGGCGACTGTGACGTACGTGACCAACTTGGATTTATGGGTCTGCAAAAGTTTTCAGTTGCTGCCTGCAGCGCAAAAGAACACTGTTGTCGCCGCTGTGGCAAGAATGTACGTTTTGGCCATTTCACGCATCTTTGCTTTGACACAATCAACGGAGTCGTCACCACCCGTAACACCAAAAGAGCTGGTATCGAGTAAAATGGTTGAGCTGTCGAGGACGATCGATGACCACCGCGATAGACTCGTGCAACACTTCGGCGAATAAGGGATCGACAAAATTGGACATGAGTTCAAAGTACTTTGCCGAGAGTATGGAAGCAACAAACCCATCCGCACAGCATCGACAAATTTGACCACCGTCTTGCCGACTTCCACGAGATGTGGCGCCTTGGCGACGCAGCGGAAAGATTTCCGATGCTGGCAAGTTTTTGTGGAGGAATTGCTACAGTCTTCCCAAACACGGCCACCGTGGAGGCTGACTTCTCTCTCATAGGGTGCGCGAAGACTGACAAGCGAACGGCCCTCACCGACCTAGCTCTCGAAGGCGTCTTGTACTGCAAGCAGTGGAAGCGTCTGTCTCCTCTACCTTAAGCTTTAGAGTAGCAGCAACTCGTTATTCCCATAAATCCCACTTTTCCCACATTCTGTGTCTAAGATGGGTCACTTCCTAGCAGAAAGTGGTAAAAGTGACTTCTCCCCTTTTTAAGTGGTCTGATTATGACTGTCGGTGGACGCGCCTGCTAGTATCATAGCGTGTGTTTACCCGTGGTCAGACCAAGAGAAGAGAAGAGGTGGTCGTGTATACGAAGGGCGAGTCATCGCCGTGTAGTGGAGGAGCGAGACCGCATTTCATTTATCCTTCGCGCCGGAGTATAGCTCCGGCACCCTCGTATCAAGCCGTGACTGGCTGGGACCCTTCTTTCCTGAGGGCCTGCGAGGTTTATATTGTGTGTGAGAGCTTTGCTCGTGGCTGGTGACGCTCGTCAGTTGACTAAGCGGAAACACGGTGCACAGAGGAAACATCAACCCGGTGCAAGGGAAAGTTCCTGGGCCTTCAGGTTCTAACCCTAACAAGCCCATTGAGTCATCGGGACTTGATGGGTGTTATTGGTGGGGAAAGTGTGCTATTATATAATTTAGTGCGTGTCAGAAGCGAATGTTGGTTTTAGATAAATTGCTACACTTTAGATCGCAAAAAATGCCATCTGACTTCACTCCGATTTAGAGCGCCAAGTCAGCGCTTGCATCCATTACTACGAGTGAGTTGGCAAGGCTAGAATTGCTAAAAGAGAGTGCACTTCAACTTTCCCGCATGGATACGTCTACGCAAAGCTCATCATGTCCAATACTCTGTGAAGCTACAGCCTGTAGCCTACAGATAGCTCCAGGCAGTGGCGCAGGTGGTCTCCTTATACCTTGGGGACCCACACCCCGCACTACGCAACTAGCGCCAAGTCGCAACGACGGGTTCGTTCGCTGCCCTGCTAGTCGCTGGGCCCTCCTACGCGGACATGCTTCACGGGCACCCCGCGCGGGTTTGCTTTGGCTATGCTCCTCGCAACCACTTGCTGCCGATAGAATAGAGAATCTCGCGATAGCATTAGCTGATAATGAAGACTCCATCATGCAGCCCCTCCAGTGCTGTTAATTGCTTATTGGTTCGATGACCTGCATGGGTTAAACTGAGACTCTAAGTTTGCTTCACTACACTACAAAAAATGCCCATGGTGACTGATAGAGTTACAGAATCAATTAGAGGGTGGGGGCTCCACTACAGGGTGTCGGCCCCCTAAGCAACTCAACGGAGCAACGCGACTGAGGTGTTCAATTACTAGTAACTTCAAAATGTTATTATACCCAATGGCAAGTTTTATTTTTTTCTGCAAGGCGTTATTATGCAATAAATAACGGACGCAATGCATCGGTAAACTTCATATATTCTTCAGCAAAATTAAGATGAACACTCAGCTTTCATAGAGTGTAGTTTCATCCTTCCGCCACACGAACGTCTTCATCCCGCTCGGGAACTGCTCTGTCTCGTCGTCCCGGTGGTCCCATTTTCCGTTCGTCTTGGAGCTCCGGTGGATGTCCACCGCCAACAGCACCGTGCGGTGGTAGATCTGCAGACGGTTGCGTTTCGAAGCGTCCTCCACCTCAGGCCACCGCATCGAAGCCACGTCCGGCACGAACAACGTCTCGGGCAACACGTTGTTCAGAATGCCCACGAGCGACGTCAATACGTCGGACGCCCCCGTCTGGAACGGAATCTCGACGCCCGTGTTGGCTTGGCCGTAGCCTTCCCGCATGTTGAAGTATTTGATACCGTGGCTGATCCAGGGCTTGACGCTGAAGTACTCGCACTGAGTTTTGGCGCAGAGCCTTTCAGCCGCGGCGATGAGACCGTTGACGTTCTGCTCCTTGGCACCGCGGAACACCGCAGCCGTTCGGCCGGCATTGCACCACGGAGAGTCACTGAAGCTTCTAATAATGAGAGGACAGGCATCCAACTTCGCGATGAACGTCTCGATGTCTTCGACCGTCTCCGCGTATACAAGCGAGTCGAGAGGCTGCTCCACGTTCGCCACCTTGTTGCCGCGGCCGAGCTGGTGGTCGAAGATGAACTCGCGCAGGTCCAGCGCTGAGCCTTTCGTCGCTGCGTACTCCTTCCCGGGCAACGCGGTGGCGTTTAGAGCCACCTTGCCGCCGTACGTGTTGAGGTTCAGGTACTTCCTCATAACATGCGAGAGGTGCATGTCTTCCGACGTCGCCCAGGACGGTGGCCGCTCCTTCATGAAGTACTCGAGCCACGACTGCTCCAGGAACCACATGCCGCAGAGGTAGTCCTGCTCCTCCATGTCCGTGGTCGAGAGGTCATACCCCACAGTCGGCCAGCTCTTGTAGCCCTCGAACGTCGCTGCACGGAGGTGGCCATTGTTGCCCCACACACCCTTCTTGATGTTCATGTACTGAATGTAGTCGAACACAGTCGTGGAGTCGATGGCCTTATCGTCGTCCACGATCAGCACGTACTTGGTGGTGGCCATGTACGCGAGCAGGAAGCGTCCGTGGAACTTGTGGTTGAACTCGGACACCGTGAAGACCAGTCGGTGGCTTTGGGCGGGGTACGCTACTCGTGTTGCGTCCAGGACGGCTTCGTACAGGTGTCGGCTGGGCGAGTTGAAGCACATGACCCAGACGTTGGGCGGCTCCACGTTCTCCTGGTTGAGCGCCGCGTCCAGTTGAATATGCAACGCCTCGGGCTCGCCCCGGTAGACGTTGAAGATGATGGTCGTGGACGTGTCGTTCGCGCTGAAGTCGGACGTGTAGAAGTCCTCGCCCATGGCAAGTGGCTCGTGACTGGAGTGCACTGCAAGTGTGGTCTTCTTGGTCAGCTGATCGGAAGGTTGTTGTTGTTCGTCTTGAACCGCTCCAAACGGCTCGACTGGTCCTTTGTTCGAGCGCAGCACGCCGCGTAGTTTTCCTCTGGTTGTCTTGATGACGTGGGGGCCCAGCGTGAAGATCATCGAGCAGCACATGACGAAAAGCGCCGTCCCGCCGAGTACCAGGTTGAGTTTGAGGCTTCGAGGATAATTGTTCCGCTTCATTCCGGGGCTGGAGGCGTCAGCGTTTGCTCTGGCGCTACGATTGAAGAATGACTCAGCTGAGACCGCACGGACGCTCGAGAGGGACGTTCGAAGTATCGAACTGATAGCTGCGGAGTATCGAGGTGGCGATACGCCAGAATCGCAGGTGAAATTTATCGACTCAGGCAAGAACGGGGACGAGGCGAAGAATTGCCGAGACGACAATAACAACATCACTGAGCGATGACTGGAACCAGTGCAGCCAGTAAAGCACGGTCATTAGCTCATCATTCCATGATCTCATCGTATCGTTCGTCACTAACAACGAGCGAGCTGCAGCCGTCCGAGGGCATCACATCGCTGGCCCACATAGTCAAGTTTTAATGCCAGCGCTCATCTTTCGGCTGTATTTCTGAGCTTGCTGCCGTTCAAATAACAAACGATGTATATTTTTCAGCCGACTTCATGGCTTACGACGAGTAATAGTGAAGTGGGTCATCGGTCGACTCTCGCTGCCATATCAACGTCTCCATTCGGGACGGGAATTCATCCGCGATCACCCACTCGTCCTTCTCATCGTCAACAACTTTGCCGTTTGTCTTGGAGTTCCGGTGGATGTCCACCGCCAACAGCACCGTGCGGTGGTAGATCTGCAGGCGGTTGCGTTTCGAAGCGTCCTCCGCCTCAGGCCACCGCATCGAAGCCACGTCCGGCACGAACAACGTCTCGGGCAACACGTTGTTCAGAATGCCCACGAGCGACGTCAATACGTCGGACGCCCCCGTCTGGAACGGAATCTCGACGCCCGTGCTGGCTTGGCCGTAGCCTTCGCGCATGTTGAAGTATCTGATACCGTGGCGGATGTTGGGCTTGACGCTGAAGTACTCGCACTGAGTTTTGGCGCAGAGCTTCTCTGCGGCGGCGATGAGACCGTTGACGTCCTGTTCCTTCGCCCCACGGAACACCGCTGCCGTCTTGCCACCATCGCACCAGGGGCCTGAGACTGCAGCTGCAGTCCCATTGACTTCACCAACATTGACAGCCACACTGCCATTTTGCGACGGACACGCGTCAAGCTTTGCCAAGTAGTCCTCAATGTCGCCTGCTGTCTCGGCGTAGACAAGCGTCTTGATCGGCGCATTAACACTAACGACCTTGTTGCCCCGTCCAAGCTCGTGGTCGAAGATGAACTCACGGAGGTCCAACGCGGATCCCTGCGTCGCCTGAACTTCCTTGGGCTTGTGAGGGAGCGTCTTACCAATCGCAACTCGACCCGCGTACGTGTTGAGGTTCAGGTACTTCCTCATGACATGCGAGAGGTGCATGTCCTCCGACGTCGCCCAGGACGGTGGACGCTCCTTCATGAAGTACTCGAGCCACGACTGCTCCAGGAACCACATGCCACTGAGGTAATCCTGCTCGGCCATGTCCTCGCCCGTGAAGTTGCGGGGCCAGCTCTTGTAGCCCTCGAACGTTGGTGCTCGGCGGTGGCCATTGTTGCCCCACACTCCTTTCTTGATGTTCATGTACTTGATGTAGTCATTCACCGTGTCGCCGTCGATGGCCTTGTCGTCGTCCACGATCAGCACGTACTTGGTCTTTGCCATGTACGCGAGCAGGAAGCGGCCGTGGAACTTGTAGTTGAAGTCCGAGACGGTGAACTTGACGGTGTGCGCAACGTCGGGGAATTTCTTCTTCACTTCCTCCACCACGTGCCGGTACTTCTTCTCCATGGGCGAGTTGAAGCACATGACCCAGACCTCCGGGGGCGAGACGTACTTCTGAGTCAGCGCCTTCAGCAGCTGCACCGCGAGCGCCTTCGGTCTGCCCTTGAACACGTTGAAGATGATGGTGGTCGAAGTGTCGTTCTCGCTGAAGTCGGACGTGTAGAACTCGTCGCCCATGGGCAGCACTTCTCGACTCGGCTGGACGTCCACAGTCAAGTCTTCAACCGCTGAGACCTTGAGCAAGACCTGGTGCTGCGAGTACTCGTCCACATCCTGGCTGCGGATGGCGAAGGCGTGGTGGTTGGCCACACGCTTGTCGAAGCCCGCCAGGGACCCCACGAACCAGCACACGAACAGAATCCAGCCTCCGCCAAGGACGTAGAGCGCTCTCGGTCGCCGCCACAAGTCCGAGTTGCCGACGTTGTGTCTTCTGGACTCCATCGCAAGTCGCGGAAAGTTGCTTAGTGAGGGTGAGATCTCGATTGGCACGAGCGCGGATCAAGTGGAGACTCTGCTGGGTGCGATGATGTTGGAAACCAACGATCGCTTCAACCGCTTGAAACGACCAGCTCCAGAACTTCAGAAACGAACGATCCACCCATCCACACCAAAATGTCGACGAGCCGCATACCAAGTCTTGATTGACACGACGCCACCCGCATCACCAGCCTGCCCGCAATCCAGCCAGCGGCAACAGACAATGGATCGAAAAAACCACGCACTGGTCTACTATATATTTAGTGCTCAGTCCCCACCTGCTCCCGTTCCTGCGTCGTTCCTCCTCCTGCCGCTGCTGCTGTTGACGTGGCCGAGTCGGCGGTGCTACTCACCCTCGCCCTCACCTGGCACCGCGGGCTCCTCTCCTGCGCTGTCTTTTCCCTCTGCCTTGCCTGTTGCCAGGAGCGGGAGCGCGTTGCTGCGTGGGTGGCGCGACTCGGTCGGTAGCTCTCTGGATGAGCTCCAGGCTCACTGGAAGGTCTTTCGCTTGCCCATGCGCTCGAACTGCGCCACCATGCTGCAGGTCCGCGCAGCCAGGTCGCGGGTCTTGTCGATCACCTGGCGGTGGACCGAGTTCTGCGGCATGCCCATGACGATGCGTCCTTCCTGGGTGTCGATCTTGGCGTCCAGGCGCGCGTTGCGGATGAGGTTCACGATCCACTTCTCGGCCTCGCCGTCCTCCTGCATGGCCAGCTTGGATGACAGCGCCTTCATGTCGATGGTGCGGTGCACGCGGCAGTACATCTCGAAGATGGCCAGGCGCGCGGCCTCCATGAAGTCCGTCGAGTTCTTCTCGTAGAGGAAGAAGTCGCTGGCCAGCACGACCTCGCACTCGCGCAGCTTCTCCTGGGCCGACTCGAAGTCGAAGTTGACGAACAGGCAGTCGACGAAGTCCACGATCGGGTCACGGTAGCCCTTGTCGTCCACGCGCAGCACGCGCAGCAGGTCCTTGATGAGGTTGCGGCGACGCTTGTGCAGGATCACGCCGGCGCACAGGTAGCGCAGCAGCCACGGCGCGTTGCTCTGGATGGCCTCCACGCAGCGCGACTGCAGCATGAAGTCCACGATGGCGTCGCGGCCCTCCTCGTGCCACGCGAACACGAACAGCGACCAATGCAGCAGCCACGTGCGCTGCTGGAGCTGCTCCACGGGGCTCATAATGGTCTGTCAACATACAACAACAAAAAACAAATTAGCTAGGAACAGCGGTTCAATACATCCCCGGCTACTCCACGTACGCTGCTCTCGATGACGTCGCTGATGCGCGAGATGTCGGCGAGCGCGTCGTCCCAGCGGAAGATGAGGATCTCGGCCGCGAGCTTGCCCCAGAGCGCGTTGAGGTATTGCTCGGACGAGTTGGGGATGAGCACGCCGTAGTACGTGAGGTACGTGAGGCAGTCCTGGTAGTTACCGCACTCGTACTGCAGCTTGGCGTACTTGTAGAGGCCGTCCAGCACGGCGGGCGTGATGCCCTCGTTCTGCTCGAGGTGGCTGGCGTTCAGCAGGTTCTCGCTCTGCAGCTGCATGATCTTCTCCTCGTCCTCGATGAGCTCCAGCATGGGGCTGCACTCGCTCTTGGCAAAGCTCAGCGCATCCAGGATCTCGCCGCGGCGCGTCTCGAACTCCTCGGGCACGTCCTCCGTGCCGTGCAGCGTCTGGTGGATCTCCACGGCGAAGTCCGCCATGTTGGTGGGCTTGAGCAGCGCCAGCTTGGCCGCCATGAGCTGCGCCTCGTCGTACAGCTCGCTGCTGGACAGGAAGTCGATGAGCGGGAACATGAAGTGCAGGTCCATGAAGGGCGCCAGGCGGTTCGTCAGGTCGAACTTGGCGTCGGGCGGCACGCTCACGCCCGGCGCGGCCGCGTCCGTCTCCTCGTGGCTACTCATGACTGGCTGCGTCTAGTGGCGTAGAGGGGGGAAGAGATAGAGAGAGGGGCGCGAGTCGGTCGGGAGCTGTCGCTGCTCCTGGGTGGCTCGCGGGAATGAGTGGCGATGGCTGGCAGCGACGAGTTTGGGGAGGGGCACGGTACTACATGTGGTACAGTGTACCCAGTGGATAAGTTTAAGGTGGACCACATGGATGTTGTTGGACGCAATTTTCATTGAACGCACAGCATGGCTTTTATTTATGCAACTTGACGGTACTTTTGAATTCGAGGTCTACGACGACGACGCGGGGCTGACGTTCCAGAAGCGCTGGGCGAAGTCCCCGATGCCCGGGCGGATTCGCTGCTGCTCGTCCAGCACGGTGTCTACCTGGGCGGTGACGAGCGACACATCTGCGGTGGGAATTAGAGAGGCAGCGTTAGTTTTTTTTTCAGACTCCAAGTCGGATGTTGAAGTGGACCCACCTGAGAAGTGCCGGAGCACGTTCTGGAGCCCCTCGAAGGCGCTGATCATCGTCGCGAAGTAGATATTCCTCGCAGGGATCTGCCTGTCGTGCACGAGGTGCTGCAGCACCGCGCACGCCTTCTCGCCAGCGGCACACTCGACGTCAAGTAGCAAAACGAACTGGTGTGGATTGATGGGCGGAAGATGCGCGAAAATGCGCCTCGAAGGAACGTTGAGTCCGCTGCTGCTGTTCTTCTTCTCCCTTTGTCTCTCCTCGATGGACACGACGCCGGTGGGCGATGCAGGACTCACGTCCGTGAACGCACGGAGCAGCACCATGCCCTCGTCTTCCATGGACAGAGCGTAGAAGTCGGACGCGTTCAGGGCTTTCATGGTCTCCATAGCTATTTGTGATCTCCTCCTCCTCATGGGGCAAGCACGTCAAGACCGCCGGAACTTGGTCGCAACTAAGTTCCGGCACGGGTACGAGTAGGTAGAAGCCTCGTGCACAAGAAACCGCTTCGCCACCACTGGACCATCCACCGCCATAGCATGGCTATGCGTGTCACGGCCGCGCCGTCGCGGGCCCGCTTCGTCTCGGAGAAGATTATGGTGATGCAGATGATTATGGTGTCGGATCGGGTCCTGCGGCGAGGTATCGAGGGGAGTGCTGGGCCACGACAGGCACTCGTCTCGACGCTGTTCAGCCTGTCTGGCCTGGAGTGGCGATGGGGTTTCAGCACGGTCAATGTCAGCTTGGATAGCAATGGAGGACACGCCCGGGGTGGCCGGCGACGGAATCGCTTCGGTCGCGATCGTGTGAGCTGCTGGGGACGCCTGCTGAGTGCTCGCCTTCTTGCGTGACCTCTTCGGGTGCGTGGCTGTCGGGTCCCGGACATCCCGCGTCAGCACTTCCCACCGGTTCTTGTACAGATTGCAGATCGCCGCTCGACTGACGTTGAACTCCTTCGCTAGCGCCACCTGCTTCTCGCCGGCTGTAACGTCGTAGGCTTTACTCTCTTGAAAGCGGAATGAAAAGTGTATTTAGCTTGGCTTAGTTCGGGTTTTCCTTCTTTGTTGCTGCTCTGTTGCAGACAGTCATTCTGAGTGTAAACCTAGCGTCATCTTAACCTGAACTAAAGTAAACACAGAGTAATCCTTCTAGGTGTCATCAACGGAGTTGTACTCCGTTGCACGACCCCACTTTAAAAACACGTTTACCCCTTGACCGAAGGGCAGTTGGAAGCGATATGCCCAACTTGCTTGCAACGATGACACGTCGCGGTTTCCATCCACTTGGCCGTGGTTGCTAGCGTGCTTCCTCCAGTGACCCCATGATCAAAGCGCAACGCGAGCTCGATGGTCTCTTCCAGCGTAGCGGGGTGATGTTCTCGGAGATGGTGGGACGTCTCCGATCGAAGAACCTGTTGAAAGTAGAATCGCAATTCCATGGGGGTGATGGTCACTTGGCATTGGATCAGGATATCTTGAAAGGCGCTCAGGTAGTCGTGCAGGGAGCCAATTTGCGTGAGTTTGCAGAGTTTCTCGCGCAGCATATACTCATTGTCCGGTGGCAGAAAACGTTTGCGCATAGCACCCTTGAACGTCTCCCAGGTTCGGACAATTTGGGCTCGATCACACTCGGCCACAAACTGCCGATACCAATTCATAGGCGTGGGTGCCAGGTAGCACGACACCATGGTGACGAACGCGGGGCTGTTCTCCACCATGATCGGGTGATAGTCGGCGTAGTATTGTTCGATCATGAAAAACCACAGCTCTAGGTCCTCATTGAGCGTGCCGTGGTCCTTGGGCGGCTCCGCCTTCCGGGCAGCAGGTGGCTTGCTAGTGATTGCTTCAAGACGCGCAGCTTGAGCAGCTATTTGCTCATTCATTCGTGCGTGAAATTGTTCTTGTTGTTGAGCAAAAAACTGCAACATCTCACTAAACGTTTGTGGCGCGTTGCTGGCGTCCATATTGGTGCGGCTCGATGGCTACACTTGGGTCGGCTCGATGGCTTCGTGACTCGATGGTCTGGACTCGGACTCGATGGTCTGGAACTTGGACTCGGTAGCTCGATGGCGCCGAGGACTTGACAACGACAAGTGCTACTATGTAACGTCATAGGCTTTACTCTCTTGAAAGCGGAATGAAAAGTGTATTTAGCTTGGCTTAGTTCGGGTTTTCCTTCTTTGTTGCTGCTCTTTTGCAGCCAGTCATTCTAAGAGTAAACCTAGCGTCATCTTAACCTGAACTAAAGTAAACACAGAGTAATCCTTCTCGGTGTCATCAACGGAGTTGTACTGTAACGGGGTACAATCAAGTGTACCCATTACATGAAGAGTGACGGGTGTCACTCTCCCGAGTACATGGTACATGGTACCAGTAGCTCCGCAAGCCAACCTTTTTGAGTTTGTGTGGGCTTTTGTATAGTTAACTTGTAGTTTGTATTACGACCAAGTTAACCTCTACCAAAATACAGTCAGTCTTATAACTTACTCCTTTGTAACAAACCGTTCCCTTTGAGGCCGGGAACTGGTGAACTGCTGTTCACCTGGATAGTAATATCCGCACGCACTTCCTCTGTGCATTGTGCTGTGTGACCCCGTCACACTTGGTAACACTCGTAATCAATCCTACGCCTACGCGGGTAGATTGGTCTACCTGAATCCTCGGTGGCTCAGGTCTGTGAGCCACGATGGACCGAAGTGAGTTTCCTCACTTGACTGACTCGCAGTTCGAGTCGGTGCGGAAGATGGTGGGCATCTTCGGAAGAGATGCCCTCCGGAGCTTGGCGGCGGCGACGCCAGCCGAGCAGGTCGAGCGGGTGAGCGCGTTTGACGAGTACGAACGCGGGCTCATCGCTCATGTGCAGGGAAACCTGCTGGCTCAGATGAGTGAGCCCAAACGGGTGCAGCCTAAGCCTCTGCGGCTAGCTGTGCCTCCGTTCGAAGGGAAGGAAGGTGAGAACCTTCACTTCTGGATCTGGGAGACCGAGATCGCAATGAGCGCAGGTCTCATCTCGGCCGAGAACCTTCGAGTCGCCTTCGCGCTCTCCAATCTTGGCGGACGTGCCAGGACTTGGGTATACGCGCGAAGCGATATCACCTGGATATTTCACATCCTGGGCTCAGCTGTGTGAGCAGCTTCGAGCCGCTTTTCTCCCGGCGAACAATGAGTTCCGCCAGCGCTCGCGCTTCCTTGCCTGCAAACAAGGGGAGCGCGAGCTGTACGCGTACGTACAGGAGATGCGCACGCTGGCAACCTCGCTGGTGGGGAACCCACTGTCGGAAGACGTCAAGATGACAGTCTTCGTGGACGGCCTGAAGGTCGGTCCTGCGCGCACGCAGTTTTCCGCGTGCGCACCGCCACTATGGAGGAGGCGATCCAAGTCGCCCTCCAGGAAGAGTACAGCCACAAGCAGGCTGGTGCTCTGGCTGTTGTACAGCCTGTGGTCGCTGACAGCGAACCAGAACCCATGGATCTGAGTTCGGCTGAGCAGTACTCAGCCCGCCTCTACGGATGCGGCGGACTAGGACACTATCAACGTGTCTGCCCATCGCCTGGGTCTGGGAAGAAGACCTACCCGAAGACCAGAGGGTCAAGGGGGCGCCGACGCCATGCACCGTCAGGTGCTCAAGGGGGACACAACCACCAGTAAGGATGAGGGCCTTGCTGGGGTAGGCCCGAGTCTTTGTGATGGGTGTACGGAAGGCGTACACCACAGAGACCCGGGGTCCCTTGCGAGCACTGACGCTCGCATTGGTGAAGGACAACGGTGGGTTGTCGGTAGTACACGTGAGTGTGCGGGGGTAATGATATCCCTAGACATGATTGAGTCTGGGACGTCGCGTGGATGTTCGCACGTCGCCAGATGTGTCGGTTGGAATAACGACACAAGTGCCGAGACTCTGCGAGAGAGTCTAAGCACAAGGTCAGGTCTCATTGACTGAGGCTGGGCCGAAGAAGAACCTTGGGGTCCGCTGTGACCCTGGCTGCCGCGCTCGAGGGCGCTGACAGCAATGGAACCGCACATGGTCCCGGACATGAAACCGTACATCGTCCCGGACATCGTGCCGAAGCCGGCCCTGGGCATGGAACCGTATATGCCCTCAGCTTGAGCAAGTATGACTTGGCCCTGAGTGCGCCGTGCAAGCTGCACAGGCTCTCGGTCGAGTAGCGCGACAACGCCTTGAGGCTAAGTCGGCCCTCTGTGTCTGACAGAGCATTGGTGAGTCATGTTCCCACCTCTGGACAGACACAAGGGCGTCCGATGGGACCGCCAGGGCGCTGGATGCGTCCGACAAGACGAAGAAGAAGAAGGGAGCATCATTGACATGCTGATCTCCATGAAGAAGGTGCAGTGTATCTGCAACCGAGGGCTGTTATGCCTGGCATGTGGAGCTGCCTCAACAAGCAACTCCAGTGCTGAGAGTCATTGCTCGGCATGAGCATTGACAAGGGTGGTGTTCGATGACACCACCAGGTGGGTAACCAAGGACCACTGACTAGCGGGTAACTTAGTTCCGCACAGAGCATGTAATGCTGAGGAGGCCGCTCAAAGCACCTCCGGCGTGGGTAACCAAGTACCACGGACGGTCGCCCAGACCTTAACTGAAGAGGAACGCGCTGCAGGCACTTCCTGTGTGGGTAACCCAGTTCCACACCAGGTCACTCAGACCTAAACTGATGAGGAAGGTGCACGATGCACTTCCTGTGTGGGTAACGTAGTTCCACACGATGCCGTAAGGCTCTGCATGAGCCGGAAGGAGTCGCTCGAAGCGACTTCAGCGTGGGTAACTTAGTTCCACGCACGTCAGTATGACCAAGACTAGTGATCAGGTCACTTGGGTCTCCTCGTGTGTGGTGGATGACCACACGGAGTTTAAGAGGCTCGTGACACCGTCACGATGTCATAGCCGCACGGTCCTCTTGAAGGCGCCGCACGGCTTTGATTTTAAGCGGAGGAGGAGTGCGCGGAAGCACTTCCTTCCTCCAAGGGCTTGGCACCCGGTCATCATGGATGATGTTCGACTGGGTGTCGACCAGCGCAGCTGTGACCATGCGCACAGAAGACGTGGCTTGGGTACACGACGTACCTGCGGCGATGCATGTTGCGTCGCCGCCGACTCGGCGAGCATGGTCGATCACGACTGGAACGTGTCTGCCGGAGGGCGACACCTCAATGACCACATGCAGGAGCATGCTCGGTCTAAAGGCAAAGGCCGCTGCGCGGCAGGGATCGTTGGTACGGTCTGTCGCGCCTAGCACTGTGCGGCGTTGGGACAACAAGTGTCCATGACTCGGTGCCGAGATGGCTGAGTCTGAGTATGTGTGCATGCCATGCAGCTACTCTGAATGCAGGACAAGCCGTACGCTGTCATGGGTGTCATTGCCCGAAGACGTGGGTAACAGAGTAACACGTCAAGTCACGCAGACTCAAACTGCATCCAGGCTGGTAGATGCCAAGCCCTGGTCGACGATGTTGACCCAGAGCCAAAGAAGGGTAGCTGCCCGTGCCACCGGAGTCTGCTGGCACGGTGACTCGGTGCTGCAGGGCGGCGCGAGGTTAGGCGGCCGGCTGGCGCCTGACCCGCCGGGGCTCAAATCGTAAGTGGGGGAGGGGATCGGAAGTGCCCTTCCTCCCGAGGTCTCTGACATGAGACTTGCTTCGTCGTAGAAGCCAGTGTAGTGGCTGCATGGTGTAGCCACTCACGAAGTATTGCACGAAGGTGCTGGACCTGATGCATCGCTGCTCAGGTCCCATGGTCATGGTGACCGATGGCCAGCAACCTTGGCAGCGGCTACTGTCGCTGCTGGGCCGAAGATGGCGCTCGCATTCGCTGCTGGAAGGCTGCCTCTGTCAGGCAAAGACATGGCAGCCAGTCTGCGGCTTGGTCCGCGGACGATGGCATGTGTACATACGCAACGCCATGCCGCAGCGTGATGCTGTTGCAACACTGGACGCGGTACGTCTACCGGCCAGGTAGCCATCAGCACCACGCCAAAGCTCCAGGCTGTTGCTACGCTGGGCGCGGCACGTCTGCCGGCCAGGTAGCTATCAGTCCCGAGCATGGGTGTTGCCCACGAGGGGAGAACCCGAACGTGTTGCCTTTGCAGACATTCACAGTTGGCGCGGCACATGCCGCACCTGTAAGGCGCGAAGCCATACGCGTGCACGTGGCACATACTACCTGTGAGATAGTCGCGGTGCGTGACGCTCACTGTGCGCGTGGCACTTGGTGTACGCGAGGTACCCCTAGTGCACGCGACACTACTTGTGCACGTGGCACTTGAGGTGCACGAGGCACTTATGGCAGTCGTGGTACGTGCCATACACGACGTGCCTTTGGTGTATGAGGTGGTGCCCTCGTACACCTTGAGGTCCTGTATGGACTGTGTGCCATGCGGTCTTGCACGCACACCGACCTGGTGTTGGTCGCCGCGACGCAGGATGCGATCGCCGGTGACGGAGGGCAATACACCCCACACCACGATGAAGTACCCTTGCGGTACCCTGGTGTCGAAGGAAGACACCTTAGCGTCGGCGACGTGATGGCCGTGACGCGCTGCAGGGCTTTAGACAAGTCCGCCGCGTTGCTCTGTATGATGAGCGGGTTGCTGGAAGCAGCCATGGTCGCTCAAGCAAACACGACGTTGAAGCATGACGCTTCATGGCTGTGGTCAGCGCTTGACCATAGCCCATGGGTCGAGCCGACGTATTCGGCCGACCGGCACATCGTGCTGTGACAAGCGGGGGCCTGTCGGGCCGCTGTCATGGCCGGAGATGAGCAGCACAGCTCTCTCCATGGTTACGCTACGCGCTGACCGGAAAGGTGCTGTCCCTCACGGGAGGCACTGCAGCACGAACGTGCCAGCGGGGCCCGAGGGCCATGCGACGCCAACTGCTGGTTGTCTACGAGGGACACCGCAAGTTTGGAGGCGCATGCATCCCGTGCCGAGGCACTCTGCGCCTGCTAGCGCTGTGAATACGGCCACTAAACGCGTCGGCTTCGCGGCCAACATCGCCGAGGGCAGGGGGGTTCCGCACGGGGTGCCCGCTGCGGGCACAAGTCACTGTGGGCGTGACGATGAGGCGCGCCGGCCTTGCGGCGGCAGCGCCCGAGAATCCGACCTTTGGGTGTTCGGATTCTCTCGAAGCTGATTGGAGAATCAGATGTGATTCTCAGATAAGTGGGGGAGGATGTAACGGGGTACAATCAAGTGTACACATTACATGAAGAGTGACGGGTGTCACTCTCCCGAGTACATGGTACATTGTACCAGTAGCTCCGCAAGCCAACCTTTTTGAGTTTGTGTGGGCTTTTGTATAGTTGACTTGTAGTTTGTATTACGACCAAGTTAACCTCTACCAAAATACAGTCAGTCTTATAACCTACTCCTTTGTAGCAAACCGTTCCCTTTGAGGCCGGGAACTGGTGAACTGCTGTTCACCTGGATAGTAATATCCGCACGCACTTCCTCTGTGCATTGTGCTGTGTGACCCCGTCACATGTACTCCGTTACACCGGCGTCGATGCGCGCAATGATCTCCTTGCGGTCGCCCTCGTACAGGTATCTCGACGTTCGTTCTCGACGCGGAGTAGTTGGAGACAACTCACCGTCAAAATACGACCGTGTCTCCCTGCTGGGTGCTACACCAACTTGAGAAGACAGCAGCGAGGAAAGCAAATGTCCATCTGTCACGCGTCGCTCTTGGTAGAATTGATCATCTGGCCTTGGGAACGCATTCGTCATTGTGTCTACCGATGGCGAGGACTGCTTTCGCTTGTGCAGCTGGCTTTCAAAATGGCGAGTCAACGCCGAAATGGCGATTTCAATGTTGGTGCCGGGGCTGGCGACGGTACCAGTGGGGGTCGGCTGCAAGTAGGACGAGAGCTGGGGGAGTGCAGATGGAGAGGAGTCCATAGTTTGGTCTGTCATGTTCTAGTCGTACGTTGTCGCGGGAAGGGCGTTAATTGAGAAGTGAGCGAGTGAGTGAGGCAGGGCGGTGCCTCCTCCTCTTTCGCGTGTCCGGGTTCTTGTCCGTCGCTGAGGGAACGAACAACTGGCTCGGCGCCTCGTCCACCTGCATGCTGCCGGTGCAGGTTAACCATCCGCTGTTGACTGGAGACAGCATTGCATCCGTTTGCTCCTTCAGTCTCGTTTTGGCGCCGATGCGTGGGCGGTGACCGAGTTCCTTCCCGCCATTTGCAAGGGCATTCGCTCGCGGAGTGTGCATGATGTTCATCACGGACGCGTTTCTGCAGGAGAGGTCTGGGCTGTCTCAACGCGGTCGTGTTCATCAACCTCGCGCCTTGACGCCTGCAGACAGAGATGCCGGACACCTTGAAGTTTTTCACCTAACGATTGTGCTGTCACCTCGCCCTCACAATTCCCCACTTGATTCCTGCACATGAGAGTTGGTACACTCACTCACATGTGAAGGCAACCGGGATATCGTCGGCAAGGTGTACGTATCTGAAGTTTCATCGCTACGTGCCTTCATGCAGGAATACATGCAACAGGCATTTTCGGTGGTGGACCCGTCAACTTGTTAGTACAACACCGTTCGTCCGACCCTCTTTCGCTGCGCGTATACCTTTCCCTACAGTCGCGCCTGGTGCTGCTGCAGCAGGAGGTCCGCGAAGGGCTGCAGCTTCATGGCCATCTTGAGGTTGCCCTGCAGGCGCAGCTTCTTCCGGATGAGCGCCTGCTGCAATCGCAGCCGACCCGCCGCCAGGTCCAGGAAGTCCTGCTCGTCCATGTGGATTTGCAGGTCGGGCGCGAGGCGCGGGTTGCGTCCTTCCAGCAGGGTGCCCTTGCCGTGCAGCAGCGTGATCGTCCAGACTTCCTTGTTGATGTGCCATTCCAGCACGCCCGAGATCTGCTTGCTGAGAGCGTGACCCTTCTCCTGCAGCGTAGCTCGCAGGCGGTCGAACACCTCCGCACACTCACTCGATCGAGACGTCGTCAGAGACTTCGGTGGCGCGGTCACGTTGCGCATCATGGGCTCGAACGAGTCCTGGGTGGACGTCGGGTGAGTCACGCGGCTGAAGTCGACGACATCACGCCACTGTTCGGCCACGAGCTCCGGCGTGAACTGCTTCGGGTCAGTGGGGAAGCCGACGCCGTGCGTACGCTGCAGACGCAAAGCCCCCACCCAGCCTCCACCCAGCTCGAACAGCTCGCCGTTGTCCTTGCACGACGAGTGGCACAGATACACGATAATCGGCGACGTCAGCTCCGGGGTCAGCTCCGTGTAGACGTCCTCGGGCCACACTGGCTGGGTAAGGCGCGTGCCGGCCACGGGGGACACTGCATTGACAGCGATGTTGTACTTAATGCCTATACACAGCAACGACGCCAGCAACACACAACATCGTCAGACTCTTCTAGACTTGAGCCACGACCCCCAGCAGCAGCAACAACCTTCGCGGTTCAGCGCGACGGTGAAGCCCACGAGTCCCATCTTCATGGCGGCGTAGTTGACCTGGCCGAAGTTCCCGTAGAGCCCAGCGCCCGACACGCAGTTGAGGATGCGGCCGTACTTCTGCTGGCGCATGATGGGCCAAACCGCCTGCGTCACGCTGAACGTGCCCAGCAGACTCGAGCGGTACACGTCGTCCCTGCACCAAACAGCAAGCGTCAGCCAATTTCCCGTCTCTCAGTACTACACAAGGTAGTATGTACCAGTGCTCCAGCGTCATCTTGCGGAAGGACCCGTCGCGGATAACCGTGGCGTTCTACAGTACAAAAGCACAACCCCCCGTCACTCCACGTCCCCCCGAGAGCACAACGAAAGCTGCTGATGCCCCATACATTGATCAAGATGTCGACGCGCTTGAAGTTCTCCATGGCCGTCTTGACGATCTCGGCGCCGTCCGTGACGCTGTTCCGGTCGCCCACCGCCACGCCCCCTCGGCTGCGGATGGCCTGCACCACGCCCTCCACCAGCGACGCGTCGGCGTCGTTGTCGTTCACCACCACGCGCACCCCGCGCGCCGCCAGCGCCTGCGCCCACGCACGGCCGAGTCCGCGCCCCGCGCCCGTCACGATCGCCACCTGCGCCGAGTCCCCGCTCCCGAACGACAGCATCTCGAGCCCTGTCCTGCCGACGCTTCCTCTCGCCTTGTGCCGCCCCAAGTTGAAGATTTCCGGCGAGTGGTACACGTAAACAGTCGTGTGGAATACACATATTTGTGTTGAAGCGGTGTGCAGTTTTGGCTGGAAGAGCTATTTTTAGCTCCCGCCAAGGCCCAAGTACGTAGGTCTAGGGCTGTTTCGTGCACCAGTTTCGGTAGGGTTATGCCTGTAATTTCAAGAGCTTTAATCGTACTTAGTAGAGAAACGAAAGTGTTGTCTCAATGGGCTATCCCCGTAATAAAGGTCTGATGAATCTGCACGAAAGTACTTTCGTGCACTTTCGAGCACTGCACGAAACAGCCCTACGTAGGTCACTTGGTCAACGGCTGCAACGATGGCGGCGGCGCTGATCCACGCCGAGTTCGGGGACGACTGCGATCTGTACGCGGTGCTGGGCGTGGAGCGCTCGGCCACGGACAAGGAGATCACGCGCGCCTACCGCAAGCTGGCTCTGAAATACGTAAGATACTTTTCAGTTGAGCTGAGTTGAGTTGAAGCGCGAGGCACTTGTGCTGACGTGTCTGTCGCCCTGTTGCTGCTTGCTGCCTTCAGCACCCGGACAAGCAGCGAGGCGATGAGGCTGCGCGCGCCAAGGCGACGGCCAAGTTCCAGGCCGTAAGCGCCATCCACTCGATCCTGAGCGACAAGGAGGCGCGCGCCGTGTACGACGAGTCCGGCACGATCCTGTCGGACGACCACGACGACAAGTCCCCGTCCTTCCAGATGTGGACGCAGTACTTCGCGCGCGTGTTCCCCAAGGTCACCACAGAGGACATCGCCAGGTTCGAGGGCGAGTACCGCCACTCGGACGAGGAGCGGCGCGACGTGCTGGACGCGTACACCAAGTACGAGGGCAAGATGAAGCACGTCATGGACACGATCATGTTGTCCACGGACGACGACGAAGAGCGGTTCGCGGAGATGATCCAGAAGGCCGTCAAGGAGAAGGAGGTCAAGGCCTTCCCCACGTGGTGCGAGTACAGTAAGGAGCAGTCGAAGAAGAAGAAAAGGAAAGAGACGCCGGCCGAGCAGAAGCGCAAGCAAGCGAAGCGCGAGAAGGAGGCGCGTGAGGCGGAAGAGCTGTTCAACAAGATCCGAGGCAACCAGCAGAAGCGGGGCGAAGGTTCAGGCAGCACTGCGCTTAGTACCGAACGGTAATGGAGGTGTCACCCTTGCTGTATCATTTGAGGGACGGATGACACTGACGTTAAATGTGTTGGTGCGAGCAGAAAGCGCGGGTTCGAATCACTGCTTGGGAATCTGGAGGCCAAATACGCCGAGAAGGGCAAGAAGTCGAAGCGCAAGGCTGCACCGCAAGACCCAGGCGAGCCCAGCGAGGAGGAGTTCCTCGCCGCGCAGAAGCGGTTGAAGCCAAGCAGGAAGAAATAAGGCAGCGGCGGATGACCATTAAATTGGTGGACTGCAGTGTGGATTCAGGAACTATGGTCATCCAATAGCTTCAATTAGAAAATTTCATTGCACTACTGCACCAGCTGCCAACTTCTTGTTGTGTACATTGGAGGCTACGGATGAACAAGCGCTTACTATTTATTTATCCCTTGAACTCAGTAAAGGCCGTGGCCGTGGGGGTGTCCGGGGCAGCGGTCTCGCTCACCTCCACCGCTACCGGAATCGGCTCGCCGTTCTCCATCGGGACGCTCACGTACTGCCCGCTCGCCTCGCACGAAGCATCGTAGCCAGCGTACACTAGCAACGCGTCTTCCTCACGCGAGACCACGTGCTCGTCGTAGTCGCGGGCCTGGTAGTCCACATGCACGAACGCGCGCTCCACCTCCTCCAGGTTCTCCACCTTGAACTGCATCTGAAGGGCGATATCGTGCGCCAGCTTCACCGACATCTCGCCGGGAACAACAACTTCGAGCTCCACGAGGTACTTGGAGCCAAAGTGGTAAGCGCGCACGATGTCCAGCGACATCGACGGGTGGTGGCGATTGCAAAGGTCCTTCACTTCCTCGATGAACTCCTCGCTGGCGCACACGCCGACGAGCTGCGTGACCTGTTCCCACGCCATTTTGCCCCAGGCCACCATGATGTAGACGAAAATGAGGATGGCTCCAGCAGGATCGACGTACCAGGCCTTCGGCTCGACAGCGGCGATGATGTACGCCGCAACGGCGAACGAGTTGCTCAGGGTGTCGTTGAGGTTGTCCTGGTGAATGGCCTCGACCGCCACCGAGACTGTGGACTTGAGGATCCAGGCCGAGTAGAACATGAGGCCGATCTTCACGACCACGGCCGTGACAGCAATGGCGATCGCCGCAGCCGAGAGGTGCGGCGCCTCGGGTTCATCCGACGAGAAGCCGTCGACGAGCTTCTTCACAGCTTCCTGGATGAAGACGATCGACGCCAGCACCATCACGCTGGCCGCCACAATGATGGCCACGGGCTCGAAGCGCGACGTGCCGGCCGGGTACTTGGCGTAGTCCTGCTTCTTGCCGGAGCGCGTGCCGGCGTACCAGAGCAGGCCCTGGACGAAGAGGTCGACCATGTTCTCCACGAGCGCCGAGATGAGCGCGAGCGAGTTGCTGGCGATGGCGACCGAGGTCATCACAATGACGATAAGAATGTTCGTGCAGAGCGAAGCCTTGAGCACCACCGCCACATGGTCCAGCGGCTCCTCCCCGCGCAGCACGCGCTGCAGCGTGGCGAAGTGCGCGCTCAGCGCCTTCCGCGGCGAGCTGGTCGTCGGTGACATCGGCCGAGCAGTGGGGCTCTGCATCTCTCTCGAGCTTGAGTGGACGAGGTCGCCTTGGGCTGGACTGGGTGCACTTGCCGTCTTCGGAGAGACTTGAAGAATGGGATCAAACCACAGGAATGGAGGAGCTCGCTCGCGCGGTCGATTAATCGACAGGATTCCGCTGCGCGCGTGCCTCCAATCTGGACGCCCGGGTTCTGGCCGGGCTGTCGGCTCTAGGCGCAACGAAGTGAACTGTGCTTGCAATGCGGGGCTCACCCACGCTGATGAGCAGTCCGTACTTCCGCAAACATTCTGACCGCGCTGCCGAGATTCACATCACCTCGCTGTTGTACATGTAGCCAACATACATACCAACTACATGCGGTACGAGGGCTCACACTTGACATGGCGGCAATGCGCCTGCGATCGAATACTCCATGAAGAAGCCTGGTACGTGTACAGCTTCACAACATGACTTACCTGGTATTGGAAAGCTTCGTGCTAGGATATCGTCGGCTCTCCTAATGTACTGTACTGTGCTGTAGGTATTCATCTTACGAATTTCTGATGATCTGCGCTGCTTGTCTCATGGTTTCTCCCGGTCGCCGAGCAGGAGTGTACTGTACAGTACTTGTATCCCTGCATCTTGCTTCAGAAAGTGTCTTCCTAGCTAAAAACACTACTGTTATACGACGGTAAGCGCGAGTTTGGATACACTCCGCATGTGACTCGGTTGCAACTTACATCAACCGCAGTTTTTTTTCGTGCATTGTCACTTACATTCTAGTAGCTTACTACAAAAGTATTACATTCGTTGATACCCAATTCGTGAGCAACATACTAATATATTAACAACTCTTGTGTCCAAGATCTCGTCTACTATATAGACCATTACTACAGTAGTATTTTGGAGCAATTCTTGATGGTCGACCTTCAAAGTGCTACAGCGGATGAGGTGCTACGCGCTATCCGCGAAATTGCAACCCTCAATCAAAGTAAAAAGCGCATACGTTGGCTGCCTGCATCACTTCCTGGGCGCTTGTTAAAGGCTCGCCGTACTTGAGATCTCGCCAACCTAACGTTGTTTACGCTCGGCGTATTCCACGTTCGCAGTGTATTGGGTGCTGCTCTTTCCTCGGCATCGTCGTTTCGCGCCGTGTTTGCCTTGATCTCATTGTTCTCACCGCCCTCAATGAACATGATGTGCTCCTTAGTCTCTCCGCCGTTATCCATGCTCTCTGCGCATCTAACATAGTATTTTCGCTCGACCCCACGCTACGTATCCTTCTGGCATAAAAGTGATGTCCAGTGATGAACCACAAATACAGATGAGTGCATGTGATCCATAAGCAAGTGGTCTCAGGTTTGTCCGAGCTGTCTACGCCTTGTATGGCATGGGCCATGCAGTTGAGTGAAGTGAAGACACGCCACGCCACCAAATAGCGAAGAGCAGGTAGTAGATCGGGTTGCTGGAAACGTGCAGGATGAAAACAAAAGGGCAGAATACAGGAGGCCGGCGTCGAAAAGCTCCGCAGGACGAACTACCCGCTTTTTCTCACGGAAGCAGAAGCACGCATTAGTAGTAGTCATTACTAATACATACGTCAAAGTTTATGATACTTCTGTAGTTACTTTAGCATTATATTATTTACTCATGTATATAACAATATTTTGTAATATTGTTGTATATCATATTATTATAATGCATATGGTATACTATCGCCTCAGAACTAAATACTAATACTAATTTCTCCTGCTTGAAGAAGACCAAGGCTGTAATACGCTCTGCAAAATTTAGAGAAAAATATTAGAAACACCGCAAAATGAAAGGTGAGTGAAGAGGATGACGACAGGAGTAGACTTCATAATTCTTATCTAGCGCTATAGTAACCTCGTTCATTGAGGTAAGTGCGTGCAGGCAGAAATGGTGTCGGTGACAGTCACATGTGGGCTTCTACGCACGCCAGGGGAAGCTTTCTTCTCAATCTGTATCGACGACGAGAAGTCAGTCGGGATTTCGTTTTACGCGATTGCTCCAGCCAAAGCAACAGACTTTCCGTTCAACCAACGTCTGCATCCGTTAATCCCGACTACGTGTTGTACATCAACCCGGTGTGTGTTTTCCGGGGTGAAGAGGAGGGATCGCAGATGATTCGCGTGGGAATCCGTTTGATCAATTGCCGTGGACACATGGAGACGTGCCGTATTCGCTAGGATACGCTGCAACTGGTTCGTTCGCCTCCTTGTACGCGATTGCACGTGCGGCGGCGGAGGGGAACGAAACCCGCAACATCGTCTGGCTTCCTTCTACCTTGCGGTCCCAATGTCTCGCTTGAAGATGTTGTTGGCAATGCTACAGATCTGCCGCCTTCTACCAAGTATTGCCAGTTCATGCCCAACGAGTGGTCGAGACGAGTACAGACTCCTGTATCGACCCAGCGGTATCGAGATCTTCCTCGAGCCTGCTCATGTTACGAAAACCTACCCAGCCCATCAATATGAACTAGCAAAACAGCAAGCAGGGACCGTCTACGAAGTACTCCGAGTACGGTGCTCCACAGTGGAGCACGTCGATCTGCTAACGACGCCACGTGTAGCCTGGTCTTCGGTCCTCGAGGAAGCAGCGTCAAGCCATCCACGCTAGCGGAAGTATTTTGCGCCACCCGTGATATTCTGGAAGCTTTGGTGAAGCTGCACTCGATTTCGTGGATGCACCGAGACATTCGATGGTCCAATGTGGTGAAAATCTGTGGCAACAATTCCGAGTCGTGGTTTCTGATTGACTTCATGGAGTCCTCAAGACGCTGAAAGTGCAAAACACTTGTCGCGTTCTATTCACGCTCCGGAAATGTTTACAGAGCCTACCCACACAACTGCTGTGGATGTCTGGTCTGTAGGTCGTTTGCTCAAGTCCGTAGGAGATATTTGGGGAGATTCAGGCGACAGGGATGCATTCGTGCGGGAATTGATGCATGAACTGCAGTCGCAAAGACCAACTGCTAAGAAAGCTCTTGCAAGGCTGAAGGAGCTTGGACAACAATACATCGGGACATGGAGTGACGAGCCGGAGGCTAGCGAAGAAATGTGAAACTTCCCTTAGGTAAACAATGTGTGAACACTCCAGATAAGTCAGATATGTTTTTTTGCTTTACGGAAAACTGATTGACTGAGGTGGACTTGACCTCTGAAAACGCCACTAGCTATTTTCTACGTTAAACGGATTGACTGAGGTGGACTTGACCTCAGGAGATGGTGTAGTTAGTCTCTTATACCCCAAACAGCCAAGTGATGACAACTTGTGTGGATCTCGCGTTGCGCCAGTGTCCCGATCTGGAGAGCCTCGAGCGCACCAGAACGATCTCTACGTTTCTTGGCCCACCACCAAGCCTGTTACTAAGCGAGGCTTGTAGGTCTGGGACCGTTGCGACGTTGGACTGGATTTGGGCCGCTAGCTGTACGTCTGTCGAAAAGAGGACACCAGGATGGGCGCTCACGAATTATCTCCGCTCCGACCAGCGGTACTACCGTTGGCAGTTCGCCAAATCCCTGCTTGCAGCCACCGAACGAGGTGACATGGAGATCATTGAGTGGCTGTTTGCGCACTTCTTCGGCTGCGAAGTGTCTGAGTAAAAAAGGTAACCGCTATTAGCGGTTACCTTTTTTACTACCCTTAGTTCACCCTGACCGGAACTTTTACCCGGAACTATTTCTTTGTGAAAGAGCGCATGTTTTCACTAACCTGAGAATAACCCGGAGAAAATATATTTTGCTTAGTTTAAGAAGAGCATATCTATCGTGTACATCGCAAACTACTCAATCAAACTATTGTTATCCACTTCTTACGCAAAACTATAGTTATCCGCTGCGTTCTCGCATGGGAAGGCCCCATGGGGATACTGCTAATCAGCACATAAGCTCGTTCTTGGCCGTGATGTTTTCCTCGAAACCGGCAATGTCCTCCTTCATCACAAGGCCGGACGTGATGAAGAAGAGCACGACAACATCGGTGGCCAGACGCATGGTCATGAGTCCCCACTGAGCCATGTTCCGTGGGACGCGTAATGCGGGTCGCCTACTGTCTCCATGCACATGTGATTGTCCATGTTGGTGTGGTAGGTGCCGTACACCGCGCTGCTCAGGTTAGCCGAGGCCATGCTGAGGTGGAGGTAGGACAGTATGAAGTCCGAACCAGCGCCCATGAAGTGGATCAAGTGCCAGGGTGCCGTTGTACTGCGAGCGGTGACGTGCAGTCTGGGTTACATTCTGAGCCGCTCCGCTGTGACCTCTCATAAGCAGCTTATCGTCTGGTATGACGAGAAAGCGTTGGAGATGTTACTGTTTCTGCAAGTCACGTACCCGAGCATCTTCACTCCAAAATTCCTTAAAGAACTTCGGGGCGATTTTTCAGATCCCCTTTTCCCAAAAAAAACGCAAACGGCCGAAATCATTCGGAGTTGGCTCGACGAAAACTATCCCAGCGCCATAGCGAACAGAAGCCCGTGAAAAGGTTTGAACTGCGACTAAGATGCTGAGCTCCTCTCTAACCTGCTGATTGCTTTTGCTTTAAGGGTTTCCAATGCATGTGTTAATTTCCAGCTTATAGCTTGCTCGTTCACACGAACCATTTGAAGGTTTCGACTAAAGTCGTGTTGGAAGGGAGAGGTATACACACTTCAGGGTTGAGTCGCGGATTTTTATAAGAGCGTCAAGCTGAGACTCAACCTTGTATGCAATTCAGACGATATCAGCTAGATGGCTAGCGGCGTTAAACTGTCATTTACGAGGATCCAAGTGGCTGTGTTCATACCCGTTGGATGAAGCCACGGCTAATGGACAGACGTACGGCTAATGATTCTGCAAATGGACACCTCGACGTTGCCAATGGCGCTCTACTAACCAATCGGAGAGCTGCCCGACCAGAACAATCCAGTACGAGTACGCTGGAAATGACCGCCTTCATGTCTTGCAAGGATACTACAACGCAATGATGTGAATTCTGGATGAAAAAAAACAGTTTTTCCGGATAAAAGATCATTTTTTTAATTGATTGATCGTATTGCCCTTGTTCTCCACAACAGCGCTGCCAGGCTCGGGCGGGAAGTAGCCCTGCGGGTACGTGGCATCCCCGCCTGAAGAAGACTCGATGGCAGTCGTGGCAGTCGGCTGCCTGGCATACGCACCCGAGCTAGCAGCGTGGTATTGCTGCTGCTGCTCGTCGAGGTTGTTGGAGAGCTCCTTGGGCTCGTGGACGGCACCCTCCTCGTCCTCAGACTCCGAGTCGATGAACAGCTTGGAGCTGGAGCCGCGAGGCGACCTGGAAGCTGAACGCTTCTTCGCCTTGGTCTCGGCGGCCTTCGCAGCGGCAGCCGCTTTTGACGCTTGGGCACGCTCACGACCTTGTGCCAGCGTCAGATGCTTGGATGCCAGCACCTCCTTGGGCTTGGAGCCCGCGTCGCTCGGCGACTTCTCGGCCACGACCCCAGCGTCGGCCATGGCGACTTCGTCGTGCGACTGCTTGCTGTCGCCTGAGCCGGACTCGGCGTCCTCCGCCTCCTTCTCTGACGAGGCCTTTGCGTCGGCCGAGGCGTTGGTCATGTCGCCTGCCGCCAGCTCCGTGCCTTCGGCAGCGTGCGTGCTGCCCTCCGAGACGTTCTCGTCGTCGGGTGAACTCTCACCGGAGTACTGGACCATCGTGCAGTCAAAGACGGCGGCTTCCCAGTCGCGAGCCGGGCTTTTATGGCCCTGAGGACTCTCCTCCTTGCCTTGCGCGGCGTCAGGAGACTTGCTCCGAGCCCCGGCCTGACGGCCACTCTCCGGTGTGCTGCTACGAGAGCGCACCACCTCCTCGGCCGCCTTCGTGGCCTCCATCAGCGCGGACGACTCGTCCTTGGTCTTGGCCGCCCTGGTCTTCGGCCCTACGGCCCGCGGTTTCGGAGGTGCTTTCGCACTGCGCGCACTGCGCTTTGGAGGCATGCTTCCGGTCGACGTGGACACCCTGCGGCTTGCTCGGCGATACGCCAGTTGCTCTGTGAGGCCTGGGAGCCGAGGCGCCAGAGCTCGCGCCGTTGTCGATGGATTTCGACTTTGCGAGTGAAATGTGAGTCGCCGGCGTAACCTCGCTCTGATTGGTCGATAAGATCGAATCTAAGTGGGGGAGGATGTAACGGGGTTACATGGAATAGTGACCCTGTCACTATTCCGGGATAACTACATCGGTCACTCCCCTGGATAGTGACCCAAGTGGCCTCAGAGCCAACAGATACATTTTGTATGACACAAACTATAGGGAACTTAGGATTTGTATGCAGGCCAAATCTGTACCAATCTATAAATACATTCAGTCTTAGATCTACCGCTTTTCAAGTCAAGTCGTCCCCTTCAGACCAGGGACACGTGAACGGCTGTTCACTTGGAGTTTGTATACTCCTGCTTCCTCTGTTAAGAAGTGCTGTGTGCCCCGTCACACGGTGCAAGCTGCACAGGCTCTCGGTCGAGTAGCGCGACAACGCCTTGAGGCTAAGTCGGCCCTCTGTGTCTGACAGAGCATTGGTGAGTCATGTTCCCACCTCTGGACAGACACAAGGGCGTCCGATGGGACCGCCAGGGCGCTGGATGCGTCCGACAAGACGAAGAAGAAGAAGGGAGCATCATTGACATGCTGATCTCCATGAAGAAGGTGCAGTGTATCTGCAACCGAGGGCTGTTATGCCTGGCATGTGGAGCTGCCTCAACAAGCAACTCCAGTGCTGAGAGTCATTGCTCGGCATGAGCATTGACAAGGGTGGTGTTCGATGACACCACCAGGTGGGTAACCAAGGACCACTGACTAGCGGGTAACTTAGTTCCGCACAGAGCATGTAATGCTGAGGAGGCCGCTCAAGGCACCTCCGGCGTGGGTAACCAAGTACCACGGACGGTCGCCCAGACCTTAACTGAAGAGGAAGGCGCTGCAGGCACTTCCTGTGTGGGTAACCTAGTTCCACACCAGGTCGCTCAGACCTAAACTGATGAGGAAGGTGCACGATGCACTTCCTGTGTGGGTAACGTAGTTCCACACGATGCCGTAAGGCTCTGCATGAGCCGGAGCCTTCCACGCACGGTCTGTATGACCAAGACTAGTGATCAGGTCACTTGGGTCTCCTCGTGTGTGGTGGATGACCACACGGAGTTTAAGAGGCTCGTGACACCGTCACGATGTCATTGCCGCACGGTCCTCTTGAAGGCACCGCGCGGCTTTGATTTTAAGCGGAGGAGGAGTGCGCGGAAGCACTTCCTTCCTCCAAGGGCTTGGCACCCGGTCATCATGGATGACGTTCGACTGGGTGTCGACCAGCGCAGCTGTGGCCATGCGCACAGAAGACGTGGCTTGGGTACACGACGTACCTGCGGCGATGCATGTTGCGTCGCCGCCGACTCGGCGAGCATGGTCGATCACGACTGGAACGTGTCTGCCGGAGGGCGACACCTCAATGACCACATGCAGGAGCATGCTCGGTCTAAAGGCAAAGGCCGCTGCGCGGCAGGGATCGTTGGTACGGTCTGTCGCGCCTAGCACTGTGCGGCGTTGGGACAACAAGTGTCCATGACTCGGTGCCGAGATGGCTGAGTCTGAGTATGTGTGCATGCCATGCAGCTACTCTGAATGCAGGACAAGCCGTACGCTGTCATGGGTGTCATTGCCCGAAGACGTGGGTAACAGAGTAACACGTCAAGTCACGCAGACTCAAACTGCATCCAGGCTGGTAGATGCCAAGCCCTGGTCGACGATGTTGACCCAGAGCCAAAGAAGGGTAGCTGCCCGTGCCACCGGAGTCTGCTGGCACGGTGACTCGGTGCTGCAGGGCGGTGCGAGGTTAGGCGGCCGGCTGGCGCCTGACCCACCGGGGCTCAAATCGTAAGTGGGGGAGGGGATCGGAAGTGCCCTTCCTCCCGAGGTCTCTGGCATGAGACTTGCTTCGTCGTAGAAGCCAGTGTAGTGGCTGCATCGTGTAGCCACTCACGAAGTATTGCACGAAGGTGCTGGGCCTGATGCATCGCTGCTCAGGTCCCATGGTCATGGTGACCGATGGCCAGCAACCTTGGCAGCGTCTACTGTCGCTGCTGGGCCGAAGATGGCGCTCGCATTCGCTGCTGGAAGGCTGCCTCTGTCAGGCAAAGACATGGCAGCCAGTCTGCGGCTTGGTCCGCGGACGATGGCATGTGTACATACGCAACACCATGCCGCAGCGTGATGCTGTTGCAACACTGGACGCGGTACGTCTACCGGCCAGGTAGCCATCAGCACCACGCCAAAGCTCCAGGCTGTTGCTACGCTGGGCGAAGCACGTCTGCCGGCCAGGTAGCTATCAGTCCCGAGCATGGGTGTTGCCCACGAGGGGGAGAACCCGAACGTGTTGCCTTTGCAGACATTCACAGTTGGCGCGGCACATGCCGCACCTGTAAGGCGCGAAGCCATACGCGTGCACGTGGCACATACTACCTGTGAGATAGTCGCGGTGCGTGACGCTCACTGTGCGCGTGGCACTTGGTGTACGCGAGGTACCCCTAGTGCACACGACACTACTTGTGCACGTGGCACTTGAGGTGTACGAGGCACTTATGGCAGTCGTGGTACGTGCCATACACGACGTGCCTTTGGTGTATGAGGTGGTGCCCTCGTACACCTTGAGGTCCTGTATGGACTGTGTGCCATGCGGTCTTGCACGCACACCGACCTGGTGTTGGTCGCCGCGACGCAGGATGCGATCGCCGGTGACGGAGGGCAATACACCCCACACCACGATGAAGTACCCTTGCGGTACCCTGGTGTCGAAGGAAGACACCTTAGCGTCGGCGACGTGATGGCCGTGACGCGCTGCAGGGCTTTAGACAAGTCCGCCGCGTTGCTCTGTATGATGGGCGGGTTGCTGGAAGCAGCCATGGTCGCTCAAGCAAACACGACGTTGAAGCATGACGCTTCATGGCTGTGGTCAGCGCTTGACCATAGCCCATGGGTCGAGCCGACGTATTCGGCCGACCGGCACACCGTGCTGTGACAAGCGGGGGCCTGTCGGGCCGCTGTCATGGCCGGAGATGAGCAGCACAGCTCTCTCCATGGTTACGCTACGCGCTGACCGGAAAGGTGCTGTCCCTCGCGGGAGGCACTGCAGCACGAACGTGCCAGCGGGGCCCGAGGGCCATGCAACGCCAACTGCGGGTTGTCTACGAGGGACACCGCAAGTTTGGAGCCACATGCATCCCGTGCCGAGGCACTCTGCGCCTGCTAGCGCTGTGAATACGGCCACTAAACGCGTCGGCTTCGCGGCCAACATCGCCGAGGGCAGGGGGGTTCCGCGCGGGGTGCCCGCTGCGGGCACAAGTCACTGTGGGCATGACGATGAGGCGCGCCAGCCTTGCGGCGGCAGCGCCCGAGAATCCGACCTTTGGGTGTTCGGATTCTCTCGAAGCTAATTGGAGAATCAGATGTGATTCTCAGATAAGTGGGGGAGGATGTAACGGGGTACAATCAAGTGTACACATTACATGAAGAGTGACGGGTGTCACTCTCCCGAGTACATGGTACATTGTACCAGTAGCTCCGCAAGCCAACCTTTTTGAGTTTGTGTGGGCTTTTGTATAGTTGACTTGTAGTTTGTATTACGACCAAGTTAACCTCTACCAAAATACAGTCAGTCTTATAACCTACTCCTTTGTAGCAAACCGTTCCCTTTGAGGCCGGGAACTGGTGAACTGCTGTTCACCTGGATAGTAATATCCGCACGCACTTCCTCTGTGCATTGTGCTGTGTGACCCCGTCACATAACTGGCATCGTTATCTAAGTTTCCCGGTAGCAAACGACCAGATATTGATAGCGAAGATGCAGGTTAAATATCGCGTTGGTGTCAATACGAAAACGATGTGTAGTAGCGGAAAACACTACAAATCCTGGTTGCACTTCGTTTCTGTGGGATGTGCCTGTTTTCCGTTTATGAAATGCCAGGTGAATTTCAATCCAAGATAAAACTAACTATTGCCAAAGCATACCGGTATGCTTGCATCCTGTCTACGGGTATGCATTAGACCTGGGGAGGAAAGGTTAAGGTGCTCAAAAAGGTTGAAACTGCCGCGATTGGCAAGATTCAACGGATTTTTCAAAGTCGGTTTTTCGTCCATTGCGAGAAAACGGTGACAGCTTTTTCAATGTGGATTGTTGCATTTTCCTATATTTTAGACGAATCATGAGCACACTGGTTAAAAAAATCGATTTTTCGAGTCCAGCTATAATTTCGGCGCGCACTGTACTGCCGCACGAACGATATGGACACCTTCCTGCAGTTGGGCGGGGATCCGAACCTCGTGTACGATGACGATCTGGTCGTGGGTGAGCCGGTGGACTTGGAGGCGCAGATTCAGCGGCACATTGCGGAGACGAGTCAGGCCGATGCGTTGTTTAGCGACCAGCTCTATCGCCCCGTAAACGACGACGTGGAGGAGGAGAGGGACGAGGGCGGGACCAACTTCTCACCTCTCGAGTCGGACGAACTGGAGCGCCATCGTTATCTGCAGCGCATCCTGTCCATTGAGAGGGGGATGCAGGAGGCGGACAGCGAGGTGCAGCAGCGGATCGACACCATGAAGCGCATCCTGGAGCTCAAAGACCCCATGGAGCAGCTCTCCGAGTACCTGGCGCTGAAGCAGGAGGCCCGGCGGGAGGACGACGTGGACATCGTGGAGGATCTATTGCACTGCGCCAAGCGCATGACGAACGAGCAAGACACCGAAGTGGCTATGCTGGGGGCTTTCTTCTTCCTGTGCGACAGGCAACGATCCAAGGCACGAGGGATGACAGCGATGCTGCCTGTTGTGGCGGCGATGATGGAAGCAGCCAATGGGATGGACCACCCGCCATTTTAACTAAGCATGCGTGCTTCAGTTGCTGACAAAGGGAGACGTTAGTGTTTATTATGGAGCCTATCGTGCTACGACCCCCACTGGAAGAAATCGCATTGGCTTCCCTGCGGATTCGGGCACTTGTAAAATGTCCGCCCCTTGTTCACTCCATTCCTGCATGTGAGCAAGACGCCTGGTAAGCCGCAGCCACACTTTGGCGTCCCGTTGTCGTCGCCTCCGGGTGCTGAAAGCGGCATCGCTGAAGACGTCGGCCGTTGACGCTGCGACCCCATCTCGTCCTTCCACTCGAAGTACCCGCAGCTGTCGGCACCCTGAAAGCTGCAAGAATAAAACTCTCGGTTTTGGTTCGGGCCCGGCCTTCTGGTTGTGCGTAAAATGCAGGAGACATTGTGGCCCGAGCACAACGGCGCAGCATCATTTGATACAACAGCAGCGCCTCTCGTAGAAGTCGGCATCGTCGGTCCAGCGGCCGTGTCCACAACTTCATCCTTCCACTGAAAGTACCCGCAGCTGTTGTCGGTCTGGCTGCGTCTGCAAGTGTAAAACTGTCGGCCCTTGTTGGGTCCTTCCTTTCTGACTGTTCTTTCGGCGCAAGGTTCACCATGTCCAGGACACTTCACCACTGAGCCCGAGTCGGAAACCCATGCAAAGAAATCGCATTGCTCGCCCTGGGGAAGTGGGCACACGTGGAACATGCGCCCTTTGTTCGGGCCATCTCGACTAACCTCTCGTTCCGCGCAGGGCAAGCCATGATCTCCACACCGAGGCACGTCAGAGGTCATACTTGGAGCTGTGTGTGGCTGAAGCTGATCTCGCGGAGTGTCTGTAGACCCTGATGGAGTTCGCTGGCGCTTCCGTCGTTGATCTTGGCTCACACTGTCGCTCGGACTAGAATCAGGAAGACCTAATACCGTAGAATTGCGTGCCCTGACCTCACCACGGACAGGGAAACGATCAACCGTTGGGTGAGGCCTCACATCCATTCGAGGTGGCAAGCGAGGTGCGGCGCTTTGGTTGACAGGCTGCCCGAACTGCTCCGAGAAGGTTTGGTCCAGCACGGCGGCGCTTCGAGTAACCTCCAGGAAAATGCTTTTCATCTACGAACAGCAAGCCACAAGTCAGCGTCTACATCCTTAGAAATAAGCTCAAGTGCAATCCACGGATACCTGGTCCATACACGATCTCACTACTTGCTGGATTTCTTTTCGCCCCAACGAAATAGCTTTACAATCGTTCTCCATCTGAGCGCACACAAAAGATTGTTTAGCTCACCGGTAAAACCACACGATCCATCTTTGAACCATCCGACTTACCGCAGCACGAAGCACTGGTTTTGCCAGCTCAAGGCCCATGTGTTCATAGGACAGAACGAGCGCCAGTCCGAGCGTAGTTGGCTTAAACTGTGTGTCGTTGTTGACTTTAATGGCGTACTCGCGCTTGAGGATGGTCTTGATATGCTCGGCGATAGTGGCGTCGGTGCCAATGCCATTTGAATCCATTTTTGCGATCAAATCTGCTTCCGATAGCAGTGGTGGTGGATTTGTCTCGCCAGACAGCATCACAACTGTAGATGGATGAAACACGTCGCCACGCTGGTATACTGGGATCGCTGACGCATTCCATTTCTCGTACTTGTAAATGTCCAAGTAATTTCGCTCCTCCACCATCAGCCCAGACGCCGTGAAACTCTCACCCAGCATCCTCATCACAACGCTTGTTTGACTGCCCTTGGCATCCCGACTACAGCACGCTAAAAAATGGCGAGTGACAAACTCGTACACCTTCTTCTCGTTTGGATCTGACAAGGTATTTACATTGACGCTCTTAGTCGGATGGATTGGAGGGTGTGCTTGGTCGTCAGAATTTCCATGTCGAGGAGCCTCATACTTCCCGCCATCAAGAAGCTGCTGAGCCACATAGTTTCCCCACTGCTGATGATTCTCGTGCAGACGGACTAAGCTCATTAGGTCCGTGCCTTCTTTAAATTTGCTCGTCTCCGTGCGCGGGTAGCTAATAAAACCCTTATTGTACAAACTTTCTGCTGCTTTCATCGTCGCCTCAGACGAGATTCGCAGCCAGCGCGATGCTCGCTTTTGCAGCTCCACAGTCGTGAGTGGCAGCGGCTTCCGTTTCCATGAAGGCCGCTTGTCCACCGACTCGATTGTCGCTGTTTGGCTCTCCACAAGACACTCGTAAATACACAAGCACGCCATACGGTCAAAAAGGTGACCGCGCTTCCACTTGAACGTCGTCGTGGGTGCGTCTGGCTGATCGGTTTGTTGATGTGTGACGCTAATGTAGTAGAATGCTTCTCGCTCGAAATTCTGAATCTTGAGGAATCGCTCCACCACGAATCCCAGCGTTGGAAACTGACAGGGTCCATAGCTGATGACGCTCTTTTCCTGTTTGATCGCAGGGAATCTGCTCTGAATCCGCATGGTCTGGAACCGCGTGAAAGCTGCACCAATTCTCAGGTCGATCTCTGATCGCGCGTCGACCGCCAGCGACAGCTTCTCGTTGGGCTCTGCCAGGTTCTGCACTGCATGAATGATATCTCGAGGAATAAGAGCCGAAAACCGGGCACGAAACACGCGCAACCTCCTGTTGGACCTCTCGCAGATGCATTTGACCTCGTAGGCGATGTTCTCCCCCTCTCGGTCGCAATCCAGCCACAGCACCAGCCACTGCGGCGGCAATGGTCAGTCAGTCAGTCAGCCTTTCATCCACCCAGAGAGTCAACACTACACCCACCCACCTGGCTCTGCCTCGCCTCCTTCAGCAGCGTCTTCTCGATCTTCTTCTGGGTGTCGTCGCTGCGTATCCTCTTGCACACTGGGGCCGTGAAGAGGTCCACCGGGTCGCACGAGTGCCAGCCCCTGACGCTCGCGTCGAAGTCCAGCTCCATGATGTGGCCCGTGACGGACGTGACGACCATCTGAACCTGCTGCCCGTGGATCTGGTACGGGAACTCGAAGAGCGCATTGTACTTGGAGAACCCTGCGCGCTATCGGCACAACGAGCAGCGCGTTAGAGAGCGGATTTGGGGCAGGGCAGAGGCGCAGAGGACGGCAGTGACGCGCAGCACACACACGCTGCGAGCGGCCCAACGAGAGGATGCTGGCGATCTCCTTGGCCACCGACGGCTTCTCCGCCACGTTCAGCACCTTCATGCAAATAATAATTGCGCGTGCCAGGCGAGCTCGCCTAATATTGGCCAATCAGCGGCTCGCAGCAGTTCAACTTGCTGACCTTCACTCCTCCTCCACACGATGACGGTGAGCGGCTTCCTGAACGTGCGCAAGCCGGCGGGGCTCACGTCGCACCGATGCGTGGGCATGGCGCGGCGGGTTTTCGACACGCGCCAGGTCGGTCACGGCGGGACGCTGGACCCGATGGCCACGGGGGTGCTCACGCTAGCGGTGGGGCGAGCCACGCGCTTCCTGCAGTACCTGACGACGGGCAAGGAGTACCGGGGCGTGGTGCGTCTGGGGGTCACTACGGACTCGGACGACGTCACGGGCGAGATCCTGACACAGCGGCCGGCGCCTTGGGTCCAAGAGGAGGCGGTGCACTCGACGCTGCAGAGGTAGGGTGGGGCGATCCACCAAGAGGTTGGATAGGTAGAACGGACTGACGCTTGGGCTTCCTTCAGGTTCATCGGAGAGATCGACCAGGTACCGCCGCGGGTCAGTGCCATCAAGAAGGACGGCGTGAGGCTCTACAAACTGGCGAGAGCGAAAAAGGCGAGAGCAGTGTGAAGAGGGTGATCAAATGACCATGGGCTGACGAGAGGGAGAACTGTTGCTGCCATGCAGGACTTTGACGTGAAGCCAAGGAGAGTGCACATCGAGCGAATTGACATCCAAAAGTTCGAGTCTGGGGATTTCCCGGAGGTGGGCCACGTTAGCTTGATAGCTGCTGCTTGGAAATGAAGGGGCTGACCTGTTGAGGGCTTTTATGTGTAGGCGGACATCCATGTTGTGTGTGGAGGAGGCACATACATCCGATCCATCGCGCGCGAATGCGGAGAGGCACTGATTATTTCTCCGGAGCACGTGGACACAACGTGTGCGTTGCGCAACCCTGCCGGTGAATATTGTGTCGGAGGAACACTCGCTGCGCTGGAGAGGACTCGAAGCGGAGCCTTCACTATCGATGATAGCTTGGACTTTGACCAGATTCGAGCCAAAGTGGAGGTACGGACCCATGGCCCCGTATGCAGTCGTTCAAGTAGCAGATTTTGACGTTGTTCCTGCACCAGGGAGGGGAGTCACCGCTTCAGTCGATTGAAAGCATGCTTGAGCATCTTCCGTTCGCGGAGCTGCCGCGAAAGACGGCACAGCATTGGCTGAATGGTGGCATCGTCTCGGTTCCTTCAAGCGATATCGAGTTCGGGCTGCTAAAGCGCTACAAGCTAACCAACGAGGAGCCCATTCGCATTTATTGCTCCTCATCACCGGAGCTGCTCGGCGTTGCACAAGTTGACCCGGAGGCTCAGCACGGACACTTTGTTCTCAGGAAGCGTTTATTCATCTAACATGGGGGTATCTCTCTTTCACCAAAACCTATTCGAACGTCGGCGAGACATTGCGACTTTGCTGCATTAAGTTCTGCAATCCCGCAGCCATGAGAGCCGCAAACATGTCGGGGTCGATGGACATTCCAGGGCCAGACGCAGGTCGAGCGGATTTCTCTTCCTGGGCATTCTCGTACGCGTACGCGGTGGCACCAGTTGGCTGCACCATGGTCCGTGCTTCATCAAAATCAGCCATCGACAGTGGGCGCATCGTTGGCGGCTGGGGAGCGGCGGACTCGTCGTAAATCTGGGGCTTCTCGCCTTCAGCTGGCCGGTTCTTTTCAGCTTCCTCCGCTGCAGCGCGGCAATTGTCGATGTGCTCTCGTAGTGGGATCATCAGTGCAGCGCGGCACAGCTCCTTCAAATCACTACCGCTATAGTACATCGTGTCATTGGCGAGCTGAGAGAAATCAAAGTGATCGTCTACCCGCTCAGTCTTGAGCTGAAGACGAAGAATCTTTTCACGCTGTGGTCTGTTGGGGAGTCCAATCTCGAACGTGCGCGGCATACGGCGAAGGAAGGCCGGGTCAACGTCTCCCGGACGATTTGTCGCACCCATGATAATGACACCAAAGCCACAGTCCTCCTCGGTACTCATTTCCGTAAAGCCGTCCCACAGCGCCAGGAATTCCTGCGGATGCGAAGCAATAAGCACAAGGTCAAACAATCGCCCATACCCCCACCTCATCGCCGGGTGTTCCCAGAGTTACGTACCGTTTTCATGGACGAAAAGGTCGGGTCCGACACGCCGCCACGCTTGCCCATGAAGGAGTCGACCTCGTCGATGAAAATGATGCAGGGCGCCAGCTTACGGGCCAGTGAGAAGGCGGCTCGCACCAGCTTCTGGGACTCGCCGAACCACTTGCTCATGATGGTGCTGATCTTGAGGTCGATGAAGAAGGCGCCAGACTCCTTGGCGATGGCCTTAGCCATCATGGTCTTGCCCGTGCCTGGCTTTCCGTAAAGCAGGATGCCCTTGGGGACCGTAAGCAGCTTCCCGCGAGACGCGAAGAACTCGGGGCTCTTGAGCGGCAGTACCACCAGGTCGTATATATCGCGCTTCTGGCGCTCCAGGCCGCCGATGTCGTCGAACGACACGTCGATGTCCTGCGGGTCCACGATGTCGCCGGCGATGACGTTCTCGAAGTAGTTAGTGTTGAACACGCGGCGTCCCGTGCGCTGCAGGCGGTTCTGCAGCTTGGCCTGGCTGTCCTGGCCCTGCCTCCAGTCGTCCATCATGGGCTTCAGTTGCTGCAGCGGCGACAACAGGCACAAACAAGTTAGGAAGGAGAGTCGGGGGGTATGTGATGGCGACAGACTCGGTGGCTTGCCTTGTACAGGTACTTGGAGGTCTGGTACATGGTGTAGAGCATCAGGCCGTCCAGCACCATGCCCAGCAGCTCATCCTTGGCGGACGTGGCGTCGTTCTGGCGCTTGCCGCCCGAGGACTCAGCGCTCTTGCTGCCGCTACCGCCCATCGTCGGGATGCGTGTTCAGTTGTGTGGCGAGAAATGGTATGTAGGGGGGTAATTACTTTCAAAAGTCTTTGTACAGACGCTTTTTGGCGTTAAGGTTCAAAGCCGCAGAGATCATGGCGCCCGTCAAGAAGCCGCAGAGCTCGTACCTGCTCTTCTGCAATGAGCGGCGCAAGCAGGTGATGGACGAGAACCCGGGCGCGCGCATCGGCGACATCCAGAAGATCATCAGCGCGCAGTGGAAGGAGCTCAAGCCCGAGGAGAAGGAGGTGTACGTGCAGCTGGCGGCCAAGGACAAGGAGCGCTACCAGCAGGAGCTACTGGACAACCCGCAGATCGACGCGGAGCCTACGGCTGAGGGCAGGGCGGCGCACGACTCCAACGCCTGCATTTACCCGCTCGGGAGGGTGAGGAAGATCGTGCAGAGCGATCCGGACGTCGGCAAGATCTCCAAGGACGCGCTCATCGCCATCGCCAAGGCATCGGTACGAAGATTGAAGGGCGTTGCAACTGTTGGCAGTTGACTATGACACTAGCTCAACTGTTATCGCTGTCTGCTTGATTGTAGGAGTTGTTTGCCCAGTTCCTCGGCACCAAGAGCTACGAGCAGGCTCTGTACCGCAACAAGCGGCAAGTCAAGGCGTCGGACGTGACGCGCACGATCCAGACGACGGCGTCGCTGGACTGGCTCCGGGAAGACTTCCCGGACGTGAACCCTACCCGGACAGACATTGCTGCAGACAGTAAGGCCAAGAGGGACCAGCAGCAGGAGGAGAAGAAGCCGCTGCCTGACAGTGCCTCCTTCTTCAAGCCCAGGGCTGCAGGTGGAACTGCCTCAGAGGAGTAGATTGGAAAGCTAATGTATCAGGTGCAACTCGCGCGAATGGAAAACCGGGAGCTCTATTTAATTGCTGCAGAAGGAAAGGGGCTTCCTCCTATCACCACGCGACGCGAGCCAACAGCGACGTCCAGAACAGAATAGCAAACAGCGACGTACCCAGTGCAGCCGCAGCTTCCTCCCCTCCTCCGTCGCGCCGCGCCGCTTCACCTGTCTTCTGCGACTGCAAGTGCCTAGAAGATGTCGTTCCAGTCGTCGAACTCCTCGTCGTCGTCCTCCTCCACCTTCTGCTCCACCACTTCCTCGACCACGGCCTCCACGCGCGGGATGAGACCGCGACGGCCAGCAATCTTGGCGACCAGCGAGCCCTCCGGGATGTTGGGCACCACTCCCTCCGGGAACTTGATGGCATCGAGGTACACCTTGTCACCCACGTGCAGGCCGTTGACGTCGATCTGCAGCGTGGTGGGGATGTCGTCCGTGAAGATGCTGCACTCGAGCGAGTGGTGGATGTGGTTGATGAAGCCGCCGCGCTTGAGGCCGGGGCTGCCTTCCTCGTTCAGGTACGTGATGGGGATGGACACCTTGCGGCCGGGTTTGAAGCGCAGGAAGTTGACGGCCACGGGCACGTCCGTCACGGGGTCCAGCTGCACGTCGCGCATGTAGGCCTTGACCGGCGGCTGGTCGTCCACCTGCACCTGGAAGACCTGGTTCTCGATGGACGTCCAGAGCTTGCGGTGCATGCGCTCGAAGGTGCGCGTGGGGAACGAGACCAGCACGCGCTCGTCCTTGCCGTCCTCGCCCTCGCCGTAGAGCACGCCCGGCAGGAAGCCCTGCTTGCGCAGGCGCCGGGACGCGCGCGATCCCTCCGTCTCGCGCAGAGCCAGCTGCAGCACGTCCGCAAACGCGTCCTGGGCAGCAGTAGCGGCCGCCGCAGCCGAGAAGCGAGCCACCTGCTTGGCGCCGGAGCGCGCCGCGTGCCGCTGGAGCGCCAACATACTTCGATACCAACCGTGCAGCAATTGACAATGCTGAGCCACACAAGCCGCAGGATGGGGTTCCATAGGGCTATACGACTATTTATACAATACGGATAATTTATGCAAGCTCATGCAAGTCTATACTGGTTAGACTATTCGCTATACGGATATACAGGATAATTTCTGCAAGGTCATGCTAGGCGTAGTTGGGGTTGAGTTTCGGATGTAGCTATATCGACTTGGAGTCGAAATCAAATTTAAAAGTACTGGGCGAAATTTTTTTGGGGCTTTGTTCATGTCACCACTTTCGCACTGCAACTACACCAAGGTGAACTGCTCGTACAGCAGCGCTCGGATGCGGTAGTAGTTCCTGGACAGCGTGCCTTCCATCACGATCTCGTTGTTCATGGCGCGCTTGAGCACCACGCCGTCGTTGCAGACCAGCATACCGCCGCGGAACTTGGCCTGAAAGCCGGCCTTGCCCAGCACCTGCTTCATCACGTCCAGCTTCATCTTGCCGTCGCTCAGCAGGATGGGTTCGTGCGTCGTCTGGCCGCCGTTCTCGTTCAGAGGCTGCAACACCGGCACGGAGCTGTTCTCCGGGAGCGCCAGTTGACCTGTGACGTACGCGACCTCGTGGCTGCCAACCTGTGAAGACAGACAGAAAACACTCGTCAGTTTGGCCATCTGAAGACTTTCGCAGAGCAACGCAACTGCCGACGCACCTTCCGGAAGACCGCAGACGTGTACAGCGACTCCTTCACCGACAGCTTGTACACGTTTGTATCGGACTCAATGTCGATACACTCCATCACGTTCGGGGTAAACACGGCCTCGCACAGCGGGATGGACGACTCAACGAACTTTTTCAGCTCGTTCGTAGTTGTCTCCGTGCCGTGAACCAGGATGAGCTTGCGGGGCTTCACGTTGCCGAGACAGTTGCGGATTGCTCGACCGTCGGCAATGCCATCAAAGTCCACTTGGGTGATACGAGCGGCAATCTATAGCAAGTACGTACGGGGGTTAGTAGGCAGATAGCAAGGATACCGATAGCGGCGCTGTGAAGTCCTCTTACGCTGACGGTGACTTCATTCGTGATGGTTTTTGTGGGGCGAGTTTCAGCGGCAGCTTCTTTGTCGGCGCTTTCCATATCCTCGTCTCCATCAGCATCCTCGATAATGTTGCGGCGGGCCTGGCGGTTCGCCAGCAACGTTGCATCCTTGAAGTCGTCGGGGTTGATAATCTGTTCAAGAGATCAACCCAACTCAGTTCGATCCTAATTAAGTTTGCAATCTAGCGCCGGCTTTGCGTACCTCTCCATATTCATCCCACTCAATCTTGGGCTCCACTGCGAAGAACATCGGGTACCGAACAGAAGCAAACTGCCCCAGGCCAACCTTAAAGGTGCCTCGAAGTTGGACTGCCACGCACACAAATTAGTCATCTAGAAACCCTAAGATGTCAGTCTTGTACCCGATGCGCACCTTCTTGCTGTGTGGTTTCCTCCTCCTCTGACTCAGATTCGAAGTCTTCGATTCCCATCATCATATCTTCCATTGCAGCCTCTTCGATCTCCTTCGCCTTGTTTTCGGCTTCCGTGCGAAGACGTTTCCGCTCTTTCACTTCATACAGCGCAAGTTCTGCTCCCTCCAAGAACACCTTTTTCGTCACTGTGCATGAAATGACCTTGGCAGCGGACGGATCCTTGGCAATCTTCAGTACACGAGATGCGAATGACGTCTCGGGCGTAGTCGAAGTGAAGATGATACTGTTCCTTGGATCAGGGGCCCAGCGGATGAAAATATCCTTCGCAAAGCCACACTCCAGGCTTGGCGACGTAGCCAAAACAACCTATAAAATATTGCAAAAGAAAGATTAGTGTGAACCTACTGTAGCGGGGAAAGGTGACTCACGGCCTAGTCTTACCTTGGGGCTTGGAAGAGCGTCTAGCTCCTCCAGCGTATGGACAAGGTGAATATGTCTGCAATTTACGAATTCAGGTAAGAACTCCAATCCGTGTTTTGTGCAGCAAGTAGGTGTATGGCACGTACGAGAATTGGAACGGGTTTTGCCGACCGACGTCGAAGTTCTTCGCAATACGGTCATTGCACCACTCTAGCATTGCCTGGGCGGCCTTCGGGGTGTAGTAACTCATGTCATGGAGCAGTGCAATCGGGTCACGCAGTCTGCGGTCGGACAAGAGCAAGGTTAGTGATGTAATAGCAGTGCCCGCAGCAGTGCTCACGTACTTGTTCTGGATCCAGTACTGGTCGAGCACCCGCATCAGCTCAAGCACACGACCTGAGCTATCAGTCGGGATCAACACATTACCTCCGTTCCGGACCGTCTTCAAAATCTCCATCATAATCTGAATACAGTTTAATGTTGTTAGATCACGTTCACTATACCCCGCAGAGACAACGATCAGGAACCTGCCTTGCTGTCTCGGTCCTTGAGCTTGGGCTGCTCTGCGTGGAGGTTCATTGAGTCTGTGATAAGCAGCGTCGGGCGCCTGCAAACAACAACAGCGACGGCCCCAGCACATTATCAGCACAATACAAGATACCAATGGCCCCTGCAAGCGACCGCTGCCGCTGGGAAACGCACGTGAACGAGTCCAGGATCGTCTTCTGCAGCACGTGCTCCGAGCGGTGGTTGTAGTCAACTGCGTAGATGATGTCATCCTGCGCCAAATACGCCCGTCAGTCCACGTGCAACCAACCGCCCACCCAGCCATAAAGTGCGTCGCCCCCGTCTTACCGTCTCCTTCATGATCCTCCAGAGCGCGCCGCCAATGAGGTGACCGGCCACATGGGGCGTGATGACGATCCCCTCTCCGCTGCTCGTGAGCGTGAGCTTCTCCGAGTACTTGAGCTGCTTGAAGCGCTCGAAGACGAGGTCCACGTCGTCCAGCGAGAAGAGCGAGAAGTCGCTGTCGTGCTTGGTCTTGGCCTGGAACGCGTCGTACAGCGCGATCTGCCCCATGCGGTGCACCGGCAGCGTGCCGTAGACGGGCGCGTTGAGCCCCAGCTTGCCCATGGCGTAGGGCAGCGCCCCCATGTGCGCCAGGTCCAAGTGCGAGACCAGCACCAGGTCGATGCGGTCCACCACGCGCTGCAGCGGCTTGAGCAGCTCCACGTCGTACTCGTCCGTCCAGCCGCAGTCCAGCAGGATACACACCTCGTCCACCTCCAGCAGGTACGCGCAGCACGGTGCGCTCGAGTGCACGCCGTACAGCGGCGTGAAGGTGATCACCGCCATCGTCTCCAAGCGCTTGCTGATGACCCAACTGCGGCCGTGGTACCGGCTTTCAGTAATAGTACTATATCCTGGATCATGTATTACACCATAATAGTATATTTTCAAAAAGCATATACTAGTAGTAGTTGGATTATTTAATATTAAGAAGAAGTAGCACCTTCTCCAAAATTATACTATCGTACTACGATAAAGTAGTACGAATTTGGCACCTTTTTTTACTTTTTTGTATACACAAACAAATGTCAGAACACTTCGGATCGCTTTCAAACTAACTACAGTGTGTATGGAGACTACTCAAGTGTTCACATGCTTCAGCTTGCCAACCCAGCAAGTTGACACGCATGGCCATCACAAGACGAAATGTGCATCCTTGCATTGCACATTTCTGTCACGAGAGCTATGCATAGGCTGGAATAGCTAAAGAACTTAGTGTGAGCATCTTCGCCGCGGCCGATCGCTATCACCAAAGCAGCAATTTAACGAGAAATAAAATCGCACGCGTTGCACGAAGAAGCTCTGAATTCTACCACTAACCTCTTACCTATAGTATCTGTGGTATGTAAATTTGCGCTCCCATTACAACGCATCTCTTTCGCCTGCTTCGCAGCCGCAGCATCTGCTACATTGACTTCGAGCCGACCAGGATGTTTACGAGCCCTTCGCCCATCGACTTCTGCGGACGCAAACTTTTGTTTCTTTATAGCCACCTCAGCAACGTAGTACTAGATGCACTTGAGCGCGAGGGGATTAAAGAGGTGACTGATCGTCCGGCCGTACTTGGTGCGTGTGTTTCGCTGGAAGTGCAGCAATGAAAACGCGCGTTGTATGTGGTGCATCAAGTTTTGTGTCACACTCCACGGCTGCAGTGGAACAACGTACCAGGAGCCAAGTACTACTCGGCGGGATGCCGAGCTCAGTGGGCAAGAATGCGCTGGTGGACGACCGCTGAACTCGGCTGATGGTGTCAGAAACTCAAGGCACACCGGCTTCGACCTGGTGACACGTGGCAGGCCCAGTGATGAAGACCCAGCCGAGTTCAGGAAGGCACTGGACACACTCAGCCGAGATCATGGGGAGTTCAAGCCGCCGAGCTCGGCTAAACGGTACCATGTACCGTCCGATACGGTGACCAGGCTCAATTGAGTCCGGGAGTCGCGCAGTCGAGTTCACGGGTCGCTCCGCCGAGTTCGCGGGTCGCTCCGCCGAGTTCACTGGGTTATCCGGCTCAGCCGAGTTCACCGGCTTATCCGGACACTTTATCCGGCTCAGCCGAGTTCGAAGAGTTATCCGGACGCCTTATCCGGACCAGCCGAGCTCAAGCGTCGCTGCGCTCAGCGAAGGGTCGGCCGAGATCCAAAACCACCCACTTTCATTTGGTATTTGTATAGGATCTTAGGAATAGTAGAGGCGCCCCTTCAGGGAGCCCGACAGAGATAACAACCAAACAGAGCAGAATTTTCTAGGTCCACAACACGTGCACGCGCTTCCAGTAAGTCCCTGCACGGGCCGGATTATGTCTGCTGTCAGCACCCGAGAGGCATAGCTTGTAGGGTGTTGACTGGTAGCGCCAAGAGATTAAGGGTTGGGCGCGTGTCTCGCCAAGCGCGAAGGAAAAGTCTCGCCACCGCTGCGAGCCGGTGTTCCCGTACGTCCCGGGCACTGATTGCTGAGTCGAGAAGCCTTTGCTCTCGGCGACCCGTAAAAGCCCGCGAGGACCGTCGTCCGTCCTTTGGCGGAGGGTACGGGATTTCTAATTCCGGAGTCAGGTAACTCAGCTGGCTTCCGTGATTGACTGGCTTGGGGTACTTGGTCTCGGCGAGGACGAGACATCACTGTCCCGGAAGGGCCGAACCGCTGGGGGACATCTCAGCTCAGGCCAACAAGGGCCGACTAGCTCGGCTGTTGTTGTGTTTGTAGCTAGGGTGCCACATCTGACGATTTTGTGCGTGCTACTACACTACATGTACTTCCTTACCTGTCAAGTAATACATGTAGTTGAATTGGCACAACTGGCGGCTTCAACGCGCGCGGCGACAACCTGGCTACGCTGATCACCGATGTGCGGACTGGTACGTGGTAAGCCCTCACTTTCGAGATGTCTTCGATCCATCTCGAGCTTGTCGCGGCAGTTAACTTCAGTTACCGGGGCCATTTTCCGGCTTCAGTTACCGAGGTGCCGCCTAATTAATCACTTGTGTCGAGCATTCGTAAGACAGTTTGACGACAAATCAAATTTAGCCATGTGATTGGCTAATATTATGTGTGGTGTTGTCCGTGTATGCCCTTGGCCGGGCCGTCTGCGTCGCCGTCGTGGCATGCACCAGCAACGGATAGCCGTGCTGACGAGCAGAATCGGCAGCATGAACGTCTATTTGTTTCGTTTTCGATTTCGTAGTAATGTGAAGTGCATCACAGTTATTTGGCCTAACTAGCGACCTACTAAATGCCAGGTCCTTCAAATGAAAGTGCGTATTATACATATTTTATGAGGTCCGAGGAGCTCTTCCATGAAGCCGCGTAGTCGACGTAAGTAGGGAGATGCCCTTCGGAGGACACGACGCGGTTGGTACACGGAGAACTGAATTGTGCTTGAGCGTACATTGAATAGCAAACGACTAGAATGTACGCTCGAGCACTCTCTAGAAACTTGTCAACAAAGCCGAAACGGAAACACTACGTAGATTCAAGCTTAACAGACAGCAATAGACTGGCGCGGTTATAAGCGCTCTAGAATCGCTGTGTAATGGGCCTACCTTGGCTCACTACTACGGCTTACACGTATGCGCACGTGTATGAGGAAGCGTAGGTTTCTTTTACTTGAGTTAAGTATACTCGAGATCCACGAGTATACTTTAAACAAGATAAAAACTCCAAGTAGCGGGTTTTGGTAAAAGATGAGAACTGCTATTTTTGTTTTATGTTTCTGACTTCCTCTAAATGTAATATTCTAAACTAGGAATCTGCCAACGGCTGGTTGGCAGGATTCTGCTAACATGCAAGTCACTCATTGGCTAAAAGATGCTGCTTTCAGCCAATAGGAATCCTAAATGTGTATGGACCACCTGTCGTGGTGGTCATAAATGTATGTAGCCATTGGTGTGCCTTACACCAAGGTCGAGGAAGTGTTCGAACCTCTAACAGACATCGCATCTGTTAGAGTAACAAGTGACTGTAGCCACTTGTGCGTGTAACCCCGTTACACGCTGCCTCTTATGCTACGTAACTAACCACGTTATTGAAGGAAGGCTTGCCCGCATCATGATACGTACATTGCAACCTGACAGTACGAAAACTCCTACAATATTTCCCTCCTGACACTATTCCTTACCATCCAGGCACTGAAAAGCTCTGGACGTGGCATTTTAAGAGCAACAGATCAGAACAGCCTTAGCGCTAAGGCTTCACGCAAGGCCTGGCGCGGCCGCTGTGGCTGCAGCCAGAATATCATCCTGTTGTCGACGGACCTACGCGCCATGCAACTGCGTCGTCTTGGCGAACAAAGGTGCCACCAACACAGCCTGCATCCGCACCGCTGTCGTGGTTGAGTGGGCCCGAGCATGCACATGCAGCTCTGCACGTCAAGTAGAGCTTTTGGCCAATAATATGGCGCAAACTGGTGTCCGACAAACTGTCTTACGTTTTGAGTGACACAATACAATGTAACCACTGGTATACTAAAATCAAGATGTAATCAAAATGCGTTGATTGCAAAACGTAAGACGCTTTGTCTTACGGTATGCTCTCTAGGGACCAGTATCGTCTTACGAAAGAGCATGAATCACTTGTGTCGAGCATTCGTAAGACAGTTTGACGACAAATCAAATTTAGCCATGTGATTGGCTAATATTATGTGTGGTGTTGTCCGTGTATGCCCTTGGCCGGGCCGTCTGCGTCGCCGTCGTGGCATGCACCAGCAACGGATAGCCGTGCTGACGAGCAGAATCGGCAGCATGAACGTCTATTTGTTTCGTTTTCGATTTCGTAGTAATGTGAAGTGCATCACAGTTATTTGGCCTAACTAGCGACCTACTAAATGCCAGGTCCTTCAAATGAAAGTGCATATTATACATATTTTATGAGGTCCGAGGAGCTCTTCCATGAAGCCGCGTAGTCGACGTAAGTAGGGAGATGCCCTTCGGAGGACACGACGCGGTTGGTACACGGAGAACTGAATTGTGCTTGAGCGTACATTGAATAGCAAACGACTAGAATGTACGCTCGAGCACTCTCTAGAAACTTGTCAACAAAGCCGAAACGGAAACACTACGTAGATTCAAGCTTAACAGACAGCAATAGACTGGCGCGGTTATAAGCGCTCTAGAATCGCTGTGTAATGGGCCTACCTTGGCTCACTACTACGGCTTACACGTATGCGCACGTGTATGAGGAAGCGTAGGTTTCTTTTACTTGAGTTAAGTATACTCGAGATCCACGAGTATACTTTAAACAAGATAAAAACTCCAAGTAGCGGGTTTTGGTAAAAGATGAGAACTGCTATTTTTGTTTTATGTTTCTGACTTCCTCTAAATGTAATATTCTAAACTAGGAATCTGCCAACGGCTGGTTGGCAGGATTCTGCTAACATGCAAGTCACTCATTGGCTAAAAGATGCTGCTTTCAGCCAATAGGAATCCTAAATGTGTATGGACCACCTGTCGTGGTGGTCATAAATGTATGTAGCCATTGGTGTGCCTTACACCAAGGTCGAGGAAGTGTTCGAACCTCTAACAGACATCGCATCTGTTAGAGTAACAAGTGACTGTAGCCACTTGTGCGTGTAACCCCGTTACACGCTGCCTCTTATGCTACGTAACTAACCACGTTATTGAAGGAAGGCTTGCCCGCATCATGATACGTACATTGCAACCTGACAGTACGAAAACTCCTACAATATTTCCCTCCTGACACTATTCCTTACCATCCAGGCACTGAAAAGCTCTGGACGTGGCATTTTAAGAGCAACAGATCAGAACAGCCTTAGCGCTAAGGCTTCACGCAAGGCCTGGCGCGGCCGCTGTGGCTGCAGCCAGAATATCATCCTGTTGTCGACGGACCTACGCGCCATGCAACTGCGTCGTCTTGGCGAACAAAGGTGCCACCAACACAGCCTGCATCCGCACCGCTGTCGTGGTTGAGTGGGCCCGAGCATGCACATGCAGCTCTGCACGTCAAGTAGAGCTTTTGGCCAATAATATGGCGGAAACTGGTGTCCGACAAACTGTCTTACGTTTTGAGTGACACAATACAATGTAACCACTGGTATACTAAAATCAAGATGTAATCAAAATGCGTTGATTGCAAAACGTAAGACGCTTTGTCTTACGGTATGCTCTCTAGGGACCAGTATCGTCTTACGAAAGAGCATGAATCACTTGTGTCGAGCATTCGTAAGACAGTTTGACGACAAATCAAATTTAGCCATGTGATTGGCTAATATTATGTGTGGTGTTGTCCGTGTATGCCCTTGGCCGGGCCGTCTGCGTCGCCGTCGTGGCATGCACCAGCAACGGATAGCCGTGCTGACGAGCAGAATCGGCAGCATGAACGTCTATTTGTTTCGTTTTCGATTTCGTAGTAATGTGAAGTGCATCACAGTTATTTGGCCTAACTAGCGACCTACTAAATGCCAGGTCCTTCAAATGAAAGTGCGTATTATACATATTTTATGAGGTCCGAGGAGCTCTTCCATGAAGCCGCGTAGTCGACGTAAGTAGGGAGATGCCCTTCGGAGGACACGACGCGGTTGGTACACGGAGAACTGAATTGTGCTTGAGCGTACATTGAATAGCAAACGACTAGAATGTACGCTCGAGCGCTCTCTAGAAACTTGTCAACAAAGCCGAAACGGAAACACTACGTAGATTCAAGCTTAACAGACAGCAATAGACTGGCGCGGTTATAAGCGCTCTAGAATCGCTGTGTAATGGGCCTACCTTGGCTCACTACTACGGCTTACACGTATGCGCACGTGTATGAGGAAGCGTAGGTTTCTTTTACTTGAGTTAAGTATACTCGAGATCCACGAGTATACTTTAAACAAGATAAAAACTCCAAGTAGCGGGTTTTGGTAAAAGATGAGAACTGCTATTTTTGTTTTATGTTTCTGACTTCCTCTAAATGTAATATTCTAAACTAGGAATCTGCCAACGGCTGGTTGGCAGGATCCTGCTAACATGCAAGTCACTCATTGGCTAAAAGATGCTGCTTTCAGCCAATAGGAATCCTAAATGTGTATGGACCACCTGTCGTGGTGGTCATAAATGTATGTAGCCATTGGTGTGCCTTACACCAAGGTCGAGGAAGTGTTCGAACCTCTAACAGACATCGCATCTGTTAGAGTAACAAGTGACTGTAGCCACTTGTGCGTGTAACCCCGTTACACGCTGCCTCTTATGCTACGTAACTAACCACGTTATTGAAGGAAGGCTTGCCCGCATCATGATACGTACATTGCAACCTGACAGTACGAAAACTCCTACAATATTTCCCTCCTGACACTATTCCTTACCATCCAGGCACTGAAAAGCTCTGGACGTGGCATTTTAAGAGCAACAGATCAGAACAGCCTTAGCGCTAAGGCTTCACGCAAGGCCTGGCACGGCCGCTGTGGCTGCAGCCAGAATATCATCCTGTTGTCGACGGACCTACGCGCCATGCAACTGCGTCGTCTTGGCGAACAAAGGTGCCACCAACACAGCCTGCATCCGCACCGCTGTCGTGGTTGAGTGGGCCCGAGCATGCACATGCAGCTCTGCACGTCAAGTAGAGCTTTTGGCCAATAATATGGCGCAAACTGGTGTCCGACAAACTGTCTTACGTTTTGAGTGACACAATACAATGTAACCACTGGTATACTAAAATCAAGATGTAATCAAAATGCGTTGATTGCTGTGACGGGACACACAGCACTTCTTGACAGAGGAAGCAGGAGTATACAAACTCCAAGTGAACAGCCGTTCACGTGTCCCTGGTCTGAAGGGGACGACTTGACTTGAAAAGCGGTAGATCTAAGACTGAATGTATTTATAGGTTGGTACAGATTTGGCCTGCATACAAATCCTAAGTTCCCTATAGTTTGTGTCATACAAAATGTATCTGTTGGCTCTGAGGCCACTTGGGTCACTATCCAGGGGAGTGACCGATGTAGCCATCCCGGAATAGTGACAGGGTCACTATTCCATGTAACCCCGTTACATCCTCCCCCACTTAGATTCGATCTTATCGACCAATCAGAGCGAGGTTACGCCGGCGACTCACATTTCACTCGCAAAGTCGAAATCCATCGACAACGGCGCGAGCTCTGGCGCCTCGGCTCCCGGGCCTCACAGAGCAACTGGCGTATCGCCGAGCAAGCCGCAGGGTCTCCACGTCGACCGGAAGCATGCCTCCAAAGCGCAGTGCGCGCAGTGCGAAAGCACCTCCGAAACCGCGGGCCGTAGGGCCGAAGACCAGGGCGGCCAAGGCCAAGGACGAGTCGTCCGCGCCGATGGAGGCCACGAAGGCGGCCGAGGAGGTGGTGCGCTCTCGTAGCAGCACGCCGGAGAGTGGCCGTCAGGCCGGGGCTCGGAGCAAGTCTCCTGACGCCGCGCAAGGCAAGGAGGAGAGTCCTCAGGGCCATAAAAGCCCGGCTCGCAACTGGGAAGCTGCCGTCTTTGACTGCACGATGGTCCTGTACTCCGGTGAGAGTTCACCCGACGACGAGAACGTCTCGGAGGGCAGCACGCACGCGTTGCCGAAGGCACGGAGCTGGCGGCAGGCGACATGACCAACGCCTCGGCCGACGCAAAGGCCTCGTCAGAGAAGGAGGCGGAGGACGCCGAGTCCGGCTCAGGCGACAGCAAGCAGTCGCACGACGAAGTCGCCATGGCCGACGCTGGGGTCGTGGCCGAGAAGTCGCCGAGCGACGCGGGCTCCAAGCCCAAGGAGGTGCTGGCATCCAAGCATCTGACGCTGGCACAAGGTCGTGAGCGTGCCCAAGCGTCGAAAGCGGCTGCCGCTGCGAAGGCCGCCGAGGCCAAGGCGAAGAAGCGTTCAGCTTCCAGGTCGCCTCGCGGCTCCAGCTCCAAGCTGTTCATCGACTCGGAGTCTGAGGACGAGGAGGGTGCCGTCCACGAGCCCAAGGAGCTCTCCAACAACCTCGACGAGCAGCAGCAGCAATACCACGCTGCTAGCTCGGGTGCGTATGCCAGGCAGCCGACTGCCACGACTGCCATCGAGTCTTCTTCAGGCGGGGATGCCACGTACCCGCAGGGCTACTTCCCGCCCGAGCCTGGCACTGGTGCGCCAGCGCTGTTGGAGAAGCTCTCGGCTCCTCGTGGCCTTATCGGCGGGTACACCTCGAGGGGTTCCTATGAGCGTGCTCTTGTTGAGAAAGAGCCACTCTTTCTTGGCGACGTTGAAGTCGCCCGGTGTGTGCTAGTAGCACCACACAAGCTCACACTGAAGGAGTTCACCACGCTTCGCAAGAAGCCGGAGGACAAGGGTGGACTCCATCCTGTGTGGGGTTTCCACTGGGTCAAGCCGAATGACAACATGACCTGGAGCGAGGTGGAAGACCTCTTCTGGCGCTACTTCCAGTGCAAAGGGTATTCCGACCAAGAGTTCAAAGAACTCCGTGAGGATCGCACTCTGTCCGCAATCCTGGACGTGCGCGAGCTCCGCATCGAGTTCGCTCAACTCGTGAGCAAGCGCAAGCTCCACTCGAAGATGGACGAGCTGAAGCAAGAGGCGAGAGCCAAAGCTCGTGAAGAGCGTGGGCGTGGTGCGACTACGTCTGCTACCGTGCCCCGGGTACCGGCCAAGAAGCCAAGGACTACTTACGAAGCTGCCGCTGCTTCTCGTCCCATATCGCAACAGCCTTCGGGCAGTCTACCTGGAGCTGCTCAACGGGCTCCCACGAGTTATCCGACTCAAGGTAACCCCTCCACTTCACGAGCAGCTGGCGCTTGCCATGGAACCGCCGCTCCCGGACGACTCGTTCCACGTGGTAGTGGATCTGCCCATTACGATCAAGGAGGGCCGGCGGTGGCCTCGCACGGCCATGGCTACGAGCCTGAGGCGACGCAGCCGTATGCTGGGGCCCCGAGTCAGGTGGTGGCCCTGCAGCAAGAGGAGATTCGTCTTCTCCGGGACCGTGTGTACGTCCTCGAGATTGCGCTTGGCGTCGGCCTTGGTGGCGAGGCTGCCGCTCGTGCTGGTCAGCCTGGTGCCGTGGAGCGGCTCCGTGAGGATGTTGCCCGCTCTATCAAGAAACTCGCAGTCTCCATGGCCGTGTGGATCGTCGAGCCGACCTGTCGTCTTACGACTCGCTGCGAAACCAGCTCGCTGGCCTTCGGGCCGAGCTTCATGGCCACCCGCCGTATCCGGAGCAGCAGCAGCCCCACTCGTATCAGGCCCAGTTTGGCCAGGGCTCGTACGGGGCCCCTGCGTATGCTGCTCCGTTGTACGCCGCGCCGTCTTACGACCAGCGCGCGTATCAGGCGCCTTACCGCGACCCGACGCCGCGCTTCGAGGAGCTGCGCTCTTCTCCACCGGGCCACCCACCGATTCCTGCGGGGCAGCCAGAGCCAGAGGGTCATGGTGCCTCTTAAGACGACCCACGTAAAACGTCGGGTGAGTCGTCATCGACTTGGGCAAGTCTATGGTGTACGCCGCGCCATGCCGGCTGAGGACCGTGAAGGGTCCAATGAAGCGGTGCTTCAGCTTGTTGCTCTCGACCGAGCTAACAGTGTTTAGCGGTAGGTTTCTAGTATCTAGGAGAACTAAATCCCCAACCTTAAACACGTTCATGTTTCCTCTTCCATTTCGGTCAGAGTACTCCTTCTGTTTATCTTGGGCTTGCGCCATGGTGTCTCGCACCCTGCTGATTATGTTCAGCCTGTCTTCGGCAAACGAGGACAGTTGCTTCCGCAAGGTGGCTGGACTCACGTCCGAGACTTGGGAGGAAAGGTTTTTCGAGCCTCTCCCCCACTTAGGACCGAAGCCCCGGTACTGCCTCGTAATGTGAGCGGCACCTGAGGGTGGCGCAACCCGTTCAGGTAAAAGGGCGTAAAGCCCGTCGATGCATGTACCGCATTGTTGAGTGCGAACTCAACCATGGGCAAGCGATCAGCCCAAGAGCGGGGCATCTCCGCGCAGATACTGCGGAGCGTGTCTTCGAGCACGCGATTGACGCACTCCGTCTGGCCATCCGTCTGCGGGTGGTCCGCCGTCGACATCGACAGTCGTGTGCCGAGAAGGCGAAACAGCGTCTGCCAGAACGTAGCGGTGAACCGCGGGTCTCGATCAGAGACAATGGTCTCGGGCAGACCGTGGTGTCGGAAGACACAGTCCATGAACAGGCGAGCGACCTCGTCGCCAGTGACGGTGTCACGAACTGGAGCAAAGTGGACCATCTTGCTCAGACGGCACACGAAGGCAACAACACCAGTGTTGCCACGGTCATCGGCCGGAAGTCCGAAGACAAAGTAAAGACTCATCGACTTCCAGCAGTCCGCTGGGACCGGCAGGCTCTGCAATGGTGCCGAGGCGTGACTGGCAGGCTTCACGCGCTGGCACGTCTCGCTCGTACTGACGTAGGTGGCGACCCACTTGTACATGTGACGCCACCAAAACATCTGCGAGACAGACGCGTACGTCTTCTCACGGCCGAGATGGCCACTGGATGGAGCGTCGTGCGCCTCCATCAGGATGTCGTACTTGAGATCCTCGTCGTTGGGCACGACAATACGGGGAGGATCCTCGGGCTCGACCCTATAGTGGAGCAAACCGTCAGCCCACTCATAGCGATGCAGCCTTGCACGTTGTCGGGGCGTGAGCCACTCGGCCTTGGCTTCCGAGCCAGCGGCCAAGAACCGCACAAGAGGTCCGAGACTGGCATCGTCTCGGTACCCCAGCCTGATGCGATCACACAGATCCGTCGTGACCCGACTAATATGAGCAAGCTCGTAGTCGGGTCGGCGCGACAGCGCGTCGGCAAGCACGTTCAACTTGCCCGGCTTGTACTCGACACGGAAGTTGTATTCCGCGAAGAATGACAGCTAACGCGCCATCCGCTGTGAGAGATGCGGCGTGTTGACGGCAGTCCGCAAGGACGCGTGGTCTGTATAAACGACAAAGGGCGTCGAGCCCAGGAGGTGCACTCGGAACTTGACAAGAGCGTACTTCATGGCAAGTAGCTCCTTGTCGTGGACTGGATAGTTCCGTCCGGCTGCCTTGAGCTGCCTGGACTGGAACGAGATGACCAGTTCGCGGCCTTCATCGTCGGCCTGCAATAGCGCACAGCCAATTGCGTAGTCAGACGCATCACAGACTACGCTGAAAGGCTTCGTCTCGTTCGGCAATGCCAGGACTGGCGCGCGCTGTAAGCTCGCTTTGATGTCGTTAAAAGCATCTTGATGGCGACGCTCCCAGCGCCAGTCGACATCCTACTTCAGGAGATCCGACAAGGGCCGTGCCAGCTCGGCGTAGCCTACACTATACTTGTGCAGGTAGTTGGCGAGGCCCAACCACTGTCGTAGGTCCTTCTGCGACCGAGGTGGCGGCCAAGCCGCGATGGTTTCCACCTTCTCCGGGTCCGCCCGGACCCCGGCGCTGCTGACGAAGCAGCCCAGGACCTTGATCTCCTCAGCTGCGAACACACACTTGTCGATGTTGGCGTACAGCTTGTTCGCCCGCATGACTTCGAACACACGTCGAAGGTGCTGGAGATGCACCTCCATGGCCGTCTGGCCTGCCTCGGCACGGCTGTGGACGAAGATGTCGTCAAAGTACGTCTGTGTGAACGCACACAAAGGTCGGAACAGTTGTGTGACCAAGCGATTGAACGTTGCCGGGGCGTTCGAAAGCCCCTGAGGCATGACCAGCCACTCCCAGAGCATACCGCTCGGCGTGCTCACAGCCGTGAGTGGGATGTCGCTCTCGCGCATCAGGATCTGGTAGTATCCGTCCACCAGGTCCAGCACGCTATACAGCGTGCACCCGGCCATGTTGTTGAGCAACACGTCCTTGCGCGGGATCGGTGTCTGCGCAGGCACTGTCGCGCTGTTCAGCTTGTTATAAGTATGAACCAGACGCCACTTTCCGTTCGGTTTGCGAACACAGAAGGTAGGCGTCGAGTGCGGGGACTTCGACTCCCGCACCATGCCTGCCTTCGCCTTGGCGGCAAAGAAGGCATCAATGACTTCACACTGCTCCCGGGGAAGAGGTCATTGCCTCGTGACACAGTACTTCGTGCCCGGCACGAGATCAATCTCGTGCCTGATTCCCCTGTCCGGAGGGAGATTGGACGGTGGATCCTTGGACACCACGTCCTCAAACTCCTTCACCAAGGGGTACACCGGGTCTCGGGGGTTCTTAAGAATCTCAGAGCCCATGCGCGACGCGAGCTGTCGCTGGAACTCCTCCAGGACTGTCTGGTCCATGACCGAGGACGAGTTCAACTCGGCCGACGTGGACTCCGGTCGGAGGAGAACCAACTCTGCGATCTCCCCGGCCTTTAGCTCGGCCAAGAAGTCCTCCATGGCGAGCTCCTCAAGGTTCAGCAACTCTGAAACCTCGGGCAGAGCTGTAAGCTCGACAGCTCCTGTCTTGACCCGACTACCGGTCACGCCGTCGAAGATGTGATAACACTCTTCGGCGGCTGGAGCCTTGGCTGGAGGCTCGGAGTCGCTGGCGACTGGCGTCGTCGGTCACACGACTAGGCCCGGCTTACGACGTGACCCTCGGGTGTCTTCGTCTCGTGGCGCCGCCTTGACGGCACCACCGATTTTCTCGATCTCGTGCGGAACTACGTTACCCGCCTTGTCCTTGAGCGGAACTTGGTTACCCGCCTTGTTCTTGAGCGGAACTTGGTTACCCGCCTTGCTGGGTGGAACTATGTTACCCACCTTGCCGTGTGGAACTTGGTTACCCACACCAGGAGCGCTTCCAGCGACTCCCGCATCAGTTATGGTCTGAGTGACCTCCTGTGGAACTATGTTACCCACATCGGAAGCGCCTGCAGTGCCTTCCTCATCAGTTACGGTCTGAGTGACCTCGCGTGGAACTTGGTTACCCACGCCAACGCCAGCGGCGCCTTCTCCAGCAGCCCTTGCTGCCTGCGGTACTTCGTTACCCGCGTGTGGACCTACGTTACCCACCTGGTAGGTGCTGTCCGGCACCTCCACTCTCAGGCCTTGTCTGGCCCGGTCGGAGTCGTCGTCAGTCTCGACGGACCCCAAGAACTCATTAGACGCTGCTGCGCCCTGGCGGCCCTCGCGGGCGCCCCAGCTGCTGCCAGAGGTGGGAACATGACTCACCAAAGCTCTGTCAGAGCGTGGGGGACGGCTGGCCCCGATGGCCTTGCCGCGCCAGTCGATCCAAGGCTCGTGTTTCTCCAGCCACGGCATGCCAAGGATCAAGTCGTACTTGTCCATGTCTAGGACCAAGAACGGCTCCGTGCTGTCGAAGTCCTCGAACTTGACAGTGAGGTCCATGTGGACCCGAGGTACTTCTACCACCGTACCGTCGGCCAGTCTTACCGAGACCAGCCCGTTGCCTTTGCTGCCTCGTAGCGCATCGGCGTACTTGTCGCGATTGCGGCGACAGTCTGGCGGCGCGCAAAGTTCTTGGACGCCCCAGAGTCGATCAAGATTCTCAAGGGATGATCGTATCCCGGTACACTCGCGTGCACCACAAGCAGCCCACCGCTGCCCTTCTCCGCTTCGAGAGTACAGAGACTCTCAGGGGCTAAGTCCCCATGGTGTGCGCCACCCGCACGCCCCTCATGAAGACTTAGTGTTTCCCCAGTAGGGCGCCCCGCCCCTACTGGTGTCCGGCGATCCCCTGGTTCCTGGGGCGCGGTTTCTGCCAGCGACCACTAGAGCCAAAGGGCTTCGAAGAGAACTTCTTCTTCAGTCCTCCCGCGGGACAAGCACGTTTCATGTGCCCAAGCTTGCCACAGCCGTAGCAGCGAATGTCGCTCTGCTCGGCCATGCCCAGATCCATGGGAACCGGCCCGTTGATCGCTCCATTGCCGGAGTTACCATTAGGCGTACCGCCAGAGGCAGGGTTGCTCTGCCATACCGTGGCGGGGGTACGAGCCTGCTTGTGGCTGTACTCCTCCTGGAGGGCGATCTGAATCGCCTCCTCCATAGTGTTTGCTTGCACACGGAACAGTTGCGTGCGGGCAGGACCGACACGCAGACCGTCCATGAACACGGTCACCTTGATGTGTTCAGGCAGGGGGTTCCCCACCAAAGAGGCAGTGAGCACTCGCATCTCCTGGATGTACTCATGCAACTCGCGCCTTCCTTGTTTGCAGGCGAGGAAGCGCGAACGCTGGCGGTACTCGTAGTTCGCCGGAAGAAACGCGGCCCGCAGCTGCTCGCACAGCTGGGACCATGATGCGAAGCATCCAGGCGTCGTCGCTTCGCGCGTATACGCCCAACTCTTAGCGCGACCACTAAGGTTGGAGAGCGCAAAGGCGACACGGAGTCGCTCGTCCGAGACGAGAGCCGCGTCCATCGCGAGCTCAACCTCTCGAACCCAGAAGTGAAGGTGTTCTCCTTCCTTCCCTTCGAAGGGGTGAACCTTCAGCCGCAGGGGCTTCGGTTGCACCGGCTTCGGCGCGGCCGCAGTGGCCTGCAGCCCTTGAACGTGGGCGATGAGCCCTCGTGTGACGGGGCACACAGCACTTCTTAACAGAGGAAGCAGGAGTATACAAACTCCAAGTGAACAGCCGTTCACGTGTCCCTGGTCTGAAGGGGACGACTTGACTTGAAAAGCGGTAGATCTAAGACTGAATGTATTTATAGATTGGTACAGATTTGGCCTGCATACAAATCCTAAGTTCCCTATAGTTTGTGTCATACAAAATGTATCTGTTGGCTCTGAGGCCACTTGGGTCACTATCCAGGGGAGTGACCGATGTAGTCATCTCGGAATAGTGACATGGTCACTATTCCATGTAACCCCGTTACAATTGCAAAACGTAAGACGCTGTCTTACGGTATGTTCTCTAGGGACCAGTATCGTCTTACGAAAGAGCATGAATCTGTGTTGGGCACTCCCTCCGGGGTTACTGCTATTCCAGAACTAATGATATCATATCAATACAATTTGCTACTATATTGTTATATTATTATGTATTACCCTGTATCATTTTGTATATGAGGAAGGAAATATCAACATTTGCACTCTTTAAAACGCTAATTCAGTAGTAGAAGAAAATAGTATCATAGTACCTTGTCCTATTTGCACTCGTCTGAAGATGCTTGCAACTACGTATTGCCAACAAGCACGCTCATCGCGATGGCGATGGCGGAACGAGAACTCCCTTTACGATTGCTGTCATGGTTTTTGACTTCGGGGTACACTACTTGACCGAGCCTGGCTACTGCGTCGCGATCTTGCTCTGCATGGCGATAGCGCGGCGCTCCCAAACAACGAGCGCGACCACCCACGCGAGCGGCAGCAGCAGCATCGGCAGCAGCCAACTCAGCACCTCGCGCGAGTACTCGATCAAGTGCGTCGCGAAGCCCACGGCCACGCAGCCCCCGAGCAGCAGGAGGCACAGGAAGGCGAGGAAAACCGACTCCAGAACCGGCACGCGCTCGTCGATCGAGTCGCTGGCGTCGTCCCCCAGTCGCACGATCTCCATCTTGTAGCGCACGTCGTCAAAGTCCTCGAGCTGCAGCGGCGTCTTCTTGGGGCGGAGGCGAAGGCGGGGCAGACGGAAGCGAGGCTTGGACTTCCTGCTCTTCTTCTTAGCGCTGCTGCTGTGCTGCTGAGGTCGGCACGATCCATCCTCTCTCAACTGTTAAAGGCAATGAAGAGTCTCCCGACGCTTCCGAGTTGAGGCAGGTTTGTTTGCTAGAAGAGCAGGTGATGAATGCCCATTTCCTATCAGAACACAGGGAGCTGTCAGTACTTCGTGCGGGGGGGGGGCTACCGATGAAGTCCTACCTGGGCGAAGGCCTGGTTCATCTCCTTCTCGAATTGGGTTTCAGGTGTGTTCGTGGGCAGCAGCTTGCTCACTGGGGTCTTCTTCTTCGACGCCGCGATTTTGGTGCTGTCGTAGACATACTTTGCGCTTAATCGAGATGGAACCATCTTGGACAGACTCGCATTGACCTGTTGCGTTGGTAGACACACACCATACACGTTAGCTCCCGCAAAGAGCCCAGTCGTCATAGCAGTGTCGACTAGTACTTACGATCGGCTGCGAGGACAAGTGAGGCACCTGAGGGTCTTGGATTCGCACAAAGAGCGATGCACCGTCCTCGGCCACAGGTACCAACTGCTTCACCTTTTCATTGCCGATATCGTCCACCAAAGTGCTCAGTCCACCAATTGCTGACTTCAAGACGCCCTGAGTAGTTGGTGCCCACAGCAGCGTAGGTTAGTCTCTGGTTGTCAAGCACGCGGCAATCGGATCGACCGTACCAGATTGACTTCACCCTGGAAAAGCGGGAGCTGGATGGTGCACGCATTTACGAAGCGCGAATGAGCGAGCACCGGGAGGAACGTCCACCCGTACTGCTGCGAGGTTAGTGCTCCTGTTTTGGGGTGCCGCGTCACGCTGCGGACGTCGAAGAGTACTGCGAGCAATTGGTCGCTAGGCGAATCCCGCAAAGTCTGTCAGGGGTCAGTGCGTTAGACTCGTCGTAGATGGGATCGCGCGGGCAATTTATTGCGGCTTACCATGTACCCGTTACCAAACTCAGGGGACGTCTGCGCGCTCGTCCAGCCCATGGTTGTAGTGAAATACACATCCCCCGTCAACCGAATCGCTTGGTAGAACGACCCTGGAGGAAACACCGAGAAGATAACTTTGAAGAACGGCCCTCCCTTTGCTTTGACGTTGTGTAGAGCGTCCACGGCAACTCGGAAGCCGATGGCTGGCTCGTAACGCAGAGCTGACGAGAGATCCAGATAGGCTGCAGGTTTAACCTGATGCACAGCAGCACGAAGTTAGATAAAATATGCGACAGCGAGCACTTAATTAAGCACACTTTGGAACCTTTAGCATTTCTCGAGCCTCACTGGTGCTGAGAGATATCTGCTGGAGACACTGAGACACAGTCTTGGGCCTACGGTTCTTGTGCTGCGGGGGGGTAGTCATTAGAGAGTTTACGCCACGAACTGCGTAAAGGAATCAAAACTCACCCGAATCGAGTAAATTTTCTCTTCGATGCCAGAAGGAACGCACCGCAGCGAATCGTAAAACTGATCGCAATACAGAGGAGCTGGAACCAGCAAGCCCTTGGTTTCCCATTCGTGCGGTGGGAAGTCTTTGCGTGAAAGCACCGCCAATCCGTCTCCTGACTATTCAATATACACATCATTAGGCTTCAGACCAGCAGTATAATACTTTTCTCGAGTCCTTCATACCAGCTTTGCATTCACGATCCGCAGCAACAATGTAGCACATGGTATCCGAGGGAAAACGTCACACGACTTCGCACTTAGCGGTTGATTCGCCTCGGCAGACTGGACTTGGGAATGCAGCGGCAACTGAAACCCTCCTTCATTCAGAATGAACTGAGGAATACTCGGGCGGTTGGGCTGATCTCGAGTCTCGACATCTAGAAACACAGGAAACACAGAGTACCCCAAGATCACCGGTCGCTTAGAGACCAGCTCGATGGTGTCGACGCGAATGACCAGCGTAAGCGTAGGGTTAAAGTTGCTGTGTCGATACTCCACATACTATAGCAGAAAGCACACGAAAAACAGTGAGCGCACGCAAACTTCCAGCCCAGGCTTCCCTACCATCCACGTACAGCATCAAATGTCGGGTCAAACGCATCCAAAGCCGTAGAGGCGAACGCATTCGCATTCTCGGCGACAACTTGAGTCCGATCTGCGTGAAGAGCTGCAACTGTCACCTTTGAAATGGTAACACTATCCGAGAATCCCCGCCCACCATCGATAAACACGTTGAATCCATCTCCGGGCTGGAATGAGCTACCGCCCAGTAGACGTCTTTGTAGCTCAGCAGTCTTGTCAACACGAATCCATGGCTCATCCACCTCGTCAGAATCTTCACGAAATGGGGGCAACCGGGGTATGGCACTCGTAGCCGGAAGGTTTGAGCGTGGGCGCGTGCTCAGTGGGCGAGATGAAGCTGACGAAATCAAACGCAAACGGTCAACATCGAGGAAATCTTGCTTAGGGCGACCTGATGGTGGTGGATCGGACGAGCGTTCGGCTGAAGCCGGTGAAGGTGTTGTCTCTTGATCATCAAGAGACTTGACGGGGGTTCTTCTGCCTTGTATGGACCGCTGCCGCGCCACCGTCCCCCTTGACTGAGGCTTGGGAGGTGCCTTCCCACTATCTGGGAGCTCGTATCGTGCTGTATCCAGTCCAATAAAACAGCAAAAGCAGATGATGTTAGTTAGATATTGCTGCTGCGTACTGGACAAGACATTTGTGGAGGTATTACCTGCATGTAATTCTGGATCCACGACCAACCTTGACGCTTCCTCTACCCTCCCACCATGCACTAGTCGAATGTGCAGCCTTATATCGCCGCATTCATTGAGATTCGGAGGCAAAACGATTGTTTTCGAAGGGTCTGGCATCGACGACTGCTTCACCGGAAGCTTGAACGACCCACATACTAAAACCATTTCGCCTTCGTTTGCCATCTTGAAGACATCAAATGCTGTCCAGCCTAAACTCGTCGGTGCGCGTGGACCACCTGCACCACTTTGTGCCACCGCAGCTATCTGCAACATCACAGGACAAAGACTTTAGATTTGCACCTAGATGTTCGTTGCATTTGAGTACTAGTACCTCCATCACAACACGGAGGTCTGCTGTCGCCGGCAGTTTCTTGATGTGTCGAAAGGAGAGAAACGAACACAACTTGTGCTGCGGGCCAACCGCTTTGGTTTCTTTAGAGGAGACCACCTTGAAGGGTGTACGGATGACTTTGCCCTCAAATACTGCATAAGTAACCTGAATAGGCACGCACGTCTTAGTAAATCCAACCGGAAATTGACACGATATTACTCGTACCTGCACCTCATTTACTGTCGCTGGGATGCCAGCGGCGTAGTCCCAATGCAGGGCAAAACCGCTGTCTGGGGTGTACGGCTCCGCTGGTTCCTCCTGTGGATCTGCGGGTTTCGCGTCGCCATGCTGAATCGCACGTTGCAGGCGAAGGGCAACCAGCTCTCGCTTCTGTTTGGCAACCCACTCCTCGTGGTCAAGCTCGCGCTTTTTCTCTTCTCTCCGGCGCTGGATCAGCTCCTTTAATTCCTCAAGCTGGAGCAGGACGCGTTTAAGCCCACCGCGCGATACGAATGCATTGTTTATAAAACCAACTAACCTTTTCTTGCTCTTCCAGAAGGTCCCGTTCATTTCGAACCTTGGCCAGACCCTCGAGATGTTGCCTCTTTCAGCGACAAAAACACACGTGTCAGCATGATTGACATAGGTAGCCACGCCTTTGAAACATCCCATTAATTACCTTCAAACTCCTGAGTGCCGAGCCCTCCTTCTCATCAGCCTCCGTCTCGTTGATTGCTGGTGCACTAACGTTGTCTGCCACTGTCAGCGTCGAGATCTTGGTCTACTTTGACATTGATGATTAGTATGCGCCAACGCAAATCGAAAAAGTGGGTACTTACTTGTAGTTCCTGAAGACGGCCCTGAAGTCGAGCAAATTCTTTCGCTTCCGCTTGCTGTTCATTGACAATTCGCTGCATCTCCAGCTCTCGTTCCAATCGTCGAATTTCCTCTTCTTGCTGATGAAGTGAGGGCTTTGAGATTTGATCGGGTGCAGGAGGAGCGTTGCCAATCTGGAACGGATACGAAGTGCTTGGAGGAGCCCATGAAGGTGCAACTGGGTATTGAAAACTGTGAAAAAACGGCGAAGGAAACCCGATCCCGTACGGATTGACGGTTGGGGGCGATACGAATGGGTAAGGGGCTATGGGCGCTGGATAGATGGGGGGATAGCCGCCAGGGAGCACGAACTGCGAGAGACACGCTGCCGTTGGTACACCGGGTACACCGGACGGTACTGCCGACTCAGAGGGTGCCACGGCTTGGACATTTTGGCTTGAATCCGTGTTGTTACTTGGTGGTATTGCCTGGTCCGGCTGGTGTGTGTGTGCTTGGTCTTCCAATGACTTCAGGTGGATGAACTTTGTTGCAGCTCTTCTGACAGCTTCAGTTTTCCTGTCATGTGCTTTCGTGCCTAATGGTGAGCATAAGACCATGAGAGTGGCATCGCTTCAACAGGCGAGTACTAATTACACGGTTAAAGGGTTCGTTACCTGGAGAAGCTTCATTCTCGCTCAAATGGGTTTCTTGTGGATAATCGCGTTCTGGACGCCTGTGGGGACCAGATAAATCATCCGAAGAAGAATTGGGATGCCTCGCGACTTTAATCGGAAAATCTGCATCCCGACGGCGCGAGTTTGCCTTTTCGAGCTCGACCTGCAACCTGTCGATGCGCTTCTGCTGCTCGACGCAATTGATATTTCGAATGAGGCACTGCAATGCGTCATTTTCCGGACGGTTCACAGCGTTGTTGACGCCCAAAAGATCCGGAGACTGAGCAGCTTAGCAACAATGATTGCAGTGTCAGTAGATTTGATCGAAACCTTCAGCTGAATCACCAAATACCTGGTGGCGATGTCGGTGGCGACGGGGTTTTCGACATCCGTGTTCGCTTATCCATCGAAACGGAGACAACAACATTTTCTGTCTGCAATGAAGTTGCGTTCTCGTTCTTGTTCGAGCTACTCCGCGCTGCCCGCAATGGGGTTGGCGTGGTAGCAACCAGTGACGCCGCCGCCTGCATGAGCGGACTGGGTTTTGCCTGAAAACCCCGACGAAACTTCAGCTCCTGAGGAAGCAAGGCGCCATGCCATGACAGCAAATCAGCGACACCCAACCACGCTAACGATCCATCCATCGCACCTGCTCTCGTAGGTTGTCGCTGAGCTTGGCTAGTTTGTCCTCTTCCGCCTTCTGCTGCGCCTCCAGTCGCTCCTTCGCCCGCCTCACTTCCAGAAGCTGCTTCTGCGCTTGCTCCTCCCGTGACCAAAGCGTTCCCTATGCGGACAAAATTCCACTCCACTGCAATCAGCTCCTACCAAAAGTCTTGTTACCATCTCAGTTCTGCCACGCACTGCCTGCAGCTGGCCCATCTCGTCTCGGACCCGCTTCTTCTCGGCTCGAAGTCGCAGCTCCTTCTGCTTGGCCAGCGCAATCTGCTTCAGCAACGCCTCCACCTCCGCCTCGTCCTTCAAACAGCACACCCCAGTCAGTTCCCCGTCTTTCGCTCAGGCAATACCCACAGCGCATCGCTGACCTCTGCCATCTTCATCCCCATGACCAAAGTGTAGCCATTTCGCGTCGCGTCGCTTCGCGGATACAAAATGTGTGTACAACACCAAATTCTAGTACCGTGAGTCGCATTTTGCATTATACACACTCGATCACTTTGCCAGTCAAAAATGCTGCGGTGGGGAGCTGCTCGCTCGGCGCTGCTGGCGCGTCGCTCGGTGCGCGCGCTGTCGACGCGTCAGGCGGCGCAGATGGAGACGCAGGTGCTGGAGAAGCTGCGCGGCGTGTCCGACGGCTTGGGGCTGGGCGACATCGTGTCTCTGGGCCGCGTGAAGGTGGCGATTGACACACTCTGGAATGACACAATCTGCATCACCCCAACTAATGCACTGCTCTCTCTCTCTCTCTCTCTCTCTTGTTCACTCTATATCTCTACAGGATCTGCGTGTGACGCCCGAGGCTGGAAAAGTTTCATGCAAGATCGAGACGCCGTCGCCGGCGCTGATGGAGCTGGCGCAGCAGGTTCGTTGGCTGAAGCCCTCTCCACCTCTCGTTAGCTCTGGAGCCGCAATGCTCAAGTGTTTTGTCTGTTGTTGCAGTGGCAGCAGGACGCGGAACTCACCGTGAAGAACCTGGACTGGGTCAAGGCCACGGACTTTGAGATCACCAAGTCGAGGCCACGCAACGCCCGAGCCGGACGCTTCTCGTCGCTGGCCCACGTGTCGGACATCATTGCAGTCTCGAGCTGTAAGGGCGGAGTGGGGAAGTCCACAGTGGCAGTGAATTTGGCCTTCAGGTGAGCTTGGCAGCCTTGGAGTGGTGGCGAAGAGTAGAGTCGCTAACTACTGGCTTATTGCAGTCTGGCGAAGCGAGGTGCTCGCGTGGGTATTCTGGACGCTGACATTTACGGACCGAGCTTGCCGACGATGGTTTCGCCTGAAGACCGCTCCATCCGACCGTCGAAAAAGGTGAAAAACTTCGTCGAGCCGGTGGAATACGAAGGCGTCAAGTGCATGTCGTTCGGCTTCGTGAACCAGCGCGCTGCTCCGGGTGCTGGCGGTAGGGCAATTAATGCGTAGCGTTATATGCTGTCAACTCTCATGCTCTAACATGACTCTGATGAGTAGGTGTCGGAGCTGCTGTGATGCGTGGTCCCATGGTCTCAAAGTTGATCGACCAACTCGTTCTCGGCACGGAGTGGGGCGACCTCGACTACCTGGTCGTGGATATGCCTCCAGGAACGGGTGACATTCAGATGTCTCTATCGCAGCAAATGGCTATCTCGGCTGCGGTCGTCGTAACAACCCCGCAGAAGCTCAGGTAAGGTCACAGTACATTATCTGCCCTGAGAGCTTGGACTAACGTCGACACTTAATTCCCAGTTTTGTAGACGTAGAGAAAGGAATCGCGATGTTTGAAGACTTGAAGGTACGTAGTATTTTGCACCACCATAGTTACAGCAACGGTTGTTGACGCTACTGTTGGAACACTTGTGCAGGTGAGAACAGCGGCTGTCGTGGAGAACATGTCTTACTTCGACTGCTCCCATGGACATCGCCACTACCCATTTGGTAAGTCAAAATCGGTTCTGCGCAGCCTGGAGGCAGATTTTAATTGCTCTTCTATATTCGTACTCGATACGTAGGCCCGGGACACACGCAGGAGCTGGTGGACAAGTACAACATGAAGAACGTGTTCAAGCTTCCAATCTCGGAGCAGTTTAGCTCATCTGGCGATTCTGGACGGTGCGTGAATATCCAGCGTTGAATTGTGTTGTGCCACGAGGCATAAACTGACCCTGCCTCCTATTCTGTAGTCCTTTCGTTTTATCGGGGCTATCTCCGGAGCAAGAGAAGACTTACGACTCACTGGCGACCACAGTACGTCCTTTTGCTGTGTAAAGACAACTTCACCCAAGTTGTTAAATTTGCTTTGGTTGTTACCCGCAATAGGTTGCAAAGGAGCTGGTGGTTCTGAAACACAATGTGCGCCTGGCACCCGAGCTGCTCTACGATAGCAACCGGGGCATTGTCCTCCGTCTCTACAGCTTGAACGCGGCGAAAGAGGCGGTCCTCCACCCAGCTGATCTCCGTGCAAAGTAAGTGGCCTTGACCACACTCTCCCTCATGCTGATATTGTCGAAGCTTCAGCTGACCTGTTAAAATTTACTCGCTCAGGTGCCGCTGCGCTCAATGCATTGACGAGTTCACCGGAGAACAGGTACGCCAATTGGTGAAAGTCACCGATCGAGTCAAGAGTTACTTGTCGCCTGGTATTGACTTCATATGAATCCTGTAGATTTTGGACCCAGCTACGATCCCGGACGACATTCGCCCCACGGCTGTCGAACGGAAGGTATGTGCTGGTTTTCGTATGCATAGAGCTGCACACTAACGTTGCATTGAATTCCAGGGCAACTATGCGTTCGCTGTCACATGGAGCGACGGCCACTCGTCGTCCCTCTACACGTACGATGCGCTCACGGCGATCATCACGGAGTACACGTCCAACCCAGATGAGCAGCACCAGCAGCAGCAGTAGATGGACTCGAAACCCGCTGAAAGGCAACATCGACATCCAAACAGGAAAATAGACTAGCCTCATCTTGACTCTTCAACGAGAAGAAGCTTCAACCGACAAGTTGCTGTGATATTGCCGCCACCGAATTGAAGCAAGTCACGGGGCATTTTGAGGCTGAGGGCTCGATCTACCAAGAGATTGCCTCCTCTTCTGAACCGAAGTTGTCGTGTACAGATTTTCTGCCCTGAGAAGGAGAAGGAGCGGCAATTCGTTGCCCAAGAATAGGCTGGGCTGGTGTCTGCTGCTCTTCTATGGTGCCCAACGACAACGTCTTGGAGTTCAGAACGAGGCGGGCATGACGGCGACAACCGCCAGGAATATCCGCCAGCAGTTCCACCGCCCCACTTTGTGTTGTGCGTCGACCACCTCGCCTCGCCTCGGCGCTGAAGACGAAGACAACGCTTCCACCTCAACTTCTCTCTCTCTCTTCTTTGATAATGGCGACACATGAGCTCGGACACGACGGCCTCATCCTCTCTAGCGTGAGTCTGCACATCGACAACGTCGTCCCGCACGACTCGATCTCCTCCGTCGAGGCCCGCAAGGCTGCGACCGACGCCATTTCCAGCTCGAAGGACCAGCCGACACATGACGATGCCCCGCAACGCCCGGGGCTCAGCGCGCAGGACTCGTGGGCGCAGCTGCAGATCAAAGACCGCATGCAGTGGATGGAGCACTTCAAGCACAACAAGCGCGGCGGGCTGCTCTTCCAGGACCGAGAGACGCTCAAGAAGCAGCAGGGCGTGTTCAAAGAGGTCATGATGCAGGTCGGCTCGCAACTTCTGTCGGGCAAACTGGCCGTGCGGATCTCGCTGCCGATTCGCATCTTTGAGCCCCGGTCGCTGCTCGAGCGCGTGGCGAACGGGTGGAACTACGCCCCCACCGTGCTCAAGAAGGCGGCGCTTAGTGGCGCAGACCCGATTGAACGCATGAAGTTCGTCATGGCGTTTGTCGCGGGCGGTCTGCACTTTTGCGTCGGGCAGCTGAAGCCGTTCAACCCCATTCTAGGCGAGACCTACGAGGCAACGTACGCCGACGGCACGCAGGTGTTCCTGGAGCACGTGAGCCACCACCCCGTCAAGTCCGCCTTCACCGTCGTGGGGCCCAAGGGGCTCTACCGAATGTCGGGCGTGTACGAGTTCGAGTCCGTCTCGACTCGCAACTCCCTGGCCAACTACCAGAACGGAACTGTGACCATCTCGTTCCACGACGGCGCAGTTATCACGTACACGATGCCCCAGATCAAGATGAGCGGCATCCTGTTCGGCGACCGAGTGGTGGAGATCGTCGGCTCTTCGCGGTTCGAGGACGTCAACAATCCGCTCGTGGGCGAGCTCCACTTTGACGCGAACAACAGCTTCTTGAAGAAGTCGCAGAGCGATGACATCAAGGGCTGCATTTACCCAGCAAAGGTAAGAGTGCTGTGGCTGTTCCTTTGGTCACTCACGCCATTCTAACTCGAGCCTTTTGCCTTCTTATAGAAATCCGCCAAGCATGCAGTAGCGACGGTGAACGGCTCCTGGCTGTCACACCTTCAGTTCGACGGCAAAACGTACGTAGATCGAGCAATTGTGATGAGGTTGCCCTTAGGATAAACTAACCTGTTGGTTGTGACTGTGGCAGCTACTGGCATGTGGAGTCTGAACCAGCGTTCGAGCACACTCCTGTGGACAACCCACTCCCATCGGACGTACGATACCGCGAGGATATTGTCGCCTTGAAGGTAAGAACAACAAAACTTCAAGTTTGAAAACGATGAAGAGAATCGCAGACTAACTCTTTGTCGTGGGCAACAACAGAACGGTGACGAAGCGTTAGCGCAGTCTGAGAAGCTGCGACTTGAAGCAGTGCAGCGAGCAGACCTCAAGCTTCGCGAAGAGAAGCAAGCAACACGCGCCAAGGCGTAACTACTTATGACCATCTTGCACATAGCTCCAACCTTGCTAATAGCCGAGTGCACCGAGGTTTACAACTTTCCGAATGCTCTCTATTTGAAGCGATTAATAGTCAGAGGAATCCAAAACGTGCAAAACCAATATGCAGGTAGGGACCTCGAAGCTCGCTCTAATCCTCCTAGTCGGGCAATCTCCGCCGGTCTTGAGCGCGACGACGAAAAAGCGGGAGTGACGTGACAATTGAGCTCCTCCTTCTCCGGCTCGGACGGTAGTTTGCTAGTACACTGACGGTTTGGGCTTACTTCTGCTTCTTGAGCTTCTTCTCGTCCTCCTCAGCCGCGTGCTGCTGGGCGAACTGCTCGATGCACGAGATGGCAAAGTAGCCGATGAAGGCCACCATGACCCACGAGCCCAGCTGCGAGACCAGACTGGAGCTGGATTCCACGGCCGTGCCCGCGTGCTCCGCGGCGGCCTTGACCTGCGCCGAGTGGAACTTGTGGCGGCACTCGAGCAGGAACTCGCTGACCCTGGAGCCCATGCCCCACTGCTCGGGCGTGACGCGGCCGATGAATGCCTCCACGCGCTTGAGATGCGCGTCCGTGAAGATGGTGATGAAGAACGCGGCTTGCAGGTTCACCTTGATGAGTGCCTTGCCGATGAGCGTGGCGCCGAAGAACGTCCAGAAGGGCATGAGGAAGTGTCCGCAGCAGATGCCGCACAGGTCGAAGGCCATGTTGGGCCAGGCCGACATGAGCAGCACGCCCCAGAAGCCGTGCTTCTCCAGGAAGCGGATCATCCAGTCCTTCATGCTGTTCATGAGGTTGTACTGGGACTTGGACTCGGAGATCTCCTCGAACTCCTCGTTGCGCTGGCCGGCGAGCTTGGCGGCGCGGCTGAGCGCGTAGGGCGGGATCTCTCCGGCAGCCGTGCCGGCGCCCCAGAGCATGCAGGGCAGGAAGACCTTCCAGAAGATGGCGGCGAACGTGACGGTGGACTCGTCGGGCACGTTGTTGCAGTTGGCCTCGAAGGGGTGGAACCACATGTGGTGGCGGCTGTCGAAGTCCAGCGACTTGCACTCCTGCGCGCCCTGCACCACGAGGAAGATGTGCGGGAAGAGGAACAGGATGCCCGAGTGCATGCCCGTGCCCAGCCCCACGCTCGAGAGCACGCCCAGGCCGACCCACCACACCACGAACTGCACGCTGGCGTTGAACTCGTCCAGCAGCTGGCGGTGCGGACCGTCGCGGCTCGAAGCCACAAGCCACAGCAGCAGCAGCGGCAGCAGCACGAAGCGCGTGGCCGAGCTGCGCTCCACGCGCAGCGCCAGCCACTTGAGGAAGCGCAGGAACACGACGCCGAAGTGGTACAGCACGCTCAGCGGGCGGCGGAAGAGGGTCAGCTTCTTGCGCTCCTGCCGCAGCTGCTCGGCGAGCGCGGACGCGTCTTGCGAGGCCATGGTCTCCTCTCCTCTCTGCTTGGGTGGGGGGCTTGAGCGACCGAGTCCGAATGACGTGGAGGAAGAGTTCTCCCTACACCGCGACAAGACGCTGCGATTGGTCGAAAAGGGAGGACGTAACGGATGTCTTGTGATTGGACAAGCCGCGAGGCGTGTAGTTGAAGTGCTGCTGTGATGGAGAGTGCGGCCGAGACGGAACTGCTGGAGCGCGCGAGGCGTCTGTGTCTGGCGGCGAGGGAGTTGCAACTGCCCGCGCTGCTGCCCGGCTTCGGGGTGAGGCAACGAGAGCAGGAGGGGCAGGAGGAGGTTGGAGACTCGACTGAGGAGGCCAGAGACCATGCAGGACGCAGCGTCAACAACAACAACACAGGATCGCAACGACAGTCGACGGAGAAGCTGCCGTTGATAACTGCGTCATCATCGCCAGCTGCAGTTGCTGCTGCAATACCGAGGCACAGGAAACAGGCTAGCCAGAGCGATGACAGTAGGGAGAAGAGGGGGCTGGAGGAGGCTCGTCGGCGGAAGGGGGAGGAGAGGAAGAGGCACGAGAGGGAGATCGAGAGGGTCAAACAGGCACAAGAGCGCGCACGGGCTCGAGTCGCGCGGACGAACCAGCTGGAGCAACAGCAGTCGCTGCATGCAGCCGAGCAGCTCCAGTCGAATGCTTTGAGTGCAGCGGACGAATGCGCGGAGAAGATCAGGCGGGCGCAGGAGAGTCGCCGTCGGGCCAAGGAGCGCATCCGAATGAAGCGTCAGGAGAAGACTCCGGACACGACACCGCCAAGCTCTGCGTCTGGCTTAGAAGCGGAGCCTGTCAACCTGGAATCCTTTCACAGGAAAACGATCCGACGCTTGCATGAGTACTACGAGCTTCTGAGTCGTGCGACCAATGGCATCTACTAGACTTACCAACATTGTTTTCACGCGCACTGTTGTAGATCAAACCAACGCGTTCACCGGATCGACAGGGACGAGCGCCAAAGCACCCCCGAGAGAAGCGAAGATATTGATCCGGAGCAGAAACTCATGGAGAGAAAGCTTCGGCAGGAAACGGCAGCGCGTTTGCGCCGAATGAGGCAACAAGCCGAGAACCAAAAGCTGTGCGTGGCTGGGTGGTGTGCGTTGTACTTCATTCCGTAACAATATTAACTTCGGGATTTCTAATCCCAATCGCTTGTTACAGCCAAGATCAAGAAGAATTCGAGCAGGGTCTCCAAAAGTATAAGAACAAGCTGAGGGAAATGGATCGCGTTGCCAAGGGCTTGAGTAAACAGCCCTCATTACCTCAAATTAATGAGGTGAGTGTTGTGCTACAGGCTAGCGGGTTTTTGTTCAGTAGTCTCACATTGTCACAGGTTACTTCGTTTAAAGCAGAGCACACCAGTGATGGGACGTGTGCTTCCTCAACTTATGGCCAAGATCCTAGTCCTGCCCATGATACATCGACAAGGTCTACCAATCAAGACGCGGAATCGTCATCAGATTCGGACGGCCCAAACAATGTTCGCCGTCCAGACCTATCCATATCGGATGCAACGTCGCCCCAAACAGCGGAAACTGGTCTGCGCAGGTCCAGACTTCCTACCTGGAAGCAACCACCTGTTCCTATACAACCTACGCAGTGCTATTCGTATAAGGCGATTCTTCCAGTATGGTATTGCCCTGTGTGTCACGAGGAAAAATCTTGCAGCAGACTTACATCATGCAATTTGACTTTTAGACCTACTCACGGACTTCAGTGACGGCTCCAGGGTACTCAACTGCTTCGACTTTAGGTCCTGCAACTCGCCTTCGCGCGCAGTAAGTACATCTTCACTTTGATCAATTTTGGCCACTTCACTCACCCAGCTGCTCTTATCACAGGGAAATATCGAGGCAAATCAAGTAGTGAGGGCCAACAAAATAAACCGTTCAAAGCCTTACGGGTGGTGTCAAAAAATTTTATTTTACCTGACGGGTTTACCGGCTTTGCGCTTTGCCTCCAGCTCCAACTGCGCCTTCTTGGGTTTCGAGTCACTATTGGGTTTGTAGTTTCTATCGAGAAACGTCTTCTTGTTGTGCTTCGTGGCGATTCGTTGTTCATACTGCAATTGCTTCGCTGTTTTGGTGACTCTGTGTCGAATGGTCTCCTCCGCTGTGACCTGGGCATAAATTTGCTCCTTTCTTTCCGCCTGCGCTCGTGAGGCTTCAGCCATTCGTGAAGTAAAACTGTGTTCGATATCCCCCCACGCATTCACGAAGCGAAACTCGACCCCACACATTTGGCACTTTTTCTTTTTGTCCCGGAACTCCGAGTACGATTGCGGGGCTCCACATTTCGGGCAAGACTTCTTATCCTACAGCACAAGAAAGACTGTTAGAGGTACAATTACTGCTGTAGCGAGTTATGTTTTAATGAGCATTCACAGCCTACCAAGCGTGCGTTGTAATCGTTCTCCCCTCGGCTCAATTCAAGTTTCTGATAGAACGACGCGGTGGGAGTGAGAAGCAGCTCACAAACGCGATATGCGCACCATTTGTTACCTTTTGGCGGTTCCTTTCTGCAGCTTCCATGCGAGAAATAAAGTTCTGGCCGGACTCGCCAGCGCTGTCAAAATCATCTCTGGACGAGGCCCTAGAGCGCTGTCCAGCACTTTTGCGGAGTTGAAACCGGCAGTGTTGCTCCTCGTCGTCTGTGGAAAATTTGCGGGCCGTGGGCTTTTTTGGCGGCGCTGACAGAGTTTCGATTCGTTTCTGAAATGATCAGCGAAGACAAGCGCATCAGCATTTTGTGGATAAACAGCATGCAAGTCACTCATTACGCACCTTAATAGTTGCTAATGGAGAAGTATTTGCCAGAGATTGATCAGCAAGAGAGTTGTTAGTGTTTCGTATCGATGCATCATGCCACTCATTCCGCCTCACCCGGAGCAGCAGCCACAGCCTTCTGCCTGAGCCTCTCGATCGTATTCGTCGTCTTCACAGCCTGCAACAGCTTTTCCTCGTATACGGCGGCCTTTTTGATCCCCAGCAAGGCCCCAGCCCCAGCATTCCTGGCGTTGAGCGCGCTGCGTGGGATGGTCGTAATACCATCTTGACTTTTGTAAACACCAACACAGGACGTTGAGCTAGCTGCCGATGGGGATTTCACAAGGGACTGCGACTTCCTAGCGTCCACGACTGTAGTCACCCTAGGTGACATGCGCGCTGACGCCTTAGCTTCATCGCCTTGGCCACCTTTCACATCGGTGGTGACTGTGGCTGCCGCTGGTTCTGCAAGTTGAAGCCGCCCCTCCACCTGCTGAATGGACTGCACTTTGGCCAGCATCTCGGCCAGTTCTGCGTCGTCGCTCTCCTGCACATCATCGTCGTCAAGATACGCGTTCGCGTAGCTGTCGTCTCCATCCTCGCCGTCGATCTCCATCTCATTATCGAGGCGCGTTTCGCCCATGCCTGAGCCCTCAAAATGGCCGTCTATTTCTGCTGGCATCGTTGCCTCCTGCGTAGTGTCCAAGCCACAACTCTCGCGCCCAACGCGATGCTGACGAAGCAGGATGTGGAGCTCTTGAAGTCTCAGGTGGAGTCTGCCATGGAGGTTTTGCTGCGTGCAGCGGACGAGCGGGTCAGCTGGAAGCAGACCGGAACACCAGAGACACCAGCGTACGCATTTCTCCCCGGGGTTTACACGTCCATAGCAGCCCAGGCTGCTACCGCACAACCGCAACAGCAAGAAGACAATGCCAATGACTCGGCCACCAAGCCAAAGTCCGCAATACCGCAGCAGCAGCCCTCGCCTCTGCCCAGTGCTGAGACTGGTGAGGGCGACGGGAGCAAGACCCGGATCATACTCCACGGAGACAACACCTTCGAGTACGTGTGGACCATGAAGCGCAGTGGTGCGCGCGCGATGGAATTCACCGTGGAAATGGAGGGCGTTTGGAGCAAGCCTGTGCTAAATCGCACTCGAAGAGGCGAAGAGGACCAGCGCATTTTCCTGTCGGCAAAGCGGGTCCGCTTCCAACGACTGTCGAACTATGGTACGTCTCGTGTGAACGCGATACGAATGGACTTATATGCCTGCTCACGTCCTTGATTTTGGGCTATCAGATACCGAGAACCAGGTCTGGAAGCTCTGTCTGAGAACGCTCACACGCCACGGCTCGGACTGGGCGAACGTTGGCCTAACCGAGCGCGGCGTCCCTCCTATCGTCATGGTCTTCCAGTGCCTCAATGGGTGCTTGGAGAGCACGGGCGCCGCCCTCCCGGCGCAGATCCTGTCGAACTCGCCTGCATGCCGGATCCTAGCGGGACTGACCAAGAAGATCGCCAACAAGCTCGGCGCGCCGGTGGACGTGATGACCGAGAAGTGGCTCCCTGCTCGAGGGGTGCGGCTTGCTCTCGCAGAGGACGCGAACGGCGTGAAAGTCAAGCAGTTCAATCCCTTCTACTGGTACGTTCTCGAATTGGCATTGCGCTGTTCAGGTAGCGGTGTCTTAATACGTTACTGCTGCAAATGCCCCGCGCAGCTTGGCCGAGGCGCTGCGCAGCGGCAGTCTCTCAACGAAGATGGAGCCAACGCCGCCGGAGAGCGCCTGAGCGAGCGCTTCTTTATCTTAGTGCATTGAGAGGATAATGTACTGTCAGAGGGGCAACTTTGTTGTCTGAAAAAGCAAGAAGCGGCGTTGAGTTGAGATTCAGATTGCCTCTCAAAAGCACTTCAACTTCAACTTGTCTTAACAGCAGGAATGTGTGCGATGCAGCGTCTATGCACAAATGAGGGTGTCCATGTTGGCCGGACGAAAAGCTCACTTCGACTTCGAGCCCCAAGCCCCAAAGCCTCCCCCTCCCCCTTCCAAGATGAGCCAGCGCGCGTCCAGCGCTGCCCGCAGCGCCTCGGACGCGGCTTCTTTGACCCCCGCTGCTGCTACACCTGCCGCCGCCAAGCCCGCGTCGGTCATGCCGTGGAACTTCGTCCTGGAGGTGGCGCGCGGAGAGCGTCAACTGGATCACGTGGCCGTCGTGCTCAAGGCTTCGCTCTTCACCAACATCGTCATCGTCATCAGCATGACGTCCATCGCCATCGCCAGCCACTCGCTCGCGCTCATCTCGGCGCTCGTGGAGAACATGGTCGACCTCTTCGTCCAGGGGCTGCTCTGGTACGCCGGCACGCGCTCCGGCAAGAAGCAGGACTACGCCAAGTACCCGGCCGGCACGTCGCGCTTCGAGCCCGTGGCCATCATTGTGGCGGCCAGCGTGATGGTACTGGCGTCGATCGTCTTCATCCAGGAGTCCTCCAGGAAGCTCATCGACGGCTTCACGTCGGGCGAACCCGAGGCGCCGACGCTCTCCACTGCCGCCATCGTGATCGTGGTCTCCGCTGTGGTCGTGAAGATCGGCCTCATGATCTACTCTGGCTGGATCCTCAAGTCCACGTTCTCTGCAGCCGTGGAGGCCATTCATCAGGACAACCTCAACGACACCATCAGCAACTCGTTCGCAGTGGCGGCCTACATCGTGGCTGCGGTGGATTCGGACGCCTGGTACGTCGACCCCGCAGGCGCTATCCTCATTTTCCTCTACATCATGGTCTCGTGGGGCAAAATGGCCTGGGAGCAGGTCACGCAGCTCGTGGGTGTGTGCGCCAGCGAGGACTTCGTGCAGGAGGTCAAGGAGCTGTGCAGCCACCACCACCCGTCCATGGCGTTGGACATTGTGCGCGCTTATCACTTTGGCTCCAAGTATCTCGTGGAGCTGGAGGTGGTCGTGCCCGCAGAAATGTCGGTGAAGGCAGCACACGACATCGCCCTGCAGCTTCAATTCAAGGTGGAGAACCTGGACGAGGTGGAGCGTGCGTTCGTGCACGTCGACTACCAGTCTCGGGACTACGACGAGCACGTCGTCTCGCGCGAAGAAGATGCCCTGCTGGTGTACGCTGGCTACAGCTTGGAGCAACAGCGCCCAAGCACGGCTGATCACTGCGGCGAGGTGTATGCTTCTGTGCCCACGGAGGAGGACGTGCTTCCTGTCCACGTTGCCGTCAGAATTGATGAGAACTGCTCGCCGCTCAGCCCCCCAGAGCGCGCAGCTATCTCGACGCCCCGCAGCGCTAGCTTCGAGGAACTCAAGGAGTAGCCGGGCAAACAACACACCAAAACTCATCTATGTATGTGCTCTTCGTCTCAAAGAGAAGGGCTCTGTATGTGCTACCCGACAATAGCTGCGATAACACGAAATTGAAGACGCGTCGAAATGCAAGAAAGCGTCACCCTCCTCAGGCGTGTTTGCGCTCGTCCTTGCTCTTGGGCATGACGCGACGTAGCACGGGCGTGAGCACGCCGTAGATAACGAGCGTAAGCACGGGCATGACCAGCAGCCACATGTAGATGGCGTGCAGCAGTGTGAAGCGGAAACGCAGCAGCGTGTTGATGGTGTCCGTCTTGATGTCCTCCATGAAGCTGCTGATGGCGAACTCGCCCTCTCCGTCGCCTCCGCCGAAGACGGCGTTGCCGTAGTAGCTATAGCAGCCCCCATCATTACATTGAACCGGTCAGTCTTCATTGCAGGACAGAGAAAGCAACAGCCAGAGGCCAACAGCCAGCAGACGCACATGAAAACGGGGACAGACGCGATGTTGAGTGGCGTGACGAGGTAGTTGGTAAGCATAGCGGCCACGGGGTTCAGGCGGAAGAGGAAGATGGCGGCCATGACGGGCACCGTTGTCACGCCAGGGACGGGGAAGATGCCGCCGGAGACGCCGAAGGCCATGGCCAGCGCGATGCTGCTGGGGGAGGCTGAGAGAGAGAGACGCGAGGGGTTAGTTCAGGCGCGGAGGCTGTACGCAGCAGAGCAAGAGGGACACCCACCGCCAGACTTGAGCAGCTTGACGACTGGCGCCTTGACCTTTTGCTCGAAGAAGGCGCTCATCTCGACGTGTAGTCCGCTTCCTGCTGCCTCGTTTTCGTTGTGAACACGCACGACGAGGCGGCGCTGGATAGTGCGAGCATAAGCATTCTCGCGTAACCCCAGGCGTAACCTCCGTGTAACCCTCTGTTGGAGACTGCTGTCGTCGGCGCACCATCGCGCACTGCGATGGCGCTGCTGAGGAAGGACTAGATACGGCGCTGCTGACTGATGCATCCCGAATGCTGCAGTGCCTTGACTCGAAAAGACCCAGGTAAGATCGAACTGCCGCGCCTGCATGAAACCTGCACCACAATTGTGACGTCCAAGTCAAGCTCGTCCAACTGCATCGTTGCCATCGTGGCCAACACGAGATGAAGCAAGCACGTAGGTAAGACCCGGCGGCGACTGCAGTTGGCCACCTTCTCCTTATTTGCGCTTTCAACACGCGGGTATCTCGGATTTCTCTTCACCTCGACGAGGAGTGCGTCGGCCGTGCAGGAGAAGAGTGACGCGCGGCCGCCGACCCCGCCGAGTGCGCCGACCCCGCCGCGTGCGCCGAACGCGTTGAGCCGGCCGAACGCGTCGACGCCAAGGAGGGCGAGCGAGAACGCGAGCGCGAGCGTGGAGGCGAGTGCGAACGCGAACGAGAGGCCGAGCGGGAACGCGAACGCGAACGAGAGGCCGAGCGGGAACGCGAACGCGAACGAGAGGCCGAGCGGGAACGCGAACGCAAAGCAGAACGGGAGCGCGGGGGTGTCCGGGAACGTGACTGCGAACGTGGAGGCGGACGCGCCGGTGACCGTGAGCGAGACCCGGGGCTATGCAGCCGGCGGCGCTTGGACTGAGCTCGCCGCGCTTGGTCCTCGCTGTCCGAAGACTCGGAGCCGAAGAGCGACGCGTCCTCTCGTGCGCGCGCTGCAGCTGCAGCGGCCGCAGAGAGCGTAGCTGCAGATGAGGCCTGCGCAGCGGCGTTGTCGGAGTCCGCAGTGTCGGCCACGGTAGAGGGCCGCCGACTACGTCGAAGGGGCGAAGAACCGGACGACGTAGCGGACGCCACACCTGACGGCCTAGATTTGCGTGACCGAGAATCCGAACGACTCGACGCGCTGTGTCGAGGTCGCCGAAAATCTTACGAGGACGAGGCAGCGGACGAAGTCGGAACGGGACGGGAGCCCGAAGGACCTGCTGGAGGGGAAGCGCCAGTCGTCGAGCCCGCCGTCGAAGCCGACGAGCCCGCCCGGGCACCAGAGCTCGACGCAGTTGGAGCAGGAACAGGAACCGCGGATGCCACAGGAACTGCTGCGGACGTAGGAATAGCAGGGGGGAGGGGGATCGCACCGTCGATCTCCGCCGTGAAAGTGGCTTCGAGTCGCCTGACCAGGTCAGCGGTGTCGATCTGCCCGCCTACACGCATTACGACGCCGGCGAGACGATCAGCAAGCTCGTCGCGCACCCGCCGCGCCAGCTCTCGGCCCCGACGCGCGTCTAGAAGCATCCAACGCCAAGCCACAGCGCGTTCGTCGCGCTCTCGGATGGCCAAGTCGCACTCCTCCTCCAGCTCGGCGACGCGAGCGCTGAGGCGATGGGTCTGGGCGCCGACTGCTCCTCGACGCTGCTGAGACGACCGCCGCATGGACAGCCACCCAGCTCGATACTGCGCCGCGCGAGATGTGGCGCAAAGTTCGCCGGCTTGAGCCCGCGCCATCTCGGACTCGGCGGCCACACGGAGAGTCGTAGCAGTAGCCACTGACTCCTCCAGCTCGTGGATACGCGTCGCGCCGCGGCGGAGCTCCTCGGCGTGGGCCACTAAGAGCGCGTTGACGCGCCGAAGGTCGTCCTGCAGCGGGACGTTCAGGTTCTGGGCCGCCTCGATCTCCATGCGGCTCAGAGAAAGCGACGCACCGGCCGCGCGGAGCTCTTCGTCGACAAGGGCGCGCTGCTGCTCCAGAGCGGTCAAGGCCTGACGAGCCTGGTCTCTCTCGGCGACGGCAGCGTCTCGCCACTGCTCAAGGGCGGTCACGGCTTGACGTGCCCGGTCCCTCTCGGTGACAGCATCGTCTCGCTCGCGTCTCAGGGCCGTGGAGGCGCGACGCACTTGATCTCGCATGTCGAGGGCCCCGTCACGCTCTTGCTCGACGACCATGAGAACGCGGGTCACGCGGTCACGCTCGGCGAGAGCGGCGTTGCGCTGCTGCTCGGCAGTGGCCACGAGCTGCCGCATGTGATCTCGTTCAGCTTCGGCGGCGGCCACCCGCGCTTGGACAGGAGCGAGGGCGGCTTGGGCGGCTGCGAGGTCGACGCGAAGGTCGTCACGCTCGGCGCGCGTGGCCACGCACGCGCACTCCCCAGGTGGGTGTGTCGTCGCAGAACCTGCCCCGCGCCTTCGCTTCGTCTCGACACCATCGCGTTTTCTGCCCTCGTAGTCCGCTTCGCGGTACTCCAAGCTTCATGGCTCGCCGCCACGACGTCGACGTCAACGACATTGACCTGGAGGAAGAAGAGCTTGACACCGACGACCTCAAGGCCGCTGGCTGCGCGGTTTGTGCCCTCGGCGCGCATCGTCCTCGCCTCCCCGTCGCGCCCCAAGTCCAGCTTCCGGCTTCAGGCGCCCCCGTCCACTCGGTGACTGCTCTTGTCGCCGACGCGCACACTCTCCAGCGCTAGAACCAGGAGCTGCGCGCCCAGTACGAACTCGTCTCAGCGCACAATGCGGGCTTGGCTACTCACGCGTCCGTGCTGCATGACCGCAATCTCGCGATCTTGCATCGTGCTCGCGAGGGTTATCGCGCAGGCATGATCCGGCTCGAGCAGGCGCTCCTCTCCCGGGAGCACGCCGAGCGGGACTACGCCGTCCTGGAGGACCGAGTGGCCGACTTCCGCGCTCGTGCTGAGCGCGCCGACGCTGCCGAGGCTCTACTCCGCGCCGAGCGAGGCTCCTCGACAGAGCAATATCGTGATCTACAAGCTCAGCTCCGGGCGGCACGAGACCAGGTCACTGACTTGACTGCCCAACTCGCGCGCGCTCCTGTTACGCCGCCTCCCTCCACCGTGTCGCTAGCGCGGCTGTTTGCTGCACAAGGCGAACTTCGACGCGGCTGATGGAACGCGACGCGGATTGATGGGCGCGACGCAGGGCCGAGCTCGACGGGAAAGTCGGCGTGGGTGATGGGCCGTGAGACACGGTGCCAGAATCCAGTGTGACGCGTAATCATTCGACGGGTCGACCAGCGCACCCGGTTCTGCAAAACGCGCCGACCCTAATCCCCGCCGAGCAAAACGCGCCGAGCAAGACGCGCCGAGCAAAACGCGCCGACCCTAACCCCCGCCGAACAAAACGCGCCGAGGTAAGATCTTGATTGCGCCACGCAAATCAGGTTGAAGGACGGCAGTGCAAGCACGACAGAAGTAGGGATAGGCACACAACGATAGGCTTAGCAAGCAGTAGTACGGAGTAGCCAGTAGCTAGGACATAGGATAGAGTAAGGACTCAGTCCCGAAATTTCTCTGAACCACAAAGACCTTCCGTCTTCTCCGAGGTTCCAGGGGAACCACCAAGCGCCGGCAAGTAGAGCCGCCTCGATATCGCGGCCCCCCGTCGTTTGCTGGTTCGGGTGCTCACCCCCCACAGACCCGTGCTGGAACAAAGGCACGTTAAACGTATACCGTTTAGGTGGGCGCCCGATAACGCGCTGCCTAGGCGAAGGACCGCACTGGCCTGATAACCGCCGTGCACAAGACCCCCCGTGTAGGCCCGATAACGCCACACAAGCCCCAGGAAACGCCGGCCCGATAACGCCGCACGCCCAAGGCTCGACGCCCTACGACAAGGAACAAGCGTCAACACAAGAACCCCCCCCCCCCAACTCCGAAGCCTGCGAAGACTTGGGCCTGTATTTCGAAGATACGCTACTCCAACAACCGGGAATAATTCGCTCGGTGCGACCGCTATCCAGACGCGCCGAGTTTGTGCGAGATCGCATTCGCGAGATTTCTGCGAGGGCGCTACTCCACAATGCGATCACCGAGATTATGGAGTACGCCATGCCCCTGGTGGTTGACTTGCTGACGGACATGGAGGCGTACTTGTAGTTTTGCTCGCTTGACGCCGCTAGCGGCTTCTGGGCCATTATGATGACCGAATGAGCTCGGAAGATCTCTGCTTTCGTCTGCGCACTGGGGCACTTCGAATGGTTGCGTATGCCTTTCCGCCTGAAGAACGCACCGATGATCTATCAACGCATGATTGACAACGCGCTTTGAGGCTTCGTCCAACCGACGGGAGGATGGTTTAAATTCTCGGAGCGCATGCGTCTAGCTGAAGAACATGACAAAGAAGCTCATGCTGGGGTGAACGAGGCTTCGACTGGCACGGCAAAGCCATTCCGGACCAAGTTCGAGGCCGACCGAGACAACTCGCTTGGTAAGGGAGCTGTAGCCGAACTGGTCAACAGCCCTATCGCCGACATGTTCGCCAACGGGGAGCCCGATGACTCCTCGTTGACACCAGTATTCAGTCGCCGGTCATTCGTGGATGATATCTGTTTCGGTGCCGAGACTTTCGAGTCGTGCTTGGCGACGCTAGACCGATTGCTGGCACGGTTTGAAGAGTGCCGTATTAATATCAGCTTCACGTAGAGCATCTTTGTGCAGTCCAAGGTAGACTTCCTGTCCCACGAAGTCTCGGCAGAAGGTATCCGACAGGACACTAAGAATCTGGCTGGGGTGACCGAGCTTCCGTTCCTGTCAACGAGGAAAGGAATGCAGTCCTTCCTTGGGGCACTCAACTATTACAGTCGCTTCATCCGAGACTTCGCGGTCTATGGAGCAGCGCTGTACCAGCTTAAGGACGAGGACTTCCAGCCCGGGGGTGACCTCACCGCGGCCAAGCACAGCTTCGCGATGCTCCAACAGAAGGTTTCGGCAGCACCGATACTACGACACTTCGACCGGAAGAAGGAGGTGCATGTCATGTTGTTCGCCAACGAGTGGGCTCTAAGTTCCACGTTGATACAAGAGCACGAGGGCAAACTACACCCCGTTCGCTTCTGCGGACGTGTTTTGAAGGATGCTGAGATGAATTATCATCCGGCCGAGAAAGAGGTCCTCGCGCTTCTGCTGATACTGAAGGTGTGTTATACTCAACTCGTTGGACAGCGAATCCGGGTCTACACTCGGTTTTCGACACTCGACTGGGTCCACAAGTCCAAGACATTGTTCGGTCGGGCTACCCAGTTCGCCGTCTTGCTGTCGCCGTGGCACCTGTTGGTCGAACGAGTCAAAGAAACCGACTGTTCGTTTGCTCAGCTACTTCAAGCCGGCTTGACGAACTTCGTTGACTTGGATAAGTCACTGGCGTTGGTCACACCCCGGACACGAGGGTCACCAACTGCTCGTTTGGACCCGCATCTGCTCTACGCACGCCTACCGCGGTCCTACCGAGGCTTCGTTATGTCGTTTGACGGGTCTGCGAAGACCGAGAAGAACGGTGGATACGGCAGTTGCTCGTGGATACTATGGAAGCTACCAGAGTGGACAGTAGTGCTTGCTGCGAGCGCTTACCTCGATAACACCACGGTCAACCTCGCTGAGTACACCGGGATGAACAACGGCGTCTCTGCTGCATAACAGCATGGAGCCGACGATCTAGTCGTCGTTGGCGACTCGAGGCTCGCGATCCAGCAAGCTCTAGGGGTGAAAGGAGTCATTGCTGCAACAACTCAGTCACCACCAAGAACTCACGGCCAAGCTTCGGTCGGTGAAGTACCTGCATGTGGTGAGAGAGTTTAACACTGCGGCCGACTCTCTGGCAAGCGAGACTCTCGAGTGCAAGGAGTCTACGGTGGTATCGTCGGACGACCGAGTATTAGAGCTGATGAAGCTGAACCGTATCGCTGAAGTCATCTACGAGGCTGCTGACGGGTGCGTCGTCGAGGACATACCCTCGGCCAACACAGTATGGGCCGTGGTAGCTTCTGCTAAACCTCGTAGCAAGAATTTTTTCGATTTTGTGCGAAGAGAAACCGACCGCAGACGGCAGAACGAGACTGAACCCGGACACGTAGCTGTGATGACCAGACGTCAAACGAGAGCAAAGCAGAAAAACGTCCGGTTTGCAGATGAAGTCTCGGTCACCGATCAGGGAGACGCATCTCACCGAGTAGAAGCCAATGGTGTGCCGAACGAGTCTCAGAATGAAGCAGAAGCTTCACCGCTGCGTGCCGAGACGTCACCAGCCCCACCGAACGCAGAAGACATTGACCCGCTGGTAGTACAGGAAGAACGCCGAAGGAGAATCGCCTCCGCTCAAGATGAAGAGTTACGGTGGTCGAATCTGAAGGCAGTGCTCCGGGGAGATGATGCGAAGATTGGATACAGAGCAGCACGAGATGCATGGAAAATGGCGGACCAATTTGTGTTGAGCGAGGACAATGTGCTATATTACACAAGAACGAGCCGTCGTTCAAGTGACGGCGAGCAAGCCGAGTTGAAGATGAGACTCGTGGTGCCCACAACGATGATCCAAGAGGTCCTGCAAAGCTGTCATGACTCACTTGAAGGCGGTCATCAAGGTATTACCCGTACGCTACATCGAGCGGCGAGAGACTATTACTGGATCGGCCAGTATGCCGATGTGGAGAAACACGTTATGTCGTGCCCTGACTGCAGTTCAAGTAAGAGCCGACCTCAGTTCCGCGGGTACTCGCCAGGGAACATCCTAGCCGAGAGACCCTTCCAACTAGTCTCTATGGACTTCGTGATACCGCTACCGAAGAGTCGCCGTGGCAACACGGCTCTCCTGCTATTCCAATGCTCGTTCACGGGATTCGTGATGGGCGAAGCCATGTCTGACACTACCGCCTTACTCGTTGCGCAAGCTTCGAGGAGTGTGTCTACCGACGTTTTGGAGCACCGTCCTTGATCCGTCATGACCGAGATCCTCGATTTATGAGCGAGGTCTTCCAAGCCTTCGCGGAAATGATGCAGTCTCGGTCGAGAGCGACCCTGAGCTACCGCCCGCAGGCCAACGGCCAGCAGGAGAGATCGGTGAAGACGATCATGCAGTCAGTCCGCGTATACGCTGAAGACCCACTACAGCAGGATTTGGACGTGATCACCGAAAGACTGATCTTCGCCATCAATAGCTCCCGTGATACGACGAGGAAGGAAACTCCGTTTTACCTCGTTCATGGGTGGGATGCACAGTCGACGCTCAAGGCAATGTCCTCGTCACTCAAACGAGGCTTCGGTAGCCAAACTGACGTGCTAGCATGGCGCCGAGAGGTCAACCGACAGCAGGAAATCGCCCTGAGGATGGCCAAGGAGTACCAAACCGCGGAAAAGGCTCGAAGAGCTGAAGAGCACAATGCGTCGCTTGGCAGGAAGGAGATGGAAGCTATGGCAGGCGTCAACGAGAATAGAACCTCGGTCGACCGGGCACCGAGTTCCCATGACCATAGTAGAACTGCTGTGACGAGATCGAGGTCCCGGGAGCAGAGTGTGGCTGTACATGGAGCGGGTTCGACCAGGACTGACCAAGAAACTAGCCCATCGGTGGCACGGACCGTTCCGCGTGAAGAAGAAGGTCGACGAATTTGCGTATGAGTTGGAAATACCCGACCGAAGTGGATACCGGTTCTACCCGGTGGTGCATGTTTCACGACTCAAGTCAGTGGACGAGTTCGAAGGCCGACCGAGGGTTCGTTTGGCTCGTGAGGTCACCGAAGACACTCGTCTTGACTTCGACGAGGAATTACTGCCTGAAGACAGTTTTGAGCCGGACCGCCTGGACGGCGAGTATGAAGTCGAGGCTATCCTCGATGACTGGACACCGTTGTCAACGAGCATTCACCGGGCCGTCCGAGAGTTCAAGGTGAAGTGGGTCGGCTATGACGAGCCGACATGGGAACCAGAGTCCAATCTCTCGTGCGGTGGCCTCCTGTACGATTACCTACGCCGGAAGCGAAGCGACCGACGTTTGCAAATGGTCCAAGTGGCCGACGAGGAGTAATTCTGCGCCCCAACGAGGATTGAACTGCTCGCGGGGGCAATCCAGCCCGCGATGTCAGACGAACGAGGCTACTGGAGATGATGATTGAACTGCCTGTGAGGGCTATCCAGCTCGCAGTGACAGACGAAGAAAGTTACTGGAATCTGCATGTCACGTGTTAAGTGAACGAGTCACGATGGAATGGAGATATCGGAATGGAGCCAGGGACAACGGAAGACGCAAGCAAGCCTCGGTCAAACCCTCAACAGACGAAACAAGTGATGATGAAGCAAATGGGAGGGCGACCGAGGCTTCGGACGCAGTGATTGCCATGGAAGTAGCACGAACAAGTGCGCTCGACTTCGTGGTTGAGTATGGAGTTGATGGTGAAATGGGTATGTAAGCTGTCGACACCGGATACCCGCAGCAGACCGGTTGTACAGTTGTCAAAATTGGGCTGTCATGCGAAAACATACCCGCAACGGAGCTAGCGTGAGTACGCCCGGTCTCCCGCGAATCAAGTCCGGTCTTCAACGAGCATAAGCCCGATCTTCTTGCAGGGAGAAAAGACGAAGCCCGGCTGCCGCAGCTACGAACCAAGCCTCGTTTGAGGCAGCCACAGCGGTCGAGGGCAGAGAAGAAGCTCTGGGAACCGCAACCGAGTATTGAATCCGATGTGCGTTGACGCGAGAAAAGATTATGAAATGGAACGAACAACATGACGTTATTTTGGATTGGGATTGCACATGCAGCGTCGCCTAAAGCGCCACGGACCTCGGTCGACATTGGAAAAGAACGTGAACGAAACGGTGAAGCAGGAGCGGGGCCTAACGAGGCTAAATCTCCATCACAGCCTGAGCCAACACGCCCAGACTTGACCCGGTGGCGGAAGAAGCTTCACCCGACTCCTTCGTCTCCTCATCGGGGCTTGGAGAGCGAGAACGACGAGCGTTTGCGAACTCGGCCACCGATGGAGCGACCACCATCGAAGTCCGCAGAGAAGATTCGACCACGATCGACGACGCCACGGTTTCCCGAGTCGATCCGTTGGGGACAAACAACGGGACGTCATTGCAAGGGGCGAAAGCCGTGTTGTAGGGGTGGTCTGCCGGCGCTTGGAACCAACAGTTACGCCACGGCTCGTGGGCATCCACGTCCGCCACCTCGGAGGCCCAGTCGTCGGTAGTGGGGACCCACTCCATCACCTCGAACGAGTATTGCAGGTACGACGGGTCCAGCAAAACCTCGGTGCGGTGCTGTGGAGGTTGTCCGTCGTACGTAATGGCCCCATTCCACACCTTGTGGAGCCGTCTCGCAAGCGATCTGCACGATCACTGCGCTCTCGGTGGTACTTGGACCACGCTTGTCGAAGCGCTAGGACTTGCACGTTGCGCTGACCGAGGGTGCTGGCGAGGTTGTCGATATACGCCTTGACAGCTTTACCCCTAATCCAGTGGCGACGCTCCCACAAGGCGAAACCAAGGTCACCCCTCTCGGTGGAGTGGTAGGAGTACCCCTGGAACTGCCGCCATATGCGAACGAGTAGAGCTCGACCAGTTGCACGACGGGATATAGCCACCGAGGATGGAAAACCCGTCGTATCGATCAAACAAGGCTCGTCTGGGAAAAGCTGGCGCAACACTTGGAAGGGGTGAGCAGGATCCGTCCACAAGCCAAACTCCACGATTCCATCCACTGAACGGGGGGCGACCAAGTCGTCCTCGAAGACGAGGGGGACACTGGCGTTTTGGATGAGATGCCAGCATTCCGACGCCCCGGGTACCGTGAAACCCGGCTCCAAGAACAGGGTAGCAAGACCACTGAGCTTACGCGATCCAGGAGCTACGTCGGAAGCGTCAACCACTGCTGGGGCAATCGACGCAGGTCCAGCCCTCGGTGAAGCTGTCACCGTTGCTGTTACCATCGCCCGAGCGTGAACAGAGGCCGACCGAGTGTGAAGTCGACTCGGGAGTGGCACGGTGGCCGCTTGTGAAGCTACAGGAACCCCGGTCGCGGCAGCCAGAGGAGAAGGAGCCTCCGAAGGAGCGACAGGTTGCGCCACCGAGGTTTCCTCTCTTTCGTCGGGGCCGAACATCTCCAGGAACAACGCTGCGCGGTCCTCGGAAGTCTCGGACTCATGAGGCGACTCACCGCTAGGTGAACGGTCTGGCGGGCCGCCAGAGCCCTCGGTGACCCCAGCAGCCGATTCTCGAGGGGCACGGCCGACGCCGGCTGTACCAGACGAGACTGGCGAAGGAATGGAAGTCGCCGCCGAAGGCGAAACCTCGGATGGAACCTCGATGACAGTACCGGAAGGCTCGGTAGCAGAACCTTGAACACCCTGAGCGCTGGCCGACACCCCCGGAATCTCGCCGGGCTCAAGGTCATCTTGTGAAGTGTCGCTAGGACTCATACCCCCTCCAAACTCCATGTCAGACGATTCCTGCTGCTGGGCTGGGGCTGGCGAGGGAGGCGAGGCGCGACGGGCCAGCCGAGGATACAAGGGGACGTCTAAGTGTTCGTACGGGAGAGGCTGAGACTCCAACCAGCTTGAGCGAGCCGTCGTTGGACGCACCATCGACCGAGGAGGCGGGGAAATCTCTCCTGATGCCGAACGAGGACTAGATGGCGCGGTGGCCGCTGCAGCCCTGGCCCTCAGGGCGACTGACGGTCTGCCGAAGCGTTTGTGAGGAGGAGGCTGGGATGCCGTATTCCCGACGGAAGCAGACTCGGTTTGCCGACCCCGCTTGCGCGATGACGACTCAGTGGAGACCGGGGAACCAGCAGAAGCGCCCACCGAAGCAGCGGGAGCGGACGTAGCCTCGGTGGACTCAGCCATCGGCACGTCGGTCGTCTTGGACTCCTCTCCCTCCTCTGACGAGGATTCGTCATGGCGTGGACTCTCGACAGTGACCGTCGGTGGGAACAGCCCGAGAAGATTCCAATCAATCTCTGCGGCGGAGATGCAGGCTGAGGCCAGGACCAAGGTGTCGACGTCGAGTCCGTGTGCTGCCGAGTGCCGACGAAGGATAGAATTCGCTCGCCGCAAGCTGTTGTTCTCGTCCGTCAACGCTTGAATGCGTGTGGGGATGACGTTTGCTCGGTCGCAGTGGGCCAACTGCTTCCGAAGCCTCTCCAACTGAGTATTGTAGGTAACGAGGCTTGCACTTATACGCTCGTGGAGCTGGGTGTTCCGACGTACAGCAGCGGCCGAATCGGCCTCAGCAACGAGCGTCCGCTTCTCCAACGACTGAGTGACGTCAGCGTGGTGAGCGATGGCCGCGTTCGCTTGCATCAACTGAGCGCTGGCGTTGCTGAGCTGGACGCGCATGTCCTGGACGAGGTCCAGAGCTTGGTCGCACTCGGAGTTGGCCGAGACGAGGAAGTAGTCCGACTTGGTCCGCAGGTTCATCTCTTCAGCGAGTTTATCTTTGGCGTCGGAGAGCTCTGCCTGCAGCCGGTCGTTCTCGCGGCGGAGAGCCACCAGTTCATCAGCCTCCGCAAGAGGGAGACGCAGAGGAGCAACGGCGGCAGCCAGCACCTCACCGACGTTAGTAGCAGCTTGCAGACTGTGGTCGAGAGCAGCGTTGACTCGAGCTGGAGGTGAACGGGCAACACCCACGACGAGACGAGCGAGTTCCAGCATCTGCTGCTCGCCCAAAACGACCGCTGTCGGAGGAACCTCGGCCGGGCCAGCACCAGCTCCGGCGCGACCCCCTACAGCTGCCTCGCCCCCCACCGACGCCCCGCGAGTTGCCAACGTGACCGAAGGCGCGGGAGTTGGCGACGGTGGAGCGCTGGCGCTTGGCGGCGGTGTCGGCGGCGAGTCGGGAGCCTCTTCACTGGGAACTGCCGGCGAGGGAGTCTCGGTCGCCCCAGCAGCAGACTCAGGACTACTTGGAGGAGCCGGTGGAGGGTCGACCGAGGTCCCGGAGGCGGCAGGAATGAGCGTAGGGTCACCTGCAGGCGCGGCCCGGGCTGGGGGCACAGCACTAGCGGCGATAGGGGCGGGGGCACCCGCCGAACGAGCCTGGCGCGCCGGACGACGACCCGAAGTGTCGGTGGCGACATCAACAGCTCCCTGAGATGATCAAGAAAGAGATGGAGTCAACAACGAGGATCCGAATCACAGTGAGGAGCAGCGGGAGCGACGAATGTACCGGTCCGGAGTACTGGAGAGCCCGAAGACCAGCGGCAGCCGCGTCGGCGAATGCACGCGACGGAGGAGCCATGGAATCGAAGAACTGAGGACGCCTAGACGCTCACCAGCGTGGGAGGCTCGCGTCGAGGCGAGGGCAGTTGTGGTATTGGAAAGTGGCAGTTTCCGACGCTGTTGACCCGCCAGCCCGACAATCATGTTCAATCAAGGGGCGATCAAGGCGAGGTCAAGCGAGAGACGGAGATGGCTGCTTCTGAATGGATGATGACATTATCCTCGGTAGAGTGACAGGCAGTGGCCGAAGCCTCGTCGGGTCCTAATAGAACCCCGAACGAGGCTTCATGGTACCCACTTTTAGGTACAGATGCATTTAGTTACGTACTTCGGCCGCACTTATTAGTGTAGCCGCGGTCGTCATTTGATGTGTCCGGAATCGCCTTATTGCGATCGTTCACACTAGATATTTGTATAGGGACATAGGACTCATCATAGGATGACCAGAACGAGGCCCCAGGGCCTCAGAAAACTCAGTAATAAAAAGACAGTCTTCCCCCAAAGCCAACAAGGGTCAAGTCCGACTTCGGTAAGTGTAGCTAGCTTATTGTAGTGCCTGGACACGCTCGGCTGCGTGTGGATGCCTGTCGGGGAGCTTATCGTGCATTGACCGGGAGTTTCCTTGGCAGCGCCAAGAGTTGGCGTGGCCGGAGAGGCAGGAACGGTATTAGAGTATCGTTCGGTATATATTTGTGGGATTAGAGTGTCCCTGAGTGTATTAGTCTACCTACCGAGGTTATACCTTGGTCCCCCTGTATAAGGCCAAACACGCCGGTACCCTTCCTTTCTGAGGGACTGCAGTGGGTTGCGCGAAAGCGCTACATAGTATCCTAGCCTTAGCTCGTGGCTAGTGGTACAGGTTTTTGGGTTGACCGAAGACAACCTAAGGTGCACAGAGGCGCTTGCAACCGACCCGGTGTAAGGGATCGTTCCTGGTCTTCAGGTTTTGATCCAATAAGCGCTTACCTTTGCGGGTTAGCGTGTTGTTGGTGTCTCTAATACCTTTTGGTAGAGGAGGATTTTAGTGGAATTACCACACCACAGTGCCCTTAGCGTCCCGCGGTCGTAGTCTCGGGTCCTCCGGATTTCCGTCGGCAGGCTTGGCCGAAGTCACTTGCGCGTACAGGGTAAAAGGAACTCTGTTTGGTTTTTATCAGCTACTTCTGTTTGGTTTTTATCAGCTACTTCTCTCTCTCTCTCTCTCTCTCTCTCTCTCTCTCTCTCTCTCTTCTTCGGGCAAATATCTTCTGTTCACTATGATTGGGGTCAAATGTCTTATCTTGAGTATACCTTGGGTTCAGCGGTCCAAACTTGCGATCAGCTTGCGAATCTATTGTCGCTGATGGAAGGTATGGATCTTGGACACGAAGCTCTGACGAAGCGGAGGGAGGGACGTCGCAGACGGCGGGACCAGAGCGAAGGCACTTGAGGGGTAGAATGAAGATTCGAAAGTGATTGAATTGTTGGAGCTTACACCCTACTGTTATAGACACGCGACCCTGCGTCCTATCACCTAGTGCATCTAATCAACCATCACTCACCGGTGTTCATCCAATCATCCTACTCGTCTAATCATCGGTGGCGTAAACAACTTACCGTAATCACCATAATCAACGTGGGTTCGGATTGGACCGGTTCGGGTTAACCGGTTAAAGGGTACAACTGGTACACAGTACCCAAGACCAGCAACCCTCAATACGCCCCCTCAATGCGAAGTCCCACGAATGCCGAGAGCCACCGTCAGATCCGTGTGGCGTGGTCCCGTAAGCGCCTTCGTCATGATGTCCGCTAGCATCACAGAAGTCTCGTAGTACTGGAGCTTGACTTCGCCGCGCTTGACTTCATCGCGGATGTGGTGGTACTTGATGTCGATGTGCTTGGCGCGACCGTGGTTCACTGGGTTCTTCGTCATCTTGATGCACGACTGGTTGTCTTCGCGGATCATGAGTTCGGGTCCAGTCTCATTAGCGGCCGCCAGAATCTCGCATAGCAGGCGATGAATCCACTTGCCTTCTTGGATAGCCAGACTGAGCGCGATGTACTCCGCTTCATTGCTTCTTGCTTCCCCAGCTCACAGGCGCACTCATGAGCATGAACGTGTAGCCTGAAGTGGACTTGCGGTCGGCGAGGTCGCCGGCCCAGTCCGCGTCCGAGTAGCCACGAAAGTCGATCTTGTCGCCCGGCTTGAAGCAGATCCCATGCGTCTTGGTGCCTTGCAGGTAGCGAAAGATACGCTTGACCGCAACCCAGTGTTCCTCTTGGGGGTTCTCCATGAAGCGCGATACATAGCCAACGGCGTACGCGATGTCTGGGCGCGTGGCGGTCATCAGGTGCATCAGAGCACCAACAGCTTCGCGAAACGGAGCGTTCACCTTGGTCGCCGCGTCTCTTGGAACCAGTCGAGTGCTCATGTCCACCGGACTCACCACGGCCTTGCACTCGTCCATGGCGAAGCGCTTCAGGATGTCGTCCACGTATCGCCGCTGGCACATGGTCACGCTGCCGTCCGGACCGTCCACCAACTCGATCCCAAGAACAAACGCGCACTTGCCGCTGTCGGTCATCTCGAAGCGCGTCTTCAGGTCGGTCTTCGTGCGTGCGATCAGCTCGGGCGAACTCCCGGTAATCAGTACGTCATCCACGTACACCAGTACAAGCACGCAGTGACCGTCCACCACCTTGATGTAGAGGCACGGATCGAAGGCCGACACTTGGAAGCCGATGGAGCACACGAACTCGTCGAAGGTCTCGTTCCACACTCGCGAAGCTTGCTTGAGACCGTAGATGGCCTTCACCAGTTCCAGGCAGTCGAAGTCACCATCCAGTTCGACGCCTTCCGGAACCACGCAGAAGACCACCTCCTTCATTATCCCGTACAGGAATGCTGTCACCACGTCGAGTTGGTCGAGGGGCCAGCCAAAATACTTAGCAATCGCGATCACCATGCGCAGTGTCACATACTTGACCACGGGCGAGAACGTCTCGGTGTAGTCAATGCCGTACTTCTGCTTGAAGCCCTTGGCCACGAGGCGCGCCTTGTACTTCTCGATCGAGCCGTCCGCTTTGCGCTTGATCTTGAACACCCACTTGGTATCGGTGACGCGTTGTCCGTTAGGCAACTTGGCAGCTCGAAACACACCACGCAGTCGCATCGACTTGAGCTCCGCGCGGATCGCTTTGCGCCAGTGCACTTGATCAGGACCGTTCACAGCCTCTTGGAACGTCGTCGGCTCCGATAGATCGGCTGCTGCTTCCACAGCGTTGGCACTGGCACGCCAAAACACTGGGGGCGTCGAGTCGTCGTCTTCATCTTGGTCCCCAGACTTTTCTTCTTCGTCGGGGTCGGCTCGGCGCGAGGAGGATACGTCCGGCGCACTTGCTTCTTCTAAGCCAGCTCGGTGGCGAACGGGGCGCGATCTTCTGGCAGTGTTGTCGTCGCCACTCGGTCGGTACTTGCGCTTCCCCGCCTGCTTGAAGCTCGTTTGGCGCGGTCCATCGTTGTCGTCCAGGTCCAGCGCGTCCAAGTCCAGCACAGCATCATCGACGTCTTCATCCGAAGTATGCGTCGAAAGTCCAAAGGTCGACTCATCGAAGTTGACATCGCGACTGATAACCACCTGCCCCGCCTCGATGTCATAAACTCGATACGCCTTGGACACTTCTTCGTAGCCGAGGAACAGCCCGGCGCGAGCCTTGGGGTCCCACTTGCGCCGTCTTTCCTTCGGCGTCAGGATGTACGTCTGGCATCCGAACACACGCATGTGCTTCACACTCGGCTTGGACTTGTAAACGATCTCGAACGGAGTCTTGTGTTCGATCTTGGGTGATGGCAGACGATTCTTCACGTAGATGGCTGTCATGGCCGCCTCAGCCCAGAAGCTCTTGTCCAGCTTGGCGTGATGCAGCATGCTGCGGCCAATCGTGACGATGGTCCGGATGGCGCGTTCTGCCGTGCCGTTGGTCTGGTGCGCGTACGGAACCGTGGTTTGCTGCTCGATGCCTTCGACTTCGTAGAAGGCCTTGAGCGAGTTGGTCGCGAACTCACGGGCTCCGTCGTGCCGCACAAACTTGACCTTCTTGCCGAACTGCGTCTGCACCGTCGTGACGTACATCTTGATGCAGTCCTCGCTCTCCGACTTGGCACGCAGGCAGAACCCCTTCATGCATCCGCTGGCTTCGTCCACGATCAGCAGCAGATACTTGCTGCCACCCAGTGACTCTTCTTCCATGGGTCCGCACACGTCGAAGTGGAGCAGCTCGAACGTGTCGTAGTGACGCTTGTCACGGTTGCTTGGGAACGGCTTCTGGACCATTTTCCCTTGCTGGCAGCCGCGACACACGCTTGGTCCACTCGACTTGGAAGGTGCCTTCGCGTCCTTGATCATGTTGTTGTCGACCATCTTGCGAAGCACCTCCACCGGAGCGTGACCCATACGCGCGTGTAAGTCGACCGTCTTCCCACTGGTCGCCGCATTCGCCGATCGCTGAGGCGTCTGGAGCCAGTAGAGTCCATCCACGAGGTTTGCCGTCGCCACCACTTGCTTGGAGCCCTTGTGCGCAATCTGCATCTTGGTGCTGTCGAACACGACTTGGAACAGGCCACTCTTGTTGATCTGTGGCACCGAAAGCAGATTCTTGCTCATGCTTGGGACGTACAGCGCGTTCTTGATCTCGATGTCGCGCTCGTCGCCGTTGGGCAGAACCACTCGTTCCACGATGGTCCCCACACCCGTGGTGGCCGCCTTGTTGCCGTCGGCCACCGAAAGTTCGCCTTCATTCCGCTCAATCAAATGAGCGAACTTGGCCTTGTCGTTGCAGATGTGGTGGGTTGCGCCGCTGTCGACCGCCCACAACCCGGACACATTCTTGCCCGTCGAAATGCCACACTCCAGTGAGACCGCGAACGCCACTCGATCATAGCCGTAGTCGTAGTTGTAGCTGGCGTCGTCGTTCCTCCACTGGGCATTGTTGGCCCCGCGTCCACGGCCATTGCCATTGCCGCCGCGTCTTGGGCCCCGATTCTCGTCCTTCTGCTTGGTCCAGCACTTGTCAATCGTGTGCCCCAATTTCCCGCAGTACGTACACTGGCGAGACTCTCGGTCGGTGTTGAACGCCTTGGCCGCATTCTCCGTCTTCACCGTCGCCGTCTTCTCGCCTTGTCTCTTGATGTGCTCATTCGTCAGCACCTTCACGACGTCTTGCGATCGTAGTTCAGCGCTGCTCATCTCCAAGTTCAGCACGACGTTCTCGTAGCTCTTGGGGAGGCTGCGCAACAGGCAGATCGCCACGTCCTCATCCTCCATCTTGGCGCCGATGCTGCTGATCTTGGCGCTGATGTTGAGGACCTCGTTGCAATGATGCAAGACGTTGCCGCCTTCCGACATCTCTATGCTGAAGAGTTGGCGCTTCAGGTAGATGCGTCCAGCCTTCTGCGAACCACCGTACAGCGTCTTCAGGCGCGTCCACGCAACCCACGCTTCCTCGCAGTCGTCGACCACATGGTGGTAATCCGCGTCCATGTGGAGCAACATCAGTCCGAACGCGATGTTGCTCGACTTGACGTAGTCGTCCTTGGCCCGCGAGTCCGTGAAGCTCGGCGCCATCTCGCGGTTCACGACATGCCACGTCGACTTGGTCAGGAACACGCCACGCATGTAGCGGTTCCACGTCGCGTAGTTGTCCCCGTTGAACTTGTCAATGGAGACCTTGGTCGAGGCGTCTTGGGCAGAGGACATGGTGCTTGGGCTCATAACCTGATGGAAGGTATGGATCTTGGACACGAAGCTCGGACGAAGCGGAGGGAGGGACGTCGCAGACGGCGGGACCGGAGCGAAGGCACTTGAGGGGTAGAATGAAGATTCGAAAGTGATTGAATTGTTGGAGCTTACACCCTACTGTTATAGACACGCGACCCTGCGTCCTATCACCTAGTGCATCTAATCAACCATCACTCACCGGTGTTCATCCAATCATCCTACTCGTCTAATCATCGGTGGCGTAAACAACTTACCGTAATCACCATAATCAACGTGGGTTCGGATTGGACCGGTTCGGGTTAACCGGTTAATGGGTACAACTGGTACACAGTACCCAAGACCAGCAACCCTCAATACGCCCCCTCAATGCGAAGTCCCACGAATGCCGAGAGCCACTGTCAGATCCGTGTGGCGTGGTCCCGCAAGCGCCTTCGTCATGATGTCCGCTAGCATCACAGAAGTCTCGCAGTACTGGAGCTTGACTTCGCCGCGCTTGACTTCATCGCGGATGTGGTGGTACTTGGTGTCGATATGCTTGGCGCGACCGTGGTTCACTGGGTTCTTCGTCATCTTGATGCACAACTGGTTGTCTTCGCGGATCATGAGTTCGGGTCCAGTCTCATTAGCGGCCGCCAGAATCTCGCATAGCAGGCGATGAATCCACTTGCCTTCTTGGATAGCCAGACTGAGCGCGATGTACTCCGCTTCATTGCTTCTTGCTTCCCCAGCTCACAGGCGCACTCATGAGCATGAACGTGTAGCCTGAAGTGGACTTGCGGTCGGCGAGGTCGCCGGCCCAGTCCGCGTCCGAGTAGCCACGAAAGTCGATCTTGTCGCCCGGCTTGAAGCAGATCCCATGCGTCTTGGTGCCTTGCAGGTAGCGAAAGATACGCTTGACCGCAACCCAGTGTTCCTCTTGGGGGTTCTCCATGAAGCGCGATACATAGCCAACGGCGTACGCGATGTCTGGGCGCGTGGCGGTCATCAGGTGCATCAGAGCACCAACAGCGTCGCGAAACGGAGCGTTCACCTTGGTCGCCGCGTCGCTTGGAACCAGTCGAGTGCTCATGTCCACCGGACTCACCACGGCCTTGCACTCGTCCATGGCGAAGCGCTTCAGGATGTCGTCCACGTATCGCCGCTGGCACATGGTCACGCTGCCGTCCGGGCCGTCCACCAACTCGATCCCAAGAACAAACGCGCACTTGCCGCTGTCGGTCATCTCGAAGCGCGTCTTCAGGTCGGTCTTCGTGCGTGCGATCAGCTCGGGCGAACTCCCGGTAAGCAGTACGTCATCCACGTACACCAGTACAAGCACGCAGTGACCGTCCACCACCTTGATGTAGAGGCACGGATCGAAGGCCGACACTTGGAAGCCGATGGAGCACACGAACTCGTCGAAGGTCTCGTTCCACCCTCGCGAAGCTTGCTTGAGACCGTAGATGGCCTTCACCAGTTCCAGGCAGTCGAAGTCACCATCCAGTTCGACGCCTTCCGGAACCACGCAGAAGACCACCTCCTTCATTATCCCGTACAGGAATGCTGTCACCACGTCGAGTTGGTCGAGGGGCCAGCCAAAATACTTAGCAATCGCGATCACCATGCGCAGCGTCACATACTTGACCACGGGCGAGAACGTCTCGGTGTAGTCAATGCCGTACTTCTGCTTGAAGCCCTTGGCCACGAGGCGCGCCTTGTACTTCTCGATCGAGCCGTCCGCTTTGCGCTTGATCTTGAACACCCACTTGGTATCGATGGCGCGTTGTCCGTTAGGCAACTTGGCAGCTCGAAACACACCACGCAGTCGCATCGACTTGAGCTCCGCGCGGATCGCTTTGCGCCAGTGCACTTGATCAGGACCGTTCACAGCCTCTTGGAACGTCGTCGGCTCCGATAGATCGGCTGCTGCTTCCACAGCGTTTGCACTGGCACGCCAAAACACTGGAGGCGTCGAGTCGTCGTCTTCATCTTGGTCCCCAGACTTTTCTTCTTCGTCGGGGTCGGCTCGGCGCGAGGAGGATACGTCCGGCGCACTTGCTTCTTCTAAGCCAGCTCGGTGGCGAACGGGGCGCGATCTTCTGGCAGTGTTGTCGTCGCCACTCGGTCGGTACTTGCGCTTCCCCGCCTGCTTGAAGCTCGTTTGGCGCGGTCCATCGTTGTCGTCCAGGTCCAGCGCGTCCAAGTCCAGCACAGCATCATCGACGTCTTCATCCGAAGTATGCGTCGAAAGTCCAAAGGTCGACTCATCGAAGTTGACATCGCGACTGATAACCACCTGCCCCGCCTCGATGTCATAAACTCGATACGCCTTGGACACTTCTTCGTAGCCGAGGAACAGCCCGGCGCGAGCCTTGGGGTCCCACTTGCGCCGTCTTTCCTTCGGCGTCAGGATGTACGTCTGGCATCCGAACACACGCATGTGCTTCACACTCGGCTTGGACTTGTAAACGATCTCGAACGGAGTCTTGTGTTCGATCTTGGGTGATGGCAGACGATTCTTCACGTAGATGGCTGTCATGGCCGCCTCAGCCCAGAAGCTCTTGTCCAGCTTGGCGTGATGCAGCATGCTGCGGCCAATCGTGACGATGGTCCGGATGGCGCGTTCTGCCGTGCCGTTGGTCTGGTGCGCGTACGGAACCGTGGTTTGCTGCTCGATGCCTTTGACTTCGTAGAAGGCCTTGAGCGAGTTGGTCGCGAACTCACGGGCTCCGTCGTGCCGCACAAACTTGACCTTCTTGCCGAACTGCGTCTGCACCTTCGTGACGTACATCTTGATGCAGTCCTCGCTCTCCGACTTGACACGCAGGCAGAACCCCTTCATGCATCCGCTGGCTTCGTCCACGATCAGCAACAGATACTTGCTGCCACCCAGTGACTCTTCTTCCATGGGGCCGCACACGTCGAAGTGGAGCAGCTCGAACGTGTCGTAGTGACGCTTGTCACGGTTGCTTGGGAACGGCTTCTGGACCATTTTCCCTTGCTGGCAGCCGCGACACACGCTTGGTCCACTCGACTTGGAAGGTGCCTTCGCGTCCTTGATCATGTTGTTGTCGACCATCTTGCGAAGCACCTCCACCGGAGCGTGACCCATACGCGCGTGTAAGTCGACCGTCTTCCCACTGGTCGCCGCATTCGCCGATCGCTGAGGCGTCTGGAGCCAGTAGAGTCCATCCACGAGGTTTGCCGTCGCCACCACTTGCTTGGAGCCCTTGTGCGCAATCTGCATCTTGGTGCTGTCGAACACGACTTGGAACAGACCACTCTTGTTGATCTGTGGCACCGAAAGCAGATTCTTGCTCATGCTTGGGACGTACAGCGCGTTCTTGATCTCGATGTCGCGCTCGTCGCCGTTGGGCAGAACCACTCGTTCCACGATGGTCCCCACACCCATGATGGCCGCCTTGTTGCCGTCGGCCACCGAAAGTTCGCCTTCATTCCGCTCAATCAAATGTGCGAACTTGGCCTTGTCGTTGCAGATGTGGTGCGTTGCGCCGCTGTCGACCGCCCACAACCCGGACACATTCTTGCCCGTCGAAATGCCACACTCCAGTGAGACCGCGAACGCCACTCGATCATAGCCGTAGTCGTAGTTGTAGCTGGCGTCGTCGTTCCTCCACTGGGCATTGTTGGCCCCGCGTCCACGGCCATTGCCATTGCCGCCGCGTCTTGGGCCCCGATTCTCGTCCTTCTGCTTGGTCCAGCACTTGTCAATCGTGTGCCCCAATTTCCCGCAGTTCGTACACTGGCGAGACTCTCGGTCGGTGTTGAACGCCTTGGCCGCATTCTCCGTCTTCACCGTCGCCGTCTTCTCGCCTTGTCTCTTGATGTGCTCATTCGTCAGCACCTTCACGACGTCTTGCGATCGTAGTTCAGCGCTGCTCATCTCCAAGTTCAGCACGACGTTCTCGTAGCTCTTGGGGAGGCTGCGCAACAGGCAGATCGCCACGTCCTCATCCTCCATCTTGGCGCCGATGCTGCTGAGCTTGGCGCTGATGTTGAGGACCTCGTTGCAATGATGCAAGACGTTGCCGCCTTCCGACATCTCCATGCTGAAGAGTTGGCGCTTCAGGTAGATGCGTCCAGCCTTCTGCGAACCACCGTACAGCGTCTTCAGGCGCGTCCACGCAACCCACGCTTCCTCGCAGTCGTCGACCACATGGTGGTAGTCCGCGTCCATGTGGAGCAACATCAGTCCGAACGCGATGTTGCTCGACTTGACGTAGTCGTCCTTGGCCCGCGAGTCCGTGAAGCTCGGCGTCGTCTCGTGGTTCACGACATGCCACGTCGACTTGGTCAGGAACACGCCACGCATGTAGCGGTTCCACGTCGCGTAGTTGTCCCCGTTGAACTTGTCAATGGAGACCTTGGTCGAGGCGTCTTGGGCAGAGGACATGGTGCTTGGGCTCATAACCTGATGGAAGGTATGGATCTTGGACACGAAGCTCGGACGAAGCGGAGGGAGGGACGTCGCAGACGGCGGGACCGGAGCGAAGGCACTTGAGGGGTAGAATGAAGATTCGAAAGTGATTGAATTGTTGGAGCTTACACCCTACTGTTATAGACACGCGACCCTGCGTCCTATCACCTAGTGCATCTAATCAACCATCACTCACCGGTGTTCATCCAATCATCCTACTCGTCTAATCATCGGTGGCGTAAACAACTTACCGTAATCACCATAATCAACGTGGGTTCGGATTGGACCGGTTCGGGTTAACCGGTTAATGGGTACAACTGGTACACAGTACCCAAGACCAGCAACCCTCAATACTTGTTCTTCAGTCGGAATAGGCACCCAGTGCCCGCGCTCCCAGATTGCCTGTGCGTGCTTGTGCATGATGTCTACGACGTCCTCCATCAGCTTGAGCGCTTTCGTGGAGAGCAGCTCTCGCTCATGGAAGTAGAACACTCGGAAGCGACCCTGAAGCATAGTCTCCCAGGGTTTAGAATCCAGGACTTCTTGGTATGCCTCACGGTCCCAGCGCTCGTGAACAACGTCGTACGAATACTTGTGGATCTCGTATTCTGGGAACCCAGGAGTCTGGCAAGACGCCCTCTTGGTCGAGCTTGGATATTGCACAAGAACCCCATAGATGCGCCAGGAAGTCTCGTTGTCCTCAGGGTCTTCGGCCGTCATCAACTCACTGGAAGTGAGCTCCGAGTATGATTTCCGCGCGAGCGCCGACGGATGCTTGGAGCGTGATGTAGCCTTGGACCCCTGAGTGGCAGAAGTGTCTTTCTTGTTTCCTGTGCGACGCTTTTTCTTCGACTTCGAGTTGGAACCCTGAGGTTTCTTGCTTGATTCAGAACGGGGGCGCTTAGCAGGAGGCTTGACTTCCAGGGGTTCTTCTACCTCATTGTCGTCCTCTGCGTCGTCGTTGTCCTCTGCGTCGTCGTCGTCCTCTGCGTCGTCGTCGTCCTCTGCATCCTCGATGTCCTCCAGAGTTTCAGGGGCGACCTCCTCCTCCTCCTCTTCAGAGCTCCCGCTAGAGGCGCTCTCCTCAGGTTCCTGGGTGGGAGGCTGGTAGTCCGGGTCGTTCTCGATGTCGTCCACCGTGGAATCGGCGTCCTCATCAGGGTACACCATGTGGTCATCGAGGTTCCCCCAGGGTGGTGGCACATCACCGCGTCGAAGGCACCTGTCCAGACGTTCATCCGCCATTTTGTAATAAGCATCAGGGACGTACTTACTCCAGGGGGTCTTGTCAAGGTGACGCCAGTACATAATGCCCACGAGCATCTTGATCAGCTGCGGCTGTCGGAAGTGCCCGTGAGCTGCGCGGTCGCTGCCAATCCACTCCATTCTCCGTCCTCTAACCGAGAATCCTGTCTGTCGGTCATCGCGTCACGCTTTCCGCCCCTACAGCCTAAACCTTTCAATTAGACTACGCTACCGCGGCCTTATTGCATACATTATTCACTCATCAAGTCGCCTCGCACTGGCTTTTAAACTATTTACGAAATTACAAAACTAGACACAATCACGCTAAAAATCGTACTTACGCGGAAATAATCGGACTTTAACGGGTGTGATTATCACATCCCCCATTTTGAAAGTTGGCGCGCGGTGGGCGGACGGACGGAGGCAACGAGCGGGAGGGCGCGTGGCGTACGGGAGTGAGCAGCGGAGCGCAGCGGCAGCGGACACTGCTACAGTGAGTACATGCATACATCTACATAAATAAACTACTTTACGGTTTCGGGAGTTCCGCCTGTTGGGATAACTGGTACCTTCAGGGCAGTCGATGGATTACAGTTCGGAATTAGGGGTAGACTGGTGCTTATTAATTAGGGGTAGACTGGTGCTGATTAATGGCAGGATCTTGCTGCAGTCCGACAGTCGCTTCCATAGGAACGATAGTCGCATCAGCCAAGTGACAACAATGCACTCCAACTCAAATCAAAATCGATCATATCCCAGGTGCCCTAACTCTTGCGCTTCAACAAAACAATTTTAGAAAATGCTGCTCGAATTGCGCGCAGCGCACAACAGCATGGGCGTGCGCAATTTCGAATTACTGTTACTAAGTACTGTACGCCATGCACCAAGAGCAATAACGCGTTATAAATCCAGATAAAAGATGCAGAGTAGGCGTAGAATAGTAGTGACACTGGCAACGCATGCAGCTTTCAAAATAAATGCGCGCTGCTACCCTAGATACGTGTACCGTAAACTACTGCAGCATGCACATAATGCAGCTTAGTGTAGACATTGTCGTTAGAGCAATATATATATATGAAGCTATTGGCCGGACCCCGGGGTCCCGCATCATGTACCGATGGCGACCGGAATTATTTATTTTTATCGGCGGGGCAGTGATTGTTAGAAATGGTGACTTGGGTTGAAAAGGAAGAGCACTTGAGCAGTAGTTGGCAAAATGCAAAGTGATTCGATTCAGGTCCTTAGTTCGCAACCGCGTGCTACCTCTAAGCCTGCTACTGGATACCTCTTACTGGATACACCCTACTGGATTCTCTACTGGATACACAGTTACCTTATCCAATCAGAGAACGCCACGTCGATGCCCATCTTGTACCCACAATCCTGTACCCACAATAATGGCGTAATCACCGTGACGTAATCATCGTCCCGTAATCACCTGAATGATTGCGGTACAACACAGTAAAGGTCACGCCAACCTCACTGATGACGCGTTCGCGTCACACGGTCGCTTGGCGAGGCGTCGTCACATCAGTCTTGACAACACTCCCACTCGACTCGACAGCGACCACGATGCCCAGCTTCGTCCTGAGCGCGTCGAACTGCGGCGCCGCGATCGGCATCGTCATGATGTCCGCCAGCATGTCGAGTGTCGAAACATACTGCAACACCACTTGACCGTCTTCCCCCTTCTCGCGCACGAAGTGGTAGCGAATGTCGATGTGCTTGGTGCGCTTGTGGAACTCCGGGTTCTTGGCCAACGCGATGGAGCCTTGGTTGTCCTCGTAGATCTTCACCGCTTCATCGCTCGCCATCTCGCCCAGCTCGCACAGAAACACCTTGAGCCACACCGCCTCCTGCGTGGCCTCCGACAGCGCCATGTACTCGGCTTCCGTCGACGAGAGCGCCACCGTGCGCTGCTTCTTGCTTCGCCAGCTGATGCATCCGCCGTTCATCATGAACGCGTAGCCGCTCGTACTCCGTCGAGACTCGATGTCGCCGGCCCAGTCCGCGTCCGAGTAGCCTTGCAGTCCGTCCTCGCTGCTCGCTTGAAACACGAGGCCGTGCGTCTTCGTGCCTCGGATGTAGCGGAAGACCCTGCCAGTGTGTCGGACATGGGTCCGCTGCGAACTGGCTCAGCACTCCCACTGCCGCTGCGAGGTCCGGACGAGTCCCCACCATGAGATACATGAGGCAGCCCACGGCGTTCCGGTACGGAACATTCGCCATGGTCTCGTCGTGCTTGCAGCCTCCCTCGCACATGGCCTTGGTCAGCTTCAGACCCGGATCCTGCGGTGTCTTCACAGGGTTGCTCTCATCCATCTTGAACTTCTCGAGAATGTCCTTCGCGGACTTGGTCTGCCGCACCGACACCTTCCCAGTCGCCACATCTTGCTCGATCTCCATACTGAGAAAGTACTTGAGCTGGCCCATGTCGGTCATCTCGAACCGGTCACTCAGCGCCTGCTTCGTGTCCTTCAGCATCCCGTCGCTGCTGCTGGCGAGGACCAGATCGTCCACGTACAGTGCCACGAACATCATGTCGTGATTGTCCCGCTTCAAGTAGATGCAGTGGTCGGACTCGCACTTCTTGAACCCCAGCTTCAACATGAACTCGTCGATCGTCTTGTTCCACATCCGCGGCGACTGCTTCAGGCCGTACAGCGAACGCTTGAGCCGGCACACGTAGTCGGGTCGATCTCCGTCCACATATCCGTCCGGCTGCGCCATGTAGATGTCCTCGTCCAACAAGCCGTTGAGGAACGCGGTCTTCACATCCATCTGGTGCACTGTGAGCTTGTACTTGGCCGCCAGACTCAGCAACACCCGAATCGACGTGAACTTGGCCACCGGCGCGAACGTCTCGTCGTAGTCGATGCCGTACTTCTGCGAGAACCCCTTCGCCACCAGTCGCGCCTTGAACCGCTCGATCTCTCCAGACTGGTTCTCCTTCAACACGCGACCGCTCTCGATCTCCTCGAACCGATACGCCTTCTCGTGCTCCGAGTACCCGAGGAAACGACAGCGCACCGACCGAGCGTCGAACTTCGACCGCTTCTCCTTCGGCACGTGCACGTACGCGTGGCACCCGAACACCTTGAGGTTGGCCAGCAAAGGCTTCTTGCCGGTCCAAACGTGGTGCGGCGACTTGTCGTGACTGATGGCGCGCGTCGGACACCGGTTGCGGAGGAACGTGGCCGTCATCACCGCTTCTCCCCAGTACTCCTTCGACAACCCGGCGTGCTCCAGCATGCAGCGCGCACACTCCACCAGCGTCCGATTCATTCGCTCGGCCACTCCGTTGAGCTGAGGCGTGTATGGTGGCGTGAACTTCTGCTCGATGCCGCGATCCGCACACAACTTGGCCATCGCACCCGAAGTGTACTCGCCGCCGTTGTCGCTCCGAAGCACCTTCACTCGCTTGCCGGTCTGCGTCTCAGCCAACGCGACGAACGCAGCGAACTTGGCAGTCACCTCTGACTTGTTCCGTAGCAGGTACACCACGCAGAAGTGCGACTTGTCGTCGATGAACGTGACGAAGTAGCGCTTGCCTCCGAACGTCGCCGTCTGCATCGGACCGCACACATCGCTGTGGACCACCTCCAGCACTTGCTTCGCACGGTTCGGCGACGACTTCATGAAGCTTACTCGCGTTTGCTTGCCGAGTGCGCACCCGTCGCACACCTCCCACTGCTTCACCGACGTCATTGGGATGCCAGTGCCGTAGCCCTTCTTGACGATGGCGTCGAGACCACCATGGCCGATGTGACCAAGTCGAAGGTGCCAGAGGTACGACGTGGTGTCCCCTTGGCGATTCTTCGAGCTTGCCGCATTGGCCTCGTCAGCAGGCGTCCTCGGCGTCATGCAGAGCTTGAACAGTCCTTTGCCTTCGCGAGCGCCGAGCTTCCACTTGAGACCCTTCGTTTCCGCGAAGCACCCGTCGCTCTCGAAGGTCACTGGCCCGACGTCCTTGGTGAAGCGGCCGACGGAGAACAGGTTGCGCGACAGCTTCGGGATGTGCCACACACCCGTGAGCACACCCTTCTTCATGCCGCGCGGTGTCTGCATCGACATCACGATGTCGCCGCTCCCCACCGCCTGAACCACGCCGTCGTCCGCCAGATGCACGTCCACCGGAGAGATCTTCTTGTAGTTCTTCATGTACTCCTTCGAGTACGTCATGTGCTGCGTCGCACCTGAGTCGACCAGCCACATGCCGCTCAGCTTGGAGGCACCGTGTCGCCACCAACCGAGAAGAGGAAGTCGCCAGAGTCATCTTCGACCTGCGCGACGTTCGCTCGTTGCGGCCTCTGCCGCCCCCCGTTCTCGCGGATCCGCACCGGACACTTGGCGATCCAATGTCCGTGCTCGCCGCAGTAGTGACAGGCGCTCGTCCTCTGCGCTTGTGCCTGCCGTCCCTTGCGCTTCCCGTTGTCGCTTGTCATGAACGCTTGACCTTGAGCGTGCGCGGTTCCGTCAGCACCGCCACCTTGTTCCTTGCGCTTCATGTCCTCGTGCAGGAGCCGAGACGTCACGAGCTCCCACGTCAGCGTGTCGGAACGCGATTCCAACGCCGTGATGAGGAACTGGTACGACTCGCTCAGACTGGCAAGAAGCGTGATCACCAAGTCGTCCTCGCTGACCGGAGCGCCGACCGCGTCGAGCTGTTCCGCCAGCGTCTTGAGCTTGTTAATGTGCTCCAGCACATCATCACCTTCGTCCATCGTTGTCGTGAAGAACCGTCGACGAAGAAAGAGCTTGTTCGCCAGGCTCTTCTTCTCGAAGTGTCCCTCGAGTCTTGACCATGCATCATGCGCGTCCTTCGCCGACCGCACCAGCGGCAGCTGCGAGTCCTCCATCGCGAGGCAGACGATCGCCAGCGCCTTGCGCGACTTCTTGCGAAACGTCGCTTGGTCCGCCGCGGTCGTGCACTGCTCGAGCTTCACTTCCCCACTCGTCACTTCCCACAGTTCGCGCTCCTCCAGCACCATCTGCATCTTGAACTTCCATGTGTGGAAGTTGGTTCCGTCGAACTTGTTGATGCGGGCGGTCGCGGTTGGGGCGGCGTCCATGGCGAAGGCGTAGTCGGGGTCTTGGTCAGAGAAGACGGGGCTTGGGCTCATAACCAAAAAGGAAGAGCACTTGAGCAGTAGTTGGCAAAATGCAAAGTGATTCGATTCAGGTCCTTAGTTCGCAACCGCGTGCTACCTCTAAGCCTGCTACTGGATACCTCTTACTGGATACACCCTACTGGATTCTCTACTGGATACACAGTTACCTTATCCAATCAGAGAACGCCACGTCGATGCCCATCTTGTACCCACAATCTTGGCGTAATCACCGTGACGTAATCATCGTCCCGTAATCACCTGAATGATTTCGGTACCACACAGTGAAGGTCACGCCGACCTCACTGATGACGCGTTCGCGTCACACGGTCGCTTGGCGGGGCGTCGTCACATCAGTCTTGACAACAGAGGGTACCGGAATGGCGAGTGACCTAACCTATAAACGCCTAGGTTCAAAATTTGTTCAAGTTGAAAAGCTAAACAATGGAGAGCTGAAAATTGTATACCCGAATCGTAAGATCGTAGGAAAGAGACGTTCTATAACCCCTGAAGTAGCTGATTTTCTTAAAACGCTTATTTATGATAAGATCGTAGACCAAAAGGCATACGACAATCTACCAATGGATGATAAGCGGCTATTTCACGAAATCATGCGGATTACGCATACTCAATATGAATTTTAGAATCAAATGCAAGATCCCAGAGAAGCTCTGAAGCAGGAATATATAAAGTTAAAAGGAGAACTCATGCTTGGGAATGATAACCCAGAGATTATTAGAGAGCTAAAATCCGTGATGGTAGATATGTATTCAGCAAAGTTAATCTCACATGAAGAATTTAAAGACGTTTTAATGCATATAATATAGAAGTAGCCATGACTCTAATTATTGCGAATACAAGATTAGTTGATACTAAGAATGCATATAGACGTGAGGCAAATAGTAACTTAAAAGAACTGAAAGGTATCATGAAAAGGTTAACCGTTCAAGATACCAATTCTGTTGATAAAGTACTAACCGATACAAGAGGCGCATCAGTATCTGTTTGGGCGCCTCAGTCAAAAAGGAAAAAAAAGAAAACTTTGTGGTGTAGTACCCTGCGGAAGAAGTGGGCGCGCCGGGCGCCGGAGGAAGAAGGCGCCGGGACGCGAGTGATGGACTTCGACGCGGCTGATGGAACGCGACGCGGATTGATGGGCGCGACGCAGGGCCGAGCTCGACGGGAAAGTCGGCGTGGGTGATGGGCCGTGAGACACGGTGCCAGAATTCAGTGCGACGCGTAATCATCCGACGGGTCGACCAGCGCATCCGGTTCTGCAAGATGCGCCGAGCAAAACGCGCCGACCCTAACCCCCGCCGACCAAAACGCGCCGAGGTAAGATCTTGATTGCGCCACGCAAACCAGGTTGAAGGACGGCAGTGCAAGCACGACAGAAGTAGGGATGGGCCCAGAGCGGTAGGCTTAGTAAGCAGTAGTACAGAGTAGCCAGTAGCTAGGGCATAGGATAGGGTAACGACTCAGTCCCGAAATTTCTCTGAACCACATATTGAGGGTTGCTGGTCTTGGGTACTGTGTACCAGTTGTACCCATTAACCGGTTAACCCGAACCGGTCCAATCCGAACCCACGTTGATTATGGTGATTACGGTAAGTTGTTTACGGCACCGATGATTAGACGAGTAGGATGATTGGATGAACACCGGTGAGTGATGGTTGATTAGATGCACTAGGTGATAGGACGCAGGGTCGCGTGTCTATAACAGTAGGGTGTAAGCTCCAACAATTCAATCACTTTCGAATCTTCATTCTACCCCTCAAGTGCCTTCGCTCCGGTCCCGCCGTCTGCGACGTCCCTCCCTCCGCTTCGTCCGAGCTTCGTGTCCAAGATCCATACCTTCCATCAGGTTATGAGCCCAAGCACCATGTCCTCTGCCCAAGACGCCTCGACCAAGGTCTCCATTGACAAGTTCAACGGGGACAACTACGCGACGTGGAACCGCTACATGCGTGGCGTGTTCCTGACCAAGTCGACGTGGCATGTCGTGAACCGCGAGACGACGCCGAGCTTCACGGACTCGCGGGCCAAGGACGACTACGTCAAGTCGAGCAACATCGCGTTCGGACTGATGTTGCTCCACATGGACGCGGACTACTCGACGACTGCGAGGAAGCGTGGGTTGCGTGGACGCGCCTGAAGACGCTGTACGGTGGTTCGCAGAAGGCTGGACGCATCTACCTGAAGCGCCAACTCTTCAGCATGGAGATGTCGGAAGGCGGCAACGTCTTGCATCATTGCAACGAGGTCCTCAACATCAGCGCCAAGCTCAGCAGCATCGGCGCCAAGATGGAGGATGAGGACGTGGCGATCTGCCTGTTGCGCAGCCTCCCCAAGAGCTACGAGAACGTCGTGCTGAACTTGGAGATGAGCAGCGCTGAACTACGATCGCAAGACGTCATGAAGGTGCTGACGAATGAGCACATCAAGAGACAAGGCGAGAAGACGGCGACGGTGAAGACGGAGAATGCGGCCAAGGCGTTCAACACCGACCGAGAGTCTCGCCATTGTACGAACTGCGGGAAATTGGGGCACACGATTGACAAGTGCTGGACCAAGCAGAAGGACGAGAATCGGGGCCCAAGACGCGGCGGCAATGGCAATGGCCGTGGACGCGGGGCCAGCAATGCCCAGGGGAGGAACGACGACGCCAGCTACAACTACGACTACGGCTATGATCGAGTGGCGTTCGCGGTCTCACTGGAGTGTGGCATTTCGACGGGCAAGAATGTGTCCGGGTTGTGGGCGGTCGACAGCGGCGCAACGCACCACATCTGCAACGACAAGGCCAAGTTCGCTCATTTGATTGAGCGGAATGAAGGCGAACTTTCGGTGGCCGACGGCAACAAGGCGGCCATCATGGGTGTGGGGACCATCGTGGAACGAGTGGTTCTGCCCAACGGCGACGAGCGCGACATCGAGATCAAGAACGCGCTGTACGTCCCAAGCATGAGCAAGAATCTGCTTTCGGTGCCACAGATCAACAAGAGTGGTCTGTTCCAAGTCGTGTTCGACAGCACCAAGATGCAGATTGCGCACAAGGGCTCCAAGCAAGTGGTGGCGACGGCAAACCTCGTGGATGGACTCTACTGGCTCCAGACGCCTCAGCGATCGGCGAATGCGGCGACCAGTGGGAAGACGGTCGACTTACACGCGCGTATGGGTCACGCACCGGTGGAGGTGCTTCGCAAGATGGTCGACAACAACATGATCAAGGACGCGAAGGCACCTTCCAAGTCGAGTGGACCAAGCGTGTGTCGCGGCTGCCAGCAAGGGAAAATGGTCCAGAAACCGTTCCCAAGCAACCGTGACAAGCGTCACTACGACACGTTCGAGCTGCTCCACTTCGACGTGTGCGGCCCCATGGAAGAAGAGTCACTGGGTGGCAGCAAGTATCTGCTGCTGATCGTGGACGAAGTCAGCGGATGCATGAAGGGGTTCTGCCTGCGTGCCAAGTCGGAGAGCGAGGACTGCATCAAGATGTACGTCACGAAGGTGCAGACGCACTTCGGCAAGAAGGTCAAGTTTGTGCGGCACGACGGAGCCCGTGAGTTCGCGACCAACTCGCTCAAGACCTTCTACGAAGTCGAAGGCATCGAGCAGCAAACCACGGTTCCGTACGCGCACCAGACCAACGACACGGCAGAACGCGCCATCCGGACCATCGTCACGATTGGCCGCAGCATGCTGCATCACGCCAAGCTGGACAGAGCTTCTGGGCTGAGGCGGCCATGACAGCCATCTACGTGAAGAATCGTCTGCCATCACCCAAGATCGAACACAAGACTCCGTTCGAGATCGTTTACAAGTCCAAGCCGAGTGTGAAGCACATGCGTGTGTTCGGATGCCAGACGTACATCCTGACGCCGAAGGAAAGACGGCGCAAGTGGGACCCCAAGGCTCGCGCCGGGCTGTTCCTCGGCTACGAAGAAGTGTCCAAGGCGTATCGAGTTTATGACATCGAGGCGGGGCAGGTGGTTATCAGTCGCGATGTCAACTTCGATGAGTCGACCTTTGGACTTTCGACGCATACTTCGGATGAAGACGTCGATGATGCTGTGCTGGACTTGGACGCGCTGGACCTGGACGACAACGATGGACCGCGCCAAACGAGCTTCAAGCAGGCGGGGAAGCGCAAGTACCGACCGAGTGGCGACGACAACACTGCCAGAAGATCGCGCCCCGTTCGCCACCGAGCTGGCTTAGAAGAAGCAAGTGCGCCGGACGTATCCTCCTCGCGCCGAGCCGACCCCGACGAAGAAGAAAAGTCTGGGGACCAAGATGAAGACGACGACTCGACGCCTCCAGTGTTTTGGCGTGCCAGTGCCAACGCTGTGGAAGCAGCAGCCGATCTATCGGAGCCGACGACGTTCCAAGAGGCTGTGAACGGTCCTGATCAAGTGCACTGGCGCAAAGCGATCCGCGCGGAGCTCAAGTCGATGCGACTGCGTGGTGTGTTTCGAGCTGCCAAGTTGCCTAACGGACAACGCGCCATCGATACCAAGTGGGTGTTCAAGATCAAGCGCAAAGCGGACGGCTCGATCGAGATGTACAAAGCGCGCCTCGTGGCCAAGGGCTTCAAGCAGAAGTACAGCATTGACTACACCGAGACGTTCTCGCCCGTGGTCAAGTATGTGACGCTGCGCATGGTGATCGCGATTGCTAAGTATTTTGGCTGGCCCCTCGACCAACTCGACGTGGTGACAGCATTCCTGTACGGGATAATGAAGGAGGTGGTCTTCTGCGTGGTTCCGGAAGGCGTCGAACTGGATGGTGACTTCGACTGCCTGGAACTGGTGAAGGCCATCTACGGTCTCAAGCAAGCTTCGCGAGTGTGGAACGAGACCTTCGACGAGTTCGTGTGCTCCATCGGCTTCCAAGTGTCGGCCTTCGATCCGTGCCTCTACATTAAGGTGGTGGACGGTCACTGCGTGCTTGTACTGGTGTACGTGGATGACGTACTGATTACCAGGAGTTCGCCCGAGCTGATCGCACGCACGAAGACCGACCTGAAGACGCGCTTCGAGATGACCGACAGCGGCAAGTGCGCGTTTGTTCTTGGGATCGAGTTGGTGGACGGCCCGGACGGCAGCGTGGCCATGTGCCAGCGGCGATACGTGGACGACATCCTGAAGCGCTTCGCCATGGACGAGTGCAAGGCCGTGGTGAGTCCGGTGGACATGAGCACTCGACTGGTTCCAAGCGACGCGACGACCAAGGTGAACGCTCCGTTTCGCGAAGCTGTTGGTGCTCTGATGCACCTGATGACCGCCACGCGCCCAGACATCGCGTACGCCGTTGGCTATGTATCGCGCTTCATGGAGAACCCCCAAGAGGAACACTGGGTTGCGGTCAAGCGTATTTTTCGCTACCTGCAAGGCACCAAGACGCATGGGATCTGCTTCAAGCCGGGCGACAAGATCGACTTTCGTGGCTACTCGGACGCGGACTGGGCCGGCGACCTCGCCGACCGCAAGTCCACTTCAGACTACACGTTCATGCTCATGAGTGCGCCTGTGAGCTGGGGAAGCAAGAAGCAATGAAGCGGAGTACATCGCGCTCAGTCTGGCTGCAAGTGGATTCATCACCATATCGGCCTACACGGGGGGTCTTGTGCACGGCGGTTATCAGGCCGGTGCGGTCCTTCGCCTAGGCAGCGCGTTATCGGGCGCCCACCTAAACGGTATACGTTTAACGTGCCTTTGTTCCAGCACGGGTCTGTGGGGGGTGAGCACCCGAACCAGCAAACGACGGGGGGCCGCGATATCGAGGCGGCTCTACTTGCCGGCGCTTGGTGGTTCCCCTGGAACCTCGGAGAAGACGGGAGGTCTTTGTGGTTCAGAGAAATTTCGGGACTGAGTCCTTACCCTATCCTATGCCCTAGCTACTGGCTACTCCGTACTACTGCTTGCTAAGCCTATCGTTCTGTGCATATCCCTACTTCTGTCGTGCTTGCACTGCCGTCCTTCAACCTGATTTGCGTGGCGTAATCAAGATCTTACCTCGACGCGTTTTGGTCGGCGCGTCTTACTTGGCGCGTCTTGCTCGGCGGGGATTAGGGTCGACGCGTTTTGCAGAGACGGGGCGCTGGTCGACTCGTCGGATGATTACGCGTCGAGTTGGACTCTGTCGCTGTGTCTCGCGGCCCATCACCCGCGTCGACTTTCCGTCGACCTCTGCCGCGCGTCGCCCCCATCAATCGCGTCGCGTTTCATCAACTGCGTCGAGTTCATCATCCGCATCCATCAGCATTCGTCTCGGCGCCTTCTTTCACCGACGCCGACGTGCCCGCTTCCTCGCTGGGCACTACACCACATCCGTCCCGCTGCCACGCACGCGCACTCCCCAGGTGGGTGTGTCGTTGCAGAACCTGCCCCGCGTGTTGGCCGCATCTCGATTCGTCGAATTCTTTGTCGTCTCCGTCCGCTTCGTTGCCATTCAAGCATCATGGTTCGCGCTGGCGACTTCTGCGTCGAGGAGAGCGGGCCCGACACGGGCAACCTCGAGGCTGCGCAGACATCGTCGTCTATGCAAGCAGAGCACATCGGTCTCGCCTCCCTGATCCGTCCGATCAGCTCGCGGTAGCCCAAGCTGCCTCCCCCCGGTCCAATCGCGACTCGGCGCTACCGTGGCGGAATGCGATCAAGCGCAGCAATCCTTCGTAGCTGCAGAGCAGCAACGCGGCGTAGCTTTTGCCGAGCGAGACCGCGCGCACGACGCTTCCAGCATCGCGAGGGACCAAGTGCGTCAAGCTTCGGCTCTCCAAAAAGGAGTGCAACATCGCCGTCACCGAGAGAGACCAGGTCCATCGCGCTCGGACGGCGACGCACTACCCTTGTTGGGCATCTCACCCTTATCCGTAATGCGCCCACGCAGAGCCGTGCGGAAGCCGAGTCGGCGCAGCGTTTAACGAGCCGCTGTTAGTAGACCTTCGGCGCAATAACGCGTTCCTTGTGACCCACGCCAAAGAACTCCGGCGGGGCGCGACGCGTATCCGCGACTTGGAGGAATCGGCGAGTTTCAGGCCACGTCTCGCGCAGCTGGGAATACGTCGCGTGGGGGGGGGGGGGGGGGGGTAGCGGCGAGATGCCGCTAGCGCTCAAGTCCACCGTTTCAGCGCTCACGTAATCGAGCTGGAGGACGAGCACGACGTGGCCATCCAGGACCGCGACGAGCATGACGCGGTTTGAGGACGGGTGCTTCGGGAAGCGCGTCGAGGTTGGTAGATGGCGTAGCACGTGCGCGATGGACTTCCAGAACGGCTTGCCGGTGTCGTCACGTCCGTAGGCGGGCACATTGACACCTACGACCTGATCCGTCGACGTGAAGCTTCCGTCGCGGTGGAGATAAACGCTGTGGCCTGCGGAGTCAAGCCGAGCGGCGGCTCCCGCTGCTCCTGTCTCGCCTCCACTACGTCGAGTACGGGTGTCAGCGTGCGTTCTGCCGCCCCCGTTTCCGGTCCTGAGGCTAAGACCTCGTTAACCGCGGATACTCATCGGGCTCCGACGCACCGTCCAGGTCCGACGCTTCGTCCAGGTCCGGCGTCTACTCCGCCGCCAGCTTCAGCGGGTGTCCGCCGACCGCGGTACAGCGGAGCCGAGGAATCAACGCGTCACGGGTGCAGGCCTCTCAGTTCGGTCTCGACTCCATCGTCTTCGCCTTCGTCTCGGCTGCTGCTGTCGATCGAACGCGCCAGGTCACAGCGCAGTTCCAGGCCGAGGCCTCGGACAGCGACGCCTAAGCGCGCCGGCCTCAGACCAAGTGGCGACGTCCCTCGTCGCGTTCACTGACATGGACCCATTGAGGGGCCCTAGTGCCACACGTTGTCGTTGCTCGTAGTCGCTGTAGCCGTAACTCCAACACGTAGGCCTTGCTCTTTTCCTTCGTTTCTTTCCACTTCTTCACATCTTTTATGAGACGGCCCTCCGCCATCTCATCTTCAGCAACAGGCTGGTCCTCCACACTTTCCTCATTCAACCCCTCGCTCCGGCCATTCCCAGAGTCGAGGCTCTCCGCCTATCAACCTGTCGGCAGCCACCCTGCCAACTTCCACCGCGCCACTAAAGGCGCTCACCCACCAGGGCTCGGCTCAGCCGCCCCACGTCCTCGCGTGAAATCGCCGCAAGACGGTAACGACCAGCGTGCTGTCGCGAGAAGTCGCACCGCCACTTTCCGCAGTTGAGATCCAGTTCGTCGGTACAGCCTCTCCAGGTCACGTCGGACTCGCGGCGCGCGCAGCCAGGTCGGGAAGCCCGACCGGCATGCAGCTCCAAGGACTTCTCCCCTTCGGAAGCATCCTCGTCCAGAGCGAGTGTCAGGCTGTGCTCCAGTAAACACGTATCGGTGGAGTCAAACGGTCCGTTCGTTGACACCGCCAAACACGTCGCGGCGTGTGACGGAAACTCTTCAACGGGGTTTTGCTTAGAGGTGCGGAAGTCGAAAGACAGTTGGTAAAGCGAGTTACTCGTCTCGCGACGCGATTTGTTTGGCCTGCCTTGCGCTTTGGTGCACAACCTGACGCGCCGCATCTGCGCACGCGGTCCGATCTGTAGCGTCCGTCGCTTGGGCTCGGCGCACTGGTGCGGTAGTTTTCCGACGGCGATTATCGCCCTTGACGTACACCGCGGATCTCGGTCGCGCGCGAACCGAAAGGAGAGCGCCAAGTCTACCACGACGCGAACCGTCTCGGCGTGCATGTCCCTGACCTTCGAGTACGCAACGCCGTCGCTCTTTACAGTGCTAGTGTCCCGGCTCACTTCTAGCGGCATCTCGTCGCGGCAGTCGGCGGGCTCGTTCGACGGGGTCGTCCCATTGATCATAGCGCGCACATGCCTCAACTTGGAAACGTCCTTAACCGAAAATTGACAAGGCGTGCAGCCCGTCTCAAGACGTACAGCGTACGTGCTCACACACGGGGCGTCTCGCGGCACAGCGTCGAGCATGAGCTCTAGCCCGTAGGCAGATCCCATTCTGCCGCGATCCCAGCAATATGACATCAACGAATTCACTCCAGCCCTGTTCATCGCCGCGACGTCGCCCCGGGTCCGATCTGCGTCGTCCCCGGCTTGGCCGACTACTAGCACGTTCACCTGCGCGAGTCGGCAGTTCTGAAGGATGCATATCCCTCGGCGCGTCGACTCTGTTCCGTCGCGCGACGAGTCACTCGCGGCGTCCGACACGCTCCTCGCAACCTCGAATTCCCAATCAGCCTCGACGCAAGGTGGGTTTCTGTTTATCGCGTCGTCGCACTCCGAGGGCTGTACTGACGTTGGACCCTCCACGTATTTCGACACTGCAACAGGCCTCCTGATCGGGCTCGACGCGGTCCGCGCTGCAGCAGATTGGATGCCAACTGCCTGCGCTCTCGCCGCGTTGGGGGCACTTCCCATCGCCCCGCGTCTCGCTTCAGCGTGACTGTCCGTCGCGCGATTTAGAACTTCTGACATCCTCGTCGCGCTCAGTCTCGACGTGTTCCGCGCTGCACCCGGCTGGATGCCACCCCCCCCTGCACTCTCGCCGCGTCGGGGGCACTTCCCATCGCCCCGCGTCTCGCTTCAGCGTGACTGTCCGTCGCACGACATTGACCGTGTTTCGTGGCATCTGGTTTCCTGACGATCTCCTCTCGGTGGTGTAGCGTCTCTGCGCACCGGGTCTGCGACGGGTTTCCCGTCGCGTTGCACTCATGACGTTGTAGCTCGCATCCTGCCAGTGCGTCGGACATGCGCTTAAGCTAGTGGGGGAGACCGGGGCTGTCGCAATCCAAGCAATACCGTATCGGCAAATTGACTTCAGCCGTGTCCGTCGTCGCGACTCCGCCCCGAGTCCGATCTGCGACGTGTACACCTTGGTCGACTTCTAGCGCGTTCACCTGCGCGAGTCGGCGGTGCTGTCGAACGCATAGCCCTAGGCGCTTTGACTGGGTACCGACGCGTGACGTGTTTCTCGTAGCGACCCACACGCCACCCAAAAACTTGAATGCACAACCAGATCCGACGCAAGACGCGTCTTCGTCCAGCGCACCGCGCCCCGTAAAATGCCCGGGGCCATGACTCTCTGCGCCTTTAGCCGCTCTGGGAGGGGTCTTGACGAGGCTCGACGGGTTCTGAGCAGCCAGCTCTTGTAGGACACCTGGAGCTCTGCCTCTGGGGTTCGTCGCGCGTGTAGAAGCCGAGTGCATCGTCACCACGAGGACGTATGCCGTCCCGCGCCCCAAATCCATGTTCTCCGGCGTCGGCGGGTCTCGTTCCGGCACGTTGACGACAGGTTTGGCCTCGTCGCAGTTTCCCTCGTCGCGTTCCGCGTCGAGATTTTCCACGTCGAGTTTTTTCGCGTCGCAATCTTCCGCGACGAGGTTGACAGGTGACGCTGTTTCTGGATCTAACGTCCGGGGTCGGATGTCTTCTCGCGAGTGATCCGCCGGCTGTATGACAAACACCCCTGCCCCTGCTGCGCTGGCGTCACCGTCGCTCGTCCCGCGTCTCGCGTCAGTGCGACTGTCCGTGTTGCAACGTGGGTCTGGCACCCTCGTCGCGCTCGGGCTCGACGCGTTCTGCGCTGTAGTAGGCTGGATGACCCCCACCTGAGTCTTCGCCGAGTCGGCACCGTCCTTCGCCCTGTGCATCGCGCCAGTGCAACCGGCCGCCGCGGAGCGTTGACCGCGTTCCCCAGGATCCGATTTCCCGGTGACCTCTCGGCGGTGCATCGTCTCCGCGCACCGGATCTGCGACGAGTTATTCGTCGCGCTGTCTTCTTGATCTCGTCGTACGCATCCAACAGGTGCGTCCGGCCCCGTGTTCCCGCCTCGACGTACGCCGTAACGCGGTTGTACGTGTAGTGCGTCACACGTTCGAAGTCGGTGTAGCTGCAGGCTGCGTGGCTCGTCGCCCGCCTTGCCCGCCATCTTCAGGACCGCAGACTTATTGAGTTCACTGGACATCCGTCGAGTGACAGCTGGTACCTTCGCCAGCAATCCTCCAGGTGGCGCGCCGTGGCATTCGGGCTTGTCCACAGGAAATCGCACCACTCGCCCCGCCGCGGCGTACCCGCCACTTCGATAGATCGCGCAATTCGGACCAGCATCTTGCTCAGGGTTGACCAATCGATCTAGGTTTATGGCGCGGTGCCTCTCTTTTGGTGCAGACCCCGGTGGTCCTCCAGTGCCGCCACCGTCAGGCCCCTCGTCGACCACGTCGAAGTTCACATTCGGCTTGTTCTTCACGGGCTCGAGGGCGGAATGTCGCCAAAGACGCCATTTTCCAGCTTTGTCCCCAAGTCGCATACCGTCGCAGGTCTGAGACCTCGCTACTGACCGTCGCATAGTGTCACATTCGGTCAGTCTCACGTCGTCGCGTCCCCTCGACCCTTCGCTCGACTGTCGCACGGTGTCACATTCCGTCCGTCTCACGGTGTCGCACTTCTGGGACTGCTTCTGGGACTGCTTCTGGAACGGTTCTGAGACGTTCTATCCCTCACATCTCACACTGTCGCACTTGTCCCTGTTGGATTTTGCAACTTGCGCGCGTTCGCTCGACTGTCGCACCCTGTCGCATTGCTGCGACCTTCCGCTGGACGGCGCGCCTCGCGCTTCGTCGCCCGACGCACCTTCGACGAGTTGTTCGACTCGCGACGCTTCAGCTGGGCGCCCCGTATTGTCGCTTCTCTGCGACCCGTGGTCCGACCGTACACACGTCGTTACTACGTCGACCCATGTCTTCAACACCACGCGCGACAGCGTCGAGTGGCCACGCGTCTGCAACTTGCTCACCGACGACGTCTCCACCGCTGGCGCACGGGTCAGCCCCGCTGTTCGTGACTTCACAGCGACTACTGGGTACGATGTGGGCTTGCTATCCGCGTGAACTTCTTCCTCTAGCTCACCTCGACGCGCGTCGAATTCCAGATCTTCGTACGTCGGCCATCCATACATGGGCCAGACGAGCTCGTCGTCACACCAGGTCTCGTCCTCGTCGCAGGTCACTTCATACGCAAGGTTTTGCCAATCTTGGTACTGTCGATTAGTCGCCAGCACGAAGCGGGGCGCAGGCGGAAACACATCAGAGGGTGTCCACCAACCCACGTTCGTGCCTGTGTCGAGCGTTATTGTCTCGTCCGTGACGTTGGTCACCCGCAGGTATGTTTGTCGCTCGATCTTAGTCTTAAACCTGGTTGTAACCCACGTTTTGCTGCGCGTGACCCACAGGCGCGGTGCATCTCGGCTGGAGCGCAGGCGGACGTCGAGTGTTTGCCCTGGGTCGAGTTGCTTAAGTGCGTCGAGTGAGACCGGCCGCACTCGTGCGTCGTAACGCGATTGCTCGGGAGTCGTAGAGGCCCGCGCCGTGCCCAACGGTCGCCTGGATGTCGTCGCAACCGGCACTGCTACGGACATCACGGTGTGATTACCAAGTCCTTGCTGGCGCATCTCCTTCGACGCGTCCCGCGTCGACATTTTCTGCGTCGAGTTTTTCGCGTCGAGATTCTTGGCTCGACATGAACCGCAGAGACATGGGTATTCGACGCCTGAGTTATCGTAGAGCGCGTATTCGCCTCTTCCAGCGCCTTAGGAATTGCTTCCTTCAGATCCGGCAGAACCTTGATACGCTCTGGCGTGACCTCACGGGGCGTAGCGCGCGGCGGCTCGCTCAGATGGTTGAAAACCTCGTCCAGTTCAGGCGAAGTCGTGGTTGAGGTCGCGGCCGTGGTTTTCGGCATCCCGAAGTCCACGTTAAACAAGTCGGCGGGTTCGTCATCTACGTCGCGTCGGGGTTTGGACCTCGACGTGGAATGCACGCTCGACTCAGCCTGGTACGAAGTTATCATCTGCGTTGAGATTGGGCGCGTCCCAGGCGGAGTCACCTTGCGTTGGATGGATCCGACCAGGACCGTCAACGGTCCCAAGACGCCGCGGATCGTACGTGTCCACGACTCGACGTCCCAGTCATACACTCCCGTCCTCTTGGTGATGCCCAAGCTGAAGCCTGATTCGTGCAACATCTCGAAGAGTGTCCCTGCGGCTCGCGTGACGTTCGTGAGCATGTCAAAGTCCGGCACCCGGAAAGGACCCGTGAACTTGATCGCGTTGGGCTTGATGAAACGCAGGATCGGATCGTGCTCCAGCAGCCAGATCAGCTCCACTCCAGCAAGCATATACCTCATCTCTGCTGCAGTGAACTGATTCCCCGTGTCATCGCCTCTCGCCTTGACCGGCGGTCCATCCGCTGAAACCGGCGCGCAGAGCTTCTCCGGAGACTTGCGCTTGCGCGACTCGAAGCTGCTATTGAAGTCCACACTCGATTGGTATCGAGGTGGCGGCGAGGGCGTGGTCGTCGAGGTCTGGGCTGAGCCCGTCGAGGAACTCGGCGCGCCTTGGCCCGCTGAGAAACTCGTCGCGTCTTGTTTGACGGATCCGGCGAGAATCGTCAAGGGCTCCTGCACGACGCGAATCGCGCGCAACCAGGACTTGAGATCCCAGTCGCACAGCTTCTCCATCTCGAAAGATCCCAGCACGAATCCCGAATCACGCAGCATCTGGAAGAGAATCGGCGCGGCGTGGGCGACGCTGGTGAGACTATCGAAGTCCGGCGCGACGAAGGGGCCCGTGAAGTTGCTCATCAGCATGGGCTTGAGGAAGACCAAGATCGGGTCTTGCTCCAGCAGCCGAAAGAGCTCAGTGCGTGCCACGACGTACCGCACCTCTTCGACGGTGTACTGGCGCCCCGCGTCCTTGCCTTGCGGCTTGGACAGCGACGCTTCCGCCGAGTCCGGCGCGCGCAGTTTCTTCTTCTTCCTCCTCTTGGGCGACTTGCGCTTCGTGGCTGCCTTGGCGGTGGGTTGTTGTTGGTCGTCGGCCTTTGCAGGCTTCCGACCGGTAGGACCGCGACTTGCGTCGCGGCCCTTCGCGGCTCCCTCGTCGGGAGCCACATCGGGAACGGCAAACTGTTCTTCGTAGCCCTCCTGGTCGTCGCTGGCCCCGTGGCCTGTCGTGAAGGTTCCCTCAGAGCTCCACGACGCGACAGGTCTCTCACTGTGCTCTCCTGCAGTCGGCGACCTTCCAGCCGACCGCGCACCTGCCTCCGATGCCTCTTGGATCGTTAGCCCGTCATTCGAAGTAGTACTCCCGGGTCGCGGCACCATGGTGGAGTAGCGCCCTCGCAGAAATTTCGCGAATGCGATCTCGCACAAACTCGGCGCGTCTGGATAGCGGTCGCGCCGAGCAAATTATTCCCGGTTGTTGGAGTAGCGTATCTTCGAAATACAGGCCCAAGTCTTCGCAGGCTTCGGAGTTGGGGGTTCTTGTGTTGACGCTTGTTCCTTGTCGTAGGGCGTCGAGCCTTGGGCGTGCGGCGTTATCGGGCCGGCGTTTCCTCGGCGTTCCCGTCGGGCGTGCGGCGTTATCGGGCCGGCGTTTCCTGGGGCTTGTGTGGCGTTATCGGGCCTACACGGGGGGTCTTGTGCACGGCGGTTATCAGGCCGGTGCGGTCCTTCGCCTAGGCAGCGCGTTATCGGGCGCCCACCTAAACGGTATACGTTTAACGTGCCTTTGTTCCAGCACGGGTCTGTGGGGGGTGAGCACCCGAACCAGCAAACGACGGGGGGCCGCGATATCGAGGCGGCTCTACTTGCCGGCGCTTGGTGGTTCCCCTGGAACCTCGGAGAAGACGGGAGGTCTTTGTGGTTCAGAGAAATTTCGGGACTGAGTCCTTACCCTATCCTATGCCCTAGCTACTGGCTACTCCGTACTAATGCTTGCTAAGCCTATCGTTCTGTGCATATCCCTACTTCTGTCGTGCTTGCACTGCCGTCCTTCAACCTGATTTGCGTGGCGTAATCAAGATCTTACCTCGACGCGTTTTGGTCGGCGCGTTTTGCTCGGTGCGTCTTACTTGGCGCGTCTTGCTCGGCGGGTTTTGCTCGGCGGGGATTAGGGTCGACGCGTTTTGCAGAGACGGGGCGCTGGTCGACTCGTCGGATGATTACGCGTCGAGTTGGACTCTGTCGCTGTGTCTCGCGGCCCATCACCCGCGTCGACTTTCCGTCGACCTCTGCCGCGCGTCGCCCCCATCAATCGCGTCGCGTTTCATCAACTGCGTCGAGTTCATCATCCGCATCCATCAGCATTCGTCTCGGCGCCTTCTTTCACCGACGCCGACGTGCCCGCTTCCTCGCTGGGCACTACACCACAGGTTCATCTACGAAATGAAAGGAACTCGGCTGGCACAAGACCTCTGGTACGAGCCATTCTCGCTGAAGCTGGAGCGAGGCGCGAAGAGCTGGTATCGCCAGCTCCCGAAGAAAACGCAACGGAAGTGGAGTCTGCTGAGTGAGGCATTCGCCGACTACTACTGTTCGCAGTTTGACCAGTCGGCACGAGCTCGCTATTACTCGGCTCAGCGAAAGACAACGAGCTGGTGTGTGACTTCCTCATTCGTCTCAACGGATATGCGAAGTCGGCGAAAATCCAGTATGAGGCCGGTGGAGCGGATGCTGCTGACCATGTGGAACACTTCCTGTTGCACTGCGGAGATGATGACATCATGGATCTGCTCTATCCGCAACAGCTCACCGACATCAAGAAGGTCGAGAAGATCATCAACCAGAAGATCCTGGGGGAGCGCCGGAAGAAACAGCGCGACCGTCTCATCGGAAGCCGCAGCCGAGATGCCAAGCGCACCGATTCGCCAACGCACTCGGAAGCTCGGCGGAGTGAGCCGCGCCGAGATGACCGCCGAGATGACCGGCGAAGCCGACGCGACGATGGTCGAGACCGCCGACTAGCGACAGCGCTGCTGGAGGACGACCCGTATGAGCTGGCTGAGAGACGCCAATCCAATCGGCGATCCAACCTCTACGACTCGGACAGCGATCAGAGCGACGACAGCCAGCCGAGCTACTCCGACTCGGCTGTAGACTCGGAAGACGATTACATCGACACCGGGTTCACTAGCAACCGCGACCGTAGATCGGGGGACCGAGGGAACTCAGCTGGGACACCAAGGAGTGATTACCGAAGGGGTCAGCCGAGCTCGGCTGACCGCGCCAGTCGAGGATACGATCGGCGTGACCAGACTGGGCGGCGCAGTGACTCCCGTGAACGCCCTTCGTATGGACCTTGTGCTGCCTGTGGTGGTGCGAACCACTCCGTTCACTACTGCCGCCGTCGCTGCAAGTTCTGCAAGCAATTGCACGATGTCGGTCAATGCGAGCTGTTCCAGCGCTATGAGAAGCTCGCCGCATTTGTCAAGTCCAATGTCGACAAGTCCAAGTTACCTGAAGACCTCCAGGACCTCTACACACCGAGTGATTTAAACTCAGCGGCCCGCCAACACTGACTGGGTTGGATGATACCGGGCTGCCACAGTCAGCTGAGCCAGCAGTAGAGGCGAACTTTGTGTTTGCCTTTGTGGGTGAGGCAGGAAGGCCCGAGGCCCGAGGAGAAGACGACGTATTGGATTGTGAAAGCGATGGACTTGATGGTGAGCTCGGCGAGAGTGGAGAAGAAAGCCGAGCAAGATTGTGCAGTGCAGTTGCGACTCAGCGATCGACGGATGTGACCACAGCCACCAGAGTTATGAAGCTGCTCCCTGGGGAGCAACTCGGCTGGTGGTCGTCACAAAAGTTTGACCGCCGAGTTCGGATGAGAGCTCTCGTTATGGGAGCAGTGAACGACCGGCGTACAAAGATATTGCTCGACACCGGTGCGAATGTGTCGGCAATAAGCGAAGGGTTCGCGAAGAGGCTGCGGTTGAAGCGGTTCACACGCCAGGACCAACAGATTGGCGTTCAAGGTATTGGGAAAGGCAAAGTGGCGACTATGTCACGAGCGATGGTGAAGGTGACGCTCGGCTGGGAGGTCACGTATGAATTTGAAGTATGGATCCTCGATCACCACGCGGGAGTCGAGTTGATTCTCGGTACGGACTTCATGATTCCGACTGGGATCCGCCTGGATCTGTACAACTCGGTGGCGAAGTTACCTCTCGTGAGGTCCCAGAACTCAGCGGATGAACCGAAGGGCGGCCTCTACATCACAGACGGTCCGACCGAACCGGTGAATCTCGAGAGCCGAGTTCCCACCGAGTTCAGGCTGATGAGGAATCAACCGAGTGATGAAACACATGACTTCTGGGTACGCCGGACTAAAGACTGAGTACCGACCGTGGTATTCGACCGGCGTAACCGAGTGGCTCGAGTTCGCCTGACCAACCTTAAGCCGACTTGGACGTGGTGCCCAGCACATTTCCCAGTGGTTGCCTGGGCGCCGCATGGGGTGTAAACTACCCTGAACCGAAAGGGGTGACTACGTGGCCGTCTACCAAGCAGCGGGATTCGGCACTGACTTGCGCCCAGCAATGGGAGAAATTAGCCGAGTCGGAGGAGCGAGCCGAGGCAGAAGCAGTCGATAGTCCACCCTCGACTCTGACAGAGCCAGCGAACTCGGCTACCGCTACCCTAGCGCCTGAGGAAGTAGCATTGAGCGCGGAGGCTACTGCAGACTTGGTCAATGATCCACCTGGTCGAGCAGAGATCACAGTGACGGCTGGTCAAGAAGCGCCCAGCCAAAACGCCTGTGCAGCAGATGAGTGTGAAAGTGAGCGATCCAGCGATCGGTCTGACTGGACGATCATCGATGACCCCGGGCCCAAGCCGCCGAGTCCAAGGCTCGAAGATGAGGTCGATGTGAACGACGAGCCCATGTCGTCAGACCCGGAGGAAGACCTGCGCTTACGTTACCTTCTGGCAGCCAAGTACGTGGAAGAGACAGATGGCCGAGGCGGCTCGGCGGGAGACTCGGCCGAGTTCGAGCACCAGGCAACGAACTTGGAGCTCGAAGACTATGCTCGCGAGGTGGCGTTCCTGCCCGATCTGACTGAAGCGGTGTCGACGCCACTCGACTATGAAGCGCCAAACGCTCGGAGCTCGGCGCACACTCGGCCACAGTCTACTCGGCTGGTGGAAGTATTGAAGAGCCATGAAAAGATCATGATCTCCAGTGGTAATGCCCTACCTCCACCAGCATACGGCGTAGTGTGCGACATCGACGTACAGGGGCATCCGCCAATCCGCCAACGAGCCCGCCGAGTTCCGCTGAAGCATCTCGGCAAGTTGTACGAGCTGCTCAAGGCGCTGCTACGAGCTCGGCTAATCGCCTTCTCGAACAGCCCATGGGCATCACCCATCGTGATTGTCCTAAAGAAGAATGGGGTCGACATTCGGTTGTGTATCGACTACAAGCTGGTAAACGCGATTACGTTGCTCATGGAGTACGCCATGCCGCTAGTGGACGATCTCCTCACGGCGTTGGAAGCGTACCTATGGTTCTGCTCTTTGGATGCTGCTAGCGGTTTCTGGGCGGTCACGATGACTCGACGGGCGCGTTGGATCTCGGCTTTTGTTTGCGCACTTGGCCACTTCGAGTGGCTGCGGATGCCCTTCGGATTAAAGAATGCCCCAATGATCTACCAGCGTCTTATTGATAACGCTCTGTGGGGTTACGTACAACCCAAGGGCGGCTGGAAGGTGTTCGCCAAGCGCATCCAACAAGCGGAAGCCGCCTCAGAAGCTCAGCGGAAACGGCTCGCAGCCGACATCGACTTTGAAGCCAGTGGCCAGACCAAGTTTGAGGCCGACCGCCGAGCTCAAGCTGAGTTTGACCCGTTGGAAGAATTCATTAACAGCCCAGAAGCCGACATGTTCCGGACGGGTGAACCTGATGAATCGCGCCTTGCACCGGTTTTCGACCGGCGATCGTTTGTGGACGATATCTGCTTCGGTGGGAGGACGTTTGACGATTGTTTGGGGACGCTTGACCGATTGCTGCAACGCTTCACTGAATGCCGCATCAGCGTCAGCTTCCCGAAAAGCATCTTCGTCCAACCTAAAGTCGACTTCCCGTCACATGGGGTGACCTCGGCTGGAATCCAAGCCGACCAGAAAAAGATGCTGGCGATAGCCGGGCTACCGTTCCCGACGACGAAGAAGGGGATGCAAGCATTCTTAGGAGCGCTGAACTACTACGGCCGGTTCATCCAGAACCTGGCTGTATATGGGGCGGTCCTCTATCAGCTGAAGGACGAAGATTTCGGACCCGGCGGTGATCTGACGGCCGCAAAAGCGGCGTTAGCCGAGTTAAAACAGAAGGTGGTCGACGCACCCATACTCCGCCACTTCAACTCGGCTGAGGACGTCCACGTTCTGCTATTCGCCAATGAGTGGGCTCTGAGTAGCACGCTGATGCAGCTCCGCGACGGGAAGCTCCATCCAGTGCGGTTCTGCGGCCGAGTCCTCAAGGATAATGAACTCGGCTACCATCCCGCCGAGAAAGAGGTGCTCGCATTGCTGCAACTCATCAAAGTGTGCCACACGCTGCTAGCCGGGAAGACCATCCACGTTTACACCCGCTACTCGACCCTCGAATGGGTGTTCCAGTCGAAGTCTCTCTACGGCAGAGCAGTCAGCTTTGCGGTATTGCTATCACCGTTCCACCTAAAGGTCAAGCGGGTCCGCGAACGGGACATGGATTTCGCCCAGTTGCTCCAAGCGTCCATCACGTCGGCAGTGGGATTGGACGAGCTACTAACGCATGTCACTCCGCCGTCCAAGAACTCGGCTGTGGTCCGCATGGACCCAGAATTGCTGTATGCGCATGTGCCCCGAGACTTCAAGGGACACGTCCTGTCGTTTGACGGATCGGCGAAGACTGCTAAACACGGCGGGTTCGGGAGTTGTTCTTGGATCCTGTGGCGTTTGCCAGACTGGAACATTGAGATCGCTGCGAGCGCGCACCTCCCATCGACCACGGTGAATATAGCAGAGTACACCAGCATGAACAATGGGGTGACCTCGGCCATTGAGCGCGGGGTGACGGATTTGATCATCGTGGGCGACTCTCGGCTTGCGATCCAGCAATCCATGGGGGTGATCGCGTGTAAGAAGGAGGCATTGCAAGTCGAGTTAGCACGCCACAAGAAATTGGTCAGCAAGCTGAATTCAGTTCGCTACCTCCACGTAGTGCGTCTCTACAACTCGGCTGCTGACTCGTTAGCGACCGAAGCACTGGAAACCAAAGCAGGAAAGGTCGTGCTAAGCGCCGGACGGAAAGCCGAGTTGAAGACCCTAAACAGGATCTCTGAGGTCCTGTACGTGGACACGGACTCGGCTGCAGCCCCGGCCGAGGGTGTTGAGATGGCTGCCGTGACAAGGAGTCAAGTCCGCCGCGTCCGTTTCGAAGACGAAGTGGCGGAGCCGACCTCCGCCTGCTAGACAGCGGGTGACGGGAGAAGCCGAGTTCGGTAGCGCAGCACCACCAGCGAACCCAGCTGAGCTGGTAGCCGAGCTCGGAGAAGCCCGGGAGCCCAACGCCATGGACATCGATCCGGTAGTGGTCCAAGCTGAGCGCCGCCTGCGAGTAGCAAGAGCTCAAGACGAGGAACAACGATGGGCCGACTTGAAGACCTACCTGAGAGGGGATTATGCGCAGCTCACACATCGCCGAGCTCACAACGCTGGGAAAGTTGCCGACGAGTTTGTGCTCAGTGAAGACGGGCTACTGTACCGACAAGGCAAGGCCAGACCACCTGGCGAACTCGGCGAACTAGGCTTATCCCTTCGACTGGTGGTTCCGACGACCATGATAGACGAGGTCCTGCAGAACTGCCACAACTCCATCGAGGGAGACCACCAAGGGATTGTGCGGACATACCACAGGGTCAGAGCCGACTACTACTGGATTGGGCTGTACGCAGACGTGGTCAAATATGTCCAAGCGTGCGAAGACTGCAGTACCAGTAAGAGCAAACCGCACCTGAAGGGCTATTCACCTGGCAACGTAGTGTCTGAGCGACCGTTCCACGTGGTATCGATGGACTTTGTCATACCACTGCCGAAGACTCGGCGGGGCAACACTGCACTCCTGTTGTTTCAAGACCACTTCACCGGGTTCGTGATTGCTAAGGCAATGAGTGAGACTGGGGCACTTGAGGTAGCGAAGGCCTTCGAAGAGAACGTGTTCCGGAGGTTTGGAGCTCCATCACTGGTACGCCACGACAGAAATCCCCGGTTCATGAGTGAAGTGTTCCAGAAGTTCTCGGAGATGATGCAGTCCAAGTCGAGAGCGACGCTGAGTTACCGACCACAAGCCAACGGTCAGCAAGAACGCTCAGTGAAGACCATGATCCAGACTGTGCGTGTGTACGTGGAAGACCCTCTCCAAGCCGACTGGGATGACGTAGCCGAGAAGCTCGTCCATGCCATCAACAATTCGAGAGACTCGACTCGGCGGGAAACCCCGTTCTACCTGGTACACGGATGGGACGCTCGGTCTACACTCAAGGCGATGACCGAGTCAGTCAGGCTCGGCAGGGGCAACTCAGCTGACTCAACGGGGGTAGCCGAATGGCGCAGGGAAGCAAACCAACAGAGAGAGAGAGGTGGCTTTGAAGCTTGCGGCCGAGTTCCAGTTGAAGGAGAAGAAACGGAGAGCGAAGGAACACAATGATGGACTCAGCCGATTCGAGCAGAGAGCTGTCCCAGCCGGAGAGGAAGGGACGGATACCCCAGCGAACTCACCCGAGGGAGCAGCCGAGTCGACTGAGGAAGGTGACGAGATAGCCGAGTCGAGGAAGTCGCTATTCGAGGAAGGTGACCAAGTTTGGTTGTTCATGGAACGAGTCAGACCTGGCTTGACCACGAAGTTAGCACATCGATGGCATGGGCCATTCCGAGTGAAGAAGAAGGTAGAGGAGTTTGCCTACGAGCTCGAACTCCCGGTCAAGAGCGGATACCGTTTCTACCCTGTGGTACATGTGTCACGTCTGAAAGCGGTCACGGGACTCGGCGAGCGACCAACAACTAGGCTAGTAGCCGATTTAGCCGAGTCGTATCGTCTCGACTTTGACGAGGAACTCCTTCCTGAAGATAGCTGGGAGCCCGACGAAGCAATGAATGAATACGAAGTCGAAGCCATCCTGGACGACGAGTTGCCGCTCTCTACGAGCACCTCCAGAACTCAGCGGAAGTTCAAGGTCAAGTGGGTCGGCTATGATGAGCCAACCTGGGAGCCGCTGTCGAATTTGTCGTGTGGGGGATTATTGTTCGACTACTTACGGCAGAAGAAGCGTGAAAACCGTCTGCAAATGGTGCAAGTTGCAGACGAGGATTAAAGCTATTGCACCAAAATGATGAACCCGCCAACTCAGTGAAGACAGCAGGCTGAGTTGAGGCGAAAGAAGCTACTGCGTCAAATTGCATACATTACATGAATCACACCGAAGAAGGATGGGAAAGGAAGAAGAGCTCGGCGGCTGAGCCGCACGTTACGGAAACGAAGGACCCTGTGAATGCGCGGCAGAGGACACAACGGTAGCAGCAGTCGCTGCGAGGAGACCAATCGAACCTCCAGTGTTCGTAGCTGAGCCGGCCGAGCTATCCGCTGCTCCCGCAGTCTGCACAGCCAAGTCCGCTGAGCTTGAAGCCGGAATAGCCGAGTTGTTAGCCAGAGGGACACTCGATCCTGCGCTCGACTCAGCTGGAGACCCAGGCGACGCCGGACCAAAGAGGGAAGCCGTGGGAGAAGGGCCGCACACGTTAGGCGACCCGATCAACGGAGACGCCGGATCCGCATCGCCAGCGGTCCAGCCGAGCTCATCAGCTTCACAACCTTGGAAGATGTGGATTCCTGCACGGTTGACCGGAGTCGGAGCACTTGACGAAATCTGGGGAGGCGCAGGCTCGTCGAGGTCCACATCGTCATCGACAGCATCCTCGACTAGGCGCGGATCCACACCAGTGGGAGCGAAAACCACGAATTCCAAGTTACGCGTCCGGAAGCAGGTGTTGTACGGGTGCGTCGCTGGGTCGGTCAACCATCAAGCTCGCCAAGGCTCGGAGTCGTCTATAGACTCGGCTTCAGCACACCAGTCTGTGCCCGCAGGAATCCAAGCAAGATTGACCAGCGGATACAACGGGACCGATGGCTCGAAGAAGAGCTCCGCGTCGATTTCCGGGGCAGCAAGCCCGCCGAGAAGCTTCATCACTGCAGTGAACAGGTCGTCCGGCAGGATAGTCATGAGGCTTCGGAGGTCATCGCCTCGACGCTTGCGAGCCAACTTGTACAACACCCACGTGTCATACATCTCGGCTATCACGTGATACGGGAGCCCCGTGTGAAAAGCCGGATGTAGCCCCATCAGCACACTCGACTCGACCATCCAGTGACACCGCTCGAACAGTGCTACGAACAACTTGGTAGGACCCTCTTTGTCACAAACCGAGTTTGGAGCCTCTCCGCGGATCTTCACGAACACTTCTGCGAGACGCTCCATCAAGGTCACCGACTTCACCGAGTTCGTCAACCGGCGCTTGGCATCGTCGAGGACTTGAGGGGAGAAGAAGATAGGAGTCTTGGGAAGCAGACAAAGGAGCCGCTGAGCCGGGCGATCCGGATGGTAGACGTCCGCAAACGCTTTAATCCCAGCGAGGGAACAGAGCGTAACCGGCACACTACCCTTCCCCGACGCGTCATCCACAGTGACCTTGGCCGTTTGATGGCTGAGGATAGCCTCTCAGCACCGCCGAGACCCGTAATGAACGAAGCGGATGTCACGCAGCTGAGCTAGCTGGGGAGTGATCCGGGCATCTTGGCCGACCGCTAGGCGAGCTCGAGTGCGCAGCTGAGCGAGCGAATAGCGCAAAGCTGCAGGCAACTGAGGGAGAACGTGGGCGCCAGCGTCGTGAGCGGTCACGATAGGCACCGACAGGGTCGAAGCTGGACCACCAGAAATAGGCGACGGCGAAACAGCTGAGCTCAATGGGATACCAGAGCATCCAGCCGAGTTGCCGGTTGAGCTGGAAGCGGCAGAAATCCCGGCTAGGCCGCCGGCCGAGTCCCCAGTCGAACCTCTCTGACGCTTGGACGGGCGGGGGTCCTTAGCCGAGTCCGGAGACGCAGACCTCTTCGACTTCGACTTGTGTTTGTGCTTGCGCTCATGCTCGTGCTTGTGCTTGCGCCTCCGCTTGCGCTTGCCCTTACCGCTCTGCTTCTTGGAACTCGGCTGCGAGTCTGAGTCACCTGACTCGCTGGACGGAACGAGAGGAGAGTGACGAGCAGCCATATAGCTCTGGAGCTTCCCGTGCGGAGGTGGGAGCGGAGAAGCTAACGAAGCCCGGCGAGATGCGTCAGGGTCGGCCGAACTGAGCTCGTCAGCAGATCCAGGGTCGTCAGCCTCAGACTCAGAACTCTCGGACACAGACAACGGATGTGCTGAGGTTCCAGGAGCATTTAATCCAAGAGCCGAGCCCGACGAGCCAGAGGAGGAGCTACGCCGATCGGACCGGAGGACGAGATAGTCAGGAGTCTCTAACAGATCCAAGCAGTGAGCGTTCAACACTCGGGCAGTAGCTGCAGTGGAGCGTAAAGGGCGACCCGATGGAGAAGTCATCCCAGCTGAGCTCGGAGGAACCGCTGGCCGGGTCGAGGCCACCGACGGAGTGCTCGGCATTGGGGTGACTACAGTAGACCCCTGACGGGCCACGACGACTCTGGGCTTGATTGGCAAACCGGGAGCGAGTACATGCCAAGAGCCGGTGAGCGGCCGAACCCAGAGAAGACTGCGAAACCCGAGGCGGAATCGCAGCGGAGCTGTTAATTGTACCCGCAGCCGAGACTCCAGCCGTCGAGCTCGGCGCAATCACAGCATGCGTTGTAGCAAGCACCGGATCGGGAGCAGAGGAACCCCGTTGTCCTCCGGCGCCGGCAGTCGCTGTCACCACAGCCGCGCTCGGCACGCTGGTCGAGGGGGGAACCCACCGGACACGAGTCGGGAACGGAACCGAGGCAGGAAGCGAAAAAGCGGACGGAGTTGCAGCAAGGTCAGCAGATCCAGGCAACGATACAACAGCCACTCCGCTTGAAGGTGTCTGCACCGGGGAGGAAGAGTAAGGCACGAGTTGCACGGGCGGCACACTCACGGTCGGGCCGGCGGGCCCCCTCGGAAGCTCGGCGGAACCAGGCACTTCGGTGAACTCGAACGAGAGGTCCTCTTCCAGCGAGTGAACCTCGTCGCCGGCCTCCACATTCACATCGTCGACAGTCAACCCGGCTAAGTTCAAGCTCGACCGGAGCGATAGGTCGCAGCGGCGTCAGTCTCTTGGGCAGCCTTTTCAAGCTGGACCAACGCGTCCTCATGGACGACCTCACCAGGAAGTGGACACGCGTACGGCTGCTCGAGTGGCTTCTTGGGCTTGCGCTGAGAACCAGCCGCCGTCGCTGACTTCGGGTTTGAGTAGCGAAGTAATTTTTCGGCAGGTGTCAGAGTATCCAGCCGAGCCCGGTGAACCTGGTCGACCGACTTGCTGCGGCGACGGCGCGAAGCAGAAGTGGACACGGGCGTAGAAACCGCACCAGCCGACACAGGATTGGCGGCAGATGATGCGGGTGACTCGCTTGGAGGGGCCGGAGCCTCAGACCCAGTCAGCCGGGTTGATTGTCCAAGGAAAGAACCAGCCGCGCTCACGGGCGCTGGCGGAGTAGTAGCGGTGCCGTCCGCTCGCGGGTGGATGGTCAACTCGACCCGACGAGTCTCTCCAGCCGGGATGTCCATCACCTCCGGGAAACGTTGAGCCAAGATCCGGCATAACCGAGCATTGAGCTGCAAGTCAGCAGGGCTCAACCCAGGCACGTCCAACCCGGCTGCAGCTGCAGCAGCCATGTGAGGATCGTGCATGGGTAAAAGACCCATGCGAGAAATGACACGCTTCTGCCGGAGGATGACCTCACGCTGGTGTTTGATGGTAGCCTTGGCATCACGGAGAGGCTGGGCGTCTCCAGAAATGAGTAGCCGAGCCGACTCCTGCAGTTGCTCGAAGTGCTTGGTCGAGATCCCCTGGAGCACAGCGTACTCGGCGTCACGAGCCGAAAGAAGCTGAGTTAAACGCTCAATCTCCGAGTCGCGTTCCCTGAGCTGCCTGCCAAGATCCTTGGCGTGAGCGAGAGCCGACTTCACTTCATCATCCTGAGACTTGCGGGCCGACTTCAAGGAAGCTTCAGACTCGGCCATCGCCTTCCGGAAGCTGGTCAGGAGAGGGAACGACTTCTTCGACTCGGCTTTCCATCGGTCACGCTCCTCCTCGACAGTCTTCAACCGTTCCTCGAGGTCGGCCTTCACAGCCGCCTGTGAATCCAGCCGCCGAGTCAAGTCAGCGTTAATAGTCCGAGCAGACTCCAGCTCGACCCTCAGTGCAGCGACGTCACTAGCTTGACTTGAAGGTTGGTGCTGACCGCGAAGGAGGCTCACGAGTTCGCTGACGGACGTCGCCTCGAGGGCAGCTCGGCGGACCTCTCTATCAGCCGCCGGCGCGGGACGAGTGATCACGAACGACAACAGCCGAGCCAAGTCCGCGTTCTCGATGCGGCGTTGCTCGGACTGCGCATGGATCAGCGCAGCGAGAGAGTCGAGACTCACCGGTCCAGCCGAGTCCGACCGACCAAGGTCGGCGGTGCCCGAAGTGGTGTCACCACGCGGACTCGGTGAGCGGCGAGGAGAAGTGCGAGATGCCGGCTTGGACTCCCGGCCGAGCCCACGGGAGGTTGTCAGATCGATGACAGGGTGCTCCTGCCCATCGCTGACCCCGCGAGCCCGGGACGCCGAGTCGACCAACTCAGCGAACTTCCCCTCATCTCGCGCGGGAGGATGTGAAGACTGCAAAGACGACGCAACTGAAGTCTGTGAAGATCAGTAGAAGAAGGGTCAGCAGCAGAATGGATGGAGCCGTCGGAGGCGAGGAACGTACCGGAGGAGCGGCAGGAGCGCCGGACGATGACATGGCGCGGAGACTTGTTCGCTGCCGTTGAAGTTTTGGCCGAGATTGGACTCGACTCAAGGAGTGATGGTCAGGTCCTTCACCAACTCGGCTCGGAACATGACCGGGGCAGTTGTGGTGTAGGGAACACCAGATTTCGCGCGACCAACTCGGCTGGAGTGGTACACTCTCAGCCGAATTCACCAGCTTATCCGGACACCTTATCCGGCTCAGCCGAGTTCGAAGAATTATCCGGATAGCTCATCCGGACCAACCGAGCTCAAGCGTCGCCGAGCTCAGCGAAGAGTCGGCCGAGATCCAAAACCGCCCACTTTCATTTGGTATTTGTATAGGAGCTTAGGAATAGTGGAGGTGCCCCTTCAGGGCGCCCGACAGAGATAACAAACAACAGAGCAGAATTTTCTAGGTCCACAACACGTGTACACGTTCCGGTAAGTCCCTGCACGGGGCCGGATTATGTCTGCTGCCGGTACCCGAGAGGCATAGCTTGTAGGGTACTCGGCTGGCAGCGCCAAGAGATTAAGGTCGGCCCGGGTTGGGCGCGTGTCTCGCCAAGCGCGAAGGAAAAGTCTCGCCACCGCTGCGAGCCGGTGTTCCCGTACGTCCCGGGCACTGATTGCTGAGTCGAGAAGCCTTTGCTCTCGGCGACCTGTAAAAGCGCTCCGTGCGCCGTCGTCCATCCTTTGGTGGAGGGCACAGGGTTAAGTGAACGGAGGCCGTCGAACTCGGCGGCTCTCCGGAGGGGTGATCTTGGTTGGCAGGTCTCGACGAAAGGCGAGACACCCGCTGTCCCGGTTAGGCCGAACCGCTCGGGGGCAACCCGGCGCAGGCCAACAAAGCCGACCAGCTCGGCTATTGTTGTGTTTGTAGCCAAGTTACCACAACTGACGATTTTGTGTGTACTGCTATACCACATGACCCTCTTCATCGGTAGCAGGAAACCAACCACTCTTGAGCACCTGCGGCTAAAGCTGGAGTTGACGGCTTGCCACTTGCCGCAGATTTGGAGGCTGCACTTGAGGCATCAGCAAGTCGAAGGTCTTTCTGGAGACTGTCCAGACTCGGGAAGGCGTGTTGGTCCACAACAAGCTTGCCGAGGGCCCACCCCTTCGCCTTCCCCGACAAGCGCGACAGGAGGAAGTTCACTTTCGCCGTCGGCGCCTCGATCAGTCTCGAGGCGATGGCGATGTCGATCTCCCTGAATCAGCGGTTCAGGGGCAGTCGGTCTTGGCCGGCGCCGGAATACGTCGACGTCTCCATCTTCACCGCATCGTTCCGGGAGGAATGCGAGGGAGTTGACACTCGCCGCTTGGCATCGGCAAGCTCGCGTTCCATGAACTCTTGGGCAGTCTGGCGTTGTTGGTCGGCGGTCGCTGAGCTCAGTAGCGACGTGACGACGAACTCGCCGGACACGGCAGCGAGGCGGTGAAGAGCTTCCCACTCAACCCGGGTGAGGTGGGGAAAACTCGTGTGGTCAAGGGTTACACCGGACCCTTCGGACATCAGAACTTGGCTCATCTTGGTCTTGGACGTTGGAAGGACTACTAAGTGCTACCAGGTGTAACGGGGTAAGAGATACCGTCACTAGCGTACACTGTAGATAAGAGGAAGCTTGCAATAATAAGCTCAAGTCTTGTCTTTAGGGTAAAATCAACTCTGTTTATGTATGGGACGGGGGACGGAGGCCCCCTTACCCTTGTGAACCACTCAAATCTAAGTCTGCACCTGATTAGATGAAATGGGTCAGGCTCCCCACTTTCAACCAATCAGAACATGACAGCAGGTCACACGCTAGCCGTGTGACTGCACCTACTTTTGTGTATGTACCTATGTAGCTTCTACCTACTTATGTAAATGGGCCCTTTACACCGTCACCATGTAAAGGGTTGCAATAGGGGGAGTCGAACCTGGCAAAAAACGTGCTGATTTTAGGGCGATTTGATGTTGATTATTTCGGCGAAATCTTGATGATTTCGAACTTCAAGTGGTACCGCTTGCTGTTCCCTCCTCGACCTCTGATACAATTTCAGCTGTTTTTGAAGTCCTTCCTCAACTAGAAATTGTTGTGTATGTGTTTAGGCAAGTTTTCACACTATCGCTTTAAACAAGTTTTAGATGCCAACTCGCGAAGATGGAGACGTTGTGAGCTGCTGGACAGTGTTACGTTGAAGTCGGCCATTGCTAGGTATAAAGCTGAATATAAGAAGGTGTATATGCACTAAGCAAGAGCCTGCGCGTGCTGGCGAGAAAGGAAGTGATAATTCGCTGTTTTCACCAACTACATGTGAAAACTGAGAGTGAGTACCCTACTTTGATTTGTTGATTTTTGGGACAGAACGTTGCTGATTATTCGGTCCTGTCTCTGTTGATATTTTTGTCGCCATTTTTAAGGTTCGACTCCCCCTAATAGCATACCTCCAGCAGTTTTGACGTATACTCTAATCAAGTCATCTTATTCTGTATAATCACTACAGAATAAGGTTGGGGCTAGAAGGGTTAACAAGTAATAAGTTCACAGGTCGAAGACCTGTGCTTGGCCCCGGCAAAAAAAACTTGTAACTTTCCAAAACCGGGTACCACACAGGGTCTTTCTTTCTTAATTGTAATGTTTAAGCTAATATCTGCCGGAATCGGGTACCCGTCGATAAATGCTAAGATTTTTGCACATTATTTACCAAAGGTTGATACTAATCGTTCATTCTTTACCAAAACCAGCCTTCAAACCCTTACGGACGCTCCAGTACATGTACACTATGGCCTCGCTGAAGGCGTATCAATTTGCGCCATAATCGACCAAGCATAGCTGAAGATGACCAATATGACTTGTCTAGCTGCAGGCTGCATTTTTTACATGCCAATTTGCTCAATACTCAATCACTTAGCCGAAGATGCCCAGCCTCGTGTCTCTCGCCAAACCAACCAGCTCAACTCGACAGTGACACGAGCATTGTCCGTTTGAATTAAGCTTTCTTTACCTGCGTTGAAGCGCCCACTTCCAAGGACTTGGCACATTAACGTACTTCTCATTCCACAATTTACCCTCAAGTTAAAAGGTCAAGATCAGCGCACCATGCATCTCTCCTTCGTTCCGCTACTCTCTCGTCTGATCGTTAGTACACAACATAGTGCTAAATGAGCACAGTATACATTACCTGCAAACTGAATGAAATAGCTCTCTCGTTGCTGGCGTCAACGCAGCCATTGAACGCTGACCAGGGTGTTATTCCCGGGCAGATGCTGCGGCTGGGAAGCAGGCGCAGTGTAGATGCCCACGTTAGAATCAACTAGAGAGTTCGGCTGGTAGTGCTCTTTTAAAATCCTTAAAAGGATTAAAAACAACTTTGGGATTTACTCTATTGTTATTCGTTATCATCGTCCATGAAACTAACGTTATTCGCCGACCTGCGTACCCTCCCGGAGCAACGCTCCGGGTTGCCTATAGTAAATTTCAGAGCAGCGTCTTCGTGTAACACGCTCGTTGAATTGTCGGACACGGCACTTACCTCACACAATGTTCTTTAGCTATCCCAGCCTACGCATAGCTCTCGTCGTGCGATTAACATGTACGCCCAGACATGACCCGGTCACGGCCTCGCCCGCCGTCGCACCGCAGGAGCACAAGCCTGTGCGCCTCAAGCCCGTGCGCCTCAACATCGGCACCACAGAAGCCGCCAAGAATGGAATATTATGCTTCTAGTGTATTGCATGTATGTGGTGTAAATTTACAAGTGATTGTGTACATATATACATAAACGCTTTTCCTGGTGAACAACTTTGGCGCCGAGCGGAGGTATGAGTGAGACCCAAGAGCCTGCCGTGCTCGAGCCGACACCAAGCGAGCCGACGCTGGTGGACGGCGTGGCAGCGGACGATATCGTGCCGACGTCACTGCTCCCGCGTCTCCGCAAGAAAGGCTACAAGTTCTCATGTGCGTAGACCCCGAAGCACTTGACAACTGAGGCGACTGGCTGGGTATTAACGTTTGTGCTGCGTAGCCTACGCCCGGGAGGACCACGGGAACGCCCTCTACTGCGTCACGTTCTGCGACGTCCTGCCCATCTACGAGCGCATGTTCGCGGTTGCAGGCGGCAATCGAGTACGCGCCCTTCGTCTTCCTCCTATGCGCCTTCCTTCGATCCCCCCATGCTGACGTTTTGTGCCGCTTTCTGAGTGCAGTTGACAGTGTACGAGTGTCTGGAGAACGGCGGGCTGGACGTGATCCAAGTCTACTGCGATGGTGACCAGGAGGAACAGTACTTTACAGCCGCGTGGACCGTGGACGTGCTCACGGGATCGCCGCTGCTGGCGGCCGCAGGCTTCCGCGGCCACATCAAGGTGATCAACTGCATCACGCAGTCGGTGGTGATCGTGCTGTCCGGACATGGTAACTCGGTGAACGAGCTCAAGTTCCACCCGGTTGACCCGAGTCTGCTGTTCTCGGCTGGCAAGGACGAGTCGATTCGCCTGTGGAATTCGCTCACCGGCGTGTGCGTGGCGATTTTCGCTGGCCATGTGGGCCACCGCGACGATGTGCTGAGCCTGGATGTGCACCTCAAGGGATCGTGCTTTGTATCTGCGGGCATGGACAACACGGTCAAGATCTGGGACCTGGAGGACGAGGTCGTCCAGACGGCGATCAAGAAGTCGTACACTGAGCCTCGCCCGAAGGACCGTCCGTTTGACACCAAGTTCATCCAGTTCCCAGCTTTCTGTACGAGCAAAGTGCACGCCGACTACGTGGACTGCGTGCGTATGGTTGGCGACCTGATCCTGTCCAAGTCGACGGGCAACAAGGTGATCTTCTGGAAGCCCAACCCGTCGCGAGGCAAAGACGCCGTCACGGTGCTGCGCGAGTACCACTACAAGGACGCGGACTTGTGGTTCATGAAGTTCGGGCTGGACTCGCAGCTGGAGGTCATGGCGGTGGGCAACAAGAAGGGCGTCGTGAGCGTCTTCGACCTGGACGCCGAGGTGGATCGCTCGACCTGCAAGTTGACGCACAACGCGTGCAAGAGCACGGTGCGCCAGGTGTGTTTCAGCAAGAGCGGCCGCACCATTATTACGTGCTCGGACGACGCGACGGTGTGGCGCTGGGACCTGCCCTAGTGAGTAGCGCCGGAACTACATGTAACCAGGCAATGCAATTTTTGTATTGACGCGGTCAGTCAGAAGAGTACCGTACTCGTTCTCTTTTTTGTTGACGAGGCAATAAGAGTACCGTACTCACTCTCTTCCTTACACATACAAATCGCCAGTTTAGTTTTTCAAACCGTGACGTGAACATGGGCACAAAGCGCAGGAAGGGGGTCGAGCTGCCCACGGGAAGTGCCGGCGTCTCGAGCCTCTCGTACGCGGCCACGGAGCGCCCGCCGCCAGCGAAGGCCCCAAGGACTGCAGCTACCAGTGCGCCGCCTTCTGTCGCGCGTCGCTTCGGCTTTAAAGGGCCGTCGATCACGCAGCTCCCGACTCCGGTCGTCAGGGGCAAGCGGGCGCCTGCGAGCGACGCGCTCTCGACGCATGCGGGGGCGCCACTGACAGCACCGGCAGCAGCTGTAGCAGTGGAGAGCGTGGCGCCCGTGGACCTGGGCGTCCACGTGCTGGAGAAGTTCAACGAGAGCTTCAGCCCGGAGACGCTGGCGACGCTCGAGCAGCTGCTGGCGTTCCGGCCCAAGACCAACAAGTTCGCAGTCAAGGCCAGGAAGGAGGAGCAGATCGCGTACATCAAGCAGCTCAAGGCCGGCGTGCGCGACGTCGTGGCCAAGGTACGACGGAGGGCCTGACGAGTCTGTGGAGGTGGCGGTGATGATGCTCATCAGTGCGTGCTGCTTGTGTGTTGTGGTCGGCAGGTCCAGGAGTTCAGCAAACTCTCGGCGGAGATGGACGACAAGCTCGAAGTGGAGAAGGCGACGCTGGAGAGGAGGCTGGCTGTGCTGCAGCAGGCGGCGAGGAGCAAGGACCAGTCGGAGGCGGAGTTGAGGCAGCTGAGGGAGCAGAACGAGATCATTCAGAAAAGTGTCACGCGGATCCGCGCCTCGGAGCAAGAGGTCGCACGCAGCAACGCCGTTCTGCGAGACAACTCGGCGAAGCTCGAGATCCAGCTCGAGGATGCCCAGAAGGAGAACGAGCAGCTGAAACTGGATCTGAAGGCCCACGAGACGCGCATGGAGGACGAATCGCGACGCTTTGAGGAGAAGAAGCAAGAGCTGGAGCACTTTTACGAGAAGAAGGGTCTCGATGAGAACAAGCGGAAGCAGGCCGAGTTGGACAAGCTGCAGGAGGAGGCCACCAAGGCCCGCGAAGAGCTTGCCTCATTGCACAAGGAGCTCGACAACTACAAGGACAAGGCTATTGAAGCTGCCAACAGCTTGAACAATGAGCGCGAGCGACGCACCAAGTCTGAAATGGAAAAGTGCACCCTTGAGGCCAAAAACCAGGCGCTGGAGGCTCGTGTAAGCACTGCGACGAGTGAGGTGGTGGATTTGAAGGAGAAGCTGAAGCACAAGGACGAGGAAGTCTCTAATCTTGTCAAAAGTCTGACTGAGATCCAGAAATTCAACGCCTCCGCAAGCATGAAGGTTGAAGCCGACAAGAAGGAATTGGCTGACAAGGTTGAGCGTCTTCAAACCACCATTCGCAATCTTGAGCGCCAGGAATCATCCAGCTGTACAACCGTTCGGGACCTTCAAAACCAAGTGGAGGTATGCAATGCTAGCCATTCAGTGCGTTCGATGTTTTCTTGTCCTACTGACTTATTATTCTGGAACACTAATCCGCAGGTGGAAATCAAATCCCGGAAGGAGGCTGAGCAGAACGAGCAAGGAATTCGAGCTCGGATGAAACAGTTGGAAGCCGAGTTGCAAGACAACTTGCGGAAGGTGGGAGTAGAGGGTGGTGTTCGTCAAATGCTGGAGGATCAAGTGCGCGAACTCCGAACAGAGCACGTTGCTGTGAACGCTCAGATGGAAGCGGTGAAGGCAGAAATGAAGCGGCTCCAATCTGCAAACGTCGACTCCAAAGAACTTCATAACAAGCAAATTGGCAGTTTGGAAGAGAAATTCCGACACGAAAGGGAGAACTTCAGATGCCAAATCGACAAGTTACAAGAGGAGAAAGTTAGTTTGCAAAGCGAAGTGGAGACATTGAGGACGCGTGCGTCTTCAGTTCGCGACGGAGATATTGAGGAGCTCTGCAAAGTGAAGCGCGAGGCAGATATCCTGCGTCGACGCCTCGGTGAGCTGACGAACCAGGGTGCACAATCAATTGCTGAAAAAGACAAGGTGATTTCGGAACTGCAAGAGAAGATCAAGCACGGCGACAAACTGAGGCGAGCAATGCACAACACTATCCAGGTACGCTTGGTTTTGGTTTTCTACTCAGAAGAAGTGCGACCGAGATATTCACACGATCGAACTGGTTGGTATTTGAATTGTGTAGGAGTTGCGTGGAAATGTTCGAGTCTTTGCGAGAACGCGGCCATTCCTGCCATCGGATCACTGTGATCCGAATACAACGGTGCCAGTGATTTCGTGCGACTTTGACGGCGAAAGCCTGAAGCTGCGCCGACCAGGCAAAAATCCGTCTGAACCGGATACCTTCGCTTTCACTTTTGACAAAGTGTTCGCTCCATCTGCGGGCCAAGACGCAGTATTCGAGCAGGTCTCCGAGTTTGTCCAGTCTTCTTTGGATGGATACCACGTTTGCTTGTTTTCTTACGGTCAGACTGGCTCTGGCAAAACCCACACGGTGAGATATTCTAATTATGTGTTAGCTTACGAGTAAGTCGCTGATAGTTCATGGTGACTGTGTGTGTGTGTGTGGATGACTGCTTCGACAGATGCAAGGTAGTGGCAACGGCCAGATGCGTGGAATTATCCCGAGGGCAATCGAGATGATTCTTCAGGAATGTGAAACGTTGAAGCAGCAGGGCTGGAGCTACGTTACAAAAGTGTCCTTCTTGGAGATCTACAACGAGACGCTGAAGGACTTGCTAGCCACGAGGCAGAGCGGTGACGAGAAGCTCGGCATCAAGAAAGACGCAAAGGGAAGTGTCTACGTGCCAGGGCTTACCCTGGTAGATGTCACCGCCACGGAGCAAGTCGAAACACTCATGGAACGAGCAAGCAGAGCGAGAAGCGTGGCCTGTACAGACATGAATGCGCAGTCCTCGCGTTCCCACAGCGTGTTTACTTTGCATCTGCAAGGTGTGAACGACCGGGACGGGGTCATGTTGAACGGCCAGCTGAATCTTGTCGACTTGGCGGGCAGCGAGCGTGCATCCCGGTCAAACGTATCCGGTGACCGCTTAAAGGAGACGCAAGCCATCAACAAGAGTCTCAGCTGCTTGGCCGACGTCTTCAATGCTATCGGGAACAAGGCCTCACATGTAAGTGTCCATCAAACGTAGGGCGTCTGTCGCTCGTAGGTCCTGACCGTGTGTGCGTGTGTTTGCTTTCGCGCTGCAGATTCCCTTCCGCAACTCCAAACTGACATATCTGCTTCAGAGCAGCCTATCGGGCGACGGCAAGACGCTGATGATGGTAAATCTGTCGCCGACCCTGGAATCAGCAAGCGAGAGTCTGTGTTCGCTGCGGTTTGCAAAACAGGTGAACCAGTGCGAGCTTGGCAAGCCGAAGCGCCAAATCAAGTCAAGGAAGGATCGCCCGTGAGCAGACAGCAACTGTACGTGGTTTATCTCCGATGGGCTAACGTGGCTATAGCTCTTAGAATTTTATGAGTCACGCATGTTGATCGCTGCGGACGCGAGCAGGGTGGGCAAGTGCCAACGTTCCCCATATTTTTATCCGGTAATGTAGTTAAAGCGTTGTCCGACCGAGGGTGGTTTCGCCTTCGCCATTTCGTGTTGGTCGCCATGGGGCCCAAGAAGGAGAAGAAGGGGAAGAAGGCCAAGGAGAAGAAAGGTGCCGACTGTGGTAGTCGCGTGCGTCGGCCTCTGCTGTGCTAACGTGCTCGTGTACTGTGTGATGGCGCAGATGACGGCGCGGAGAACGGCGGCGTGCTCTCCCCAGAGGAGCAGGCCAAGCTCTTCCAGTCGGCGAACAGGTCGCTGCAGATGCAGCTGGCCGAGCGGCACGAGATCACGGTCAAGACGCTCGAGTCCAAGCGCGAGCTGCAGGAGCGAGTGACCGACCTGCAGAAGGACTTTGAGCGCGAGCGCAAGGAGACGTTCGGCATCACGCAGGACATGACCCGCCAGTACAAGAGCATGCAGGAGGAGCTGCTGAACCGCGTCAACACGCTGGAAAACACCAACACGGAGCTGCGCGACCAGCTAGGTGCGGTCTTCTTCTCAGCGCACGTTGACGCTCTCTCTATCGCTAACTTACCACTTGCTACCTATCGCGACAGAGCTGGCGCGCGTCAACTTTGAGGAGATGAAGCACGACAAGGACCGCATCATCGCGGCAAAGAACCTCGAGATCCAGGAGCTCAAGGCCAAGATGGAGGAAATGGCGCAGGAGTTCGGTGACATGCTCAAGGAGACGCTCGACAAGATGCGGGAGCGCATCGAGATCACCAACACGAGCTTCGAGAACGACGGCGGCTCTCTGCCCATGATGCGGCGGCTCGAGGAGTTCAACCTCGGCTCCCCCACCAAGTCTTGAGACTCTGCTGACGACAGCTGGATGCATGCATGCATGCATGCGATAGCAAGCAATTAACCTTGATTAAAGTATAGTCGTGAATTCCTGATCGGAGACTTTCATTACCGATCCATTCAGCTCGATGCAACGGGAGTCCTCCGATGCGCGTGGGCATCAGCTCCACGCGTCGCCCGCCTCCACGAGGGCGCCCACCCCTCGACTCCGCTTCATCTTCCTGGCGCTCGTCGCCCTGTCCGTCGTCGGCGTCCTCGCCGTGTCGTCTCGAATGGGGGTCTCCCTCTCGCCCTCCGCTCGCCTCAAGGCGCTGCAGACCTCGCACCAGCAACTTGTGGAGACTTTGAGGCAAGGAACTGGAGCAGATCATTATGGGGCTCATGAGGACGGTAGTGGCAGGACTGCAGACAAGTCAACAGAGGCGCTACATGTATTAAAAGACCCGGCCACCGACGGCATCCCCCGCGTCATCCACCAGTCCTGGAAAAGCGTCTACCGAATCCCCACGCGGTTCCACCCGTGGATGAAGAGCTGGAGAGACTTCCACCCGACGTGGGCCTACGTCTTTTGGACGGACGAGGACAACCTCCGGCTGTTCCAGCAGCTCTATCCACAGTACCTTCACGTCGCCAGGCTGTCAAGAAGGTGAGTCTGGCGGACATGGCGCGATACGCGCTCTTGCACCAAGTCGGAGGGCTGTACGTGGACGCAGACTTCGAGTGCCTGCAACCGTTCGACGAGCTGCATCGAGGCCGCAACTTGTTCCTCAGCTCCGAGCCGCTGGTGCACGCGGTGCTACTGGAGAAGTCACGCTCGGCCGCGCTGTGCAACGCGCTGATGGCGTCCGCCCCGGGGCATCCGTTCTGGCTGCAGGTGCTGGACAACATCAAGGAAAAGTTCGACCGCGAGCGCCTTAGAAGCGACGCGGTGGAGCTCACGGGCCCTCGGATGGTGAAGCACACGTACGAGTCCTTCAATTCAAGCTTCAACTCGGACATTGAGGTGTTCCCGTCTGAGTATTTCTACCCGGAGGTCGCGTACTGGAACAAGGAGCCGATGGAGCAGGCCTGCCGCCGCCGACGCCACGACGACGCGGCGAGAGAAGCCTGCGACTGGCTGAGCAAGTTCCCCCGGGGCGAGTTCACCAACAACACGCACGCGACGCACCACTGGCAGTGCACGTGGTGTCGAGACGCCCAGTTGGACGAGTTCGGTCCTCTCCGAGACGTCTTCGCGTCGCCCCCAATGCGTCCCAACATCACGTCCACTGGCATTGAGCTCGTGGCCCTAAAGTAATGGTCAAATAGTCTCTCGAGCAATAGATAGAGTACTTCTACTTAGAGCTAGTGAAGCACAGGTACAGGTCCCATCAACTTCAACGGCAACTATCACCAGCTCACCCTAAGTACGAATGTAGGGGGTACCCTGCGCTGGGTACACGCTCCGTCACTCCAGGAAGCTCGGAAGCTCTCAGCCATGTCGCCGCCGCCTCGCCGCGGTGCCGGCAAAGGGCGCGGGGGGCGCGAAGGAGGAGTAGGAGCCGACCGCCGCCCCAGCGCCGACCGCAACGCCAGCAACAATGGCAGCATCAACACCAACAACGGCAGCGACGCGTCCCCCGCCTCGAGCTCGAAGCAGCCCAAGAAGCGCGAGCGAGGCAACAGCAGCAGCGGCGGCAAAGGACGTGGCGGGGGACGAGGCGGCTCCTCCGCTGCCTCTGCGTCGTCGTCCGCCGCCGCCTCCGCGAGGCCCACGCGCGCCGTGACGACGGTGCTGAAGAAGCTGGTGGTGCGCAACATCCCGCCGACGGCCTCGGAGCAGGAGGCGCGCGAGCTGCTGCAGGCGCACGGCGTGGGCGACGAGTTCGTCTGGCGCTTCGTGCCCGGCCGCAAGCGCAGCAGCAACCGCGCGCCGACGCCCGCGCGCCTGTACCTGGACATGAAGAAGGACCCGGAGAGAGCGCGCAAGCTCATCGCGTCCCTGCACGGGCAGCGGTTCTACCCGGAGGCCAAGGACAGCGCGGACGCTGCCAGGCCATTGGACGTCGAGTTCGCCCCCTTCCAGAAGATCCCGCGCGAGAAGCAGCGCAAGGACGCCAAGGTCGGGACCATCGACCGAGACCCCGAGTACATGGCGTTCCTCGAGGAGCTGGCCAAGCCGAAGGATGTACGTAGATTGAGCGTTTGTGTGTGTCTGTATGTATGTGGCTGCTGAGCGTTGAGGAGCTCTGACTGGCGCCATGTTATATGCGATTGGAGCAGAAACTTCCGAGCGCTGAGGCGGTCGCGGACATGGCGGAAGGCGAGACGGTGGAGAAGCCGGTGGCAGCGTTGGTCAAGTACCTGAACGAGCGGAAGGTCCATAGCCGCGACAAGGGCAAAGTATGTGACTGTTGTACGCTTGGAAGTGGCTTTTTACTGCGGCGACACCGATCTAACAGAGGAAATCGAATTGATCTGCTATTGTTTCAGGGGAAATCTGGTGGCAAGTCGTTGGACAAGCCTGGAGCGCGTCGCCAGAAGGGAAAGAAGGATGTGAGTATTGTGGCGCCTTAGAGGAAGCTTAGATATGGCATTAAAGTTGTGGGGCTGTTGCAGGGCTCCAAGCAGAAATCGACGAAAGACAAGTCGAAGGCTTCGAAAGACCGCCCAAAGAAGAAGAACGCCGACGCGACGAATGCTCAAGGTATTGCAAGCGTTATAATGCCTGCTGAAGTGGTTTTACAATATTGACCTCGGTGGGTGATCCTTTTCATTCTGTTAGACTCCTCCAAGAACCGCAAGCAACGTGGTAAAATGGCCTCGAAGAAGGATGCGACGAAGCAGGAATCGTCCAAGCCGGAGCCCAATCAACCTGGAATGCTGCGTATTATGACGCCCAAGTCTTCAGCACCCAGTGCTACTGCCAGCGACTCTACTTCTGCTCCTGCTGCCAAGTCCAACGGGACAACAGCAGAAGCCCCGACGGAGCGTGGGTCTGAGAAGCGTCCGCCCAAGCCTGGAAAGAAGAACGGCGGTCGTGGACGCAACAACCCGAAAAGGGGGAAAGATGGTGGCGATGGAGCTGACGGTGAAGGCGCAAGCAAGGCAGACGCGAAGCCACACCCACGCCGCAAAGGTGGAAACAATGGCAAGAAGGAGCCAAACAAAGGGGAACGGGTGCGTTTTCATAGTATTATTGCATGGATACCAGGCGGGCAGTACTAACGCGCGTATCGTGTTGCCTCTTGACAGAAGAAAAAGGTGTTTGCGCCGAAGGATTCAACGGCGCAAGGCACGGCTGCAAAGAGTTGAGCGAATCCATTCGCTGATCTGAGCGATCTGTTCTCGACAATGTCTGAGGGCACAACAAAGTTGCAGAAGATGGAACAATCCATTGTCCTATGAGCGCAGTAATCACGCGCGTGGACTGGTGATGGCGACCATGTTTGGCGATCGAAAAGGTTGGACCTGGCAAGTACGCGTCACTAGGACCAATCCGCTGGATACCAATCGTGCATCAGGGCTCAAAAGCGACTGGATCAGCTTCGTTGGCTGCTATCGGATATGGGGGACATGCGTCATGCTTGCAGTCGGTTGTTCAGCAACCGAGTGGGTAGCTGGTAGCAGCCGCATCACTCCAGCTTGGAGTCATGCGCGATGGAACTATTTTAGGAAGGCAATGGAGGTGGTTCTGCACTCGTACAATTTCTTGTCTTGCAGGTGGTGAGTTGAGTTGCGCTTACTGAGATGCAGGCGCGAGGCGACCCGGCGATCAAGCTCGTGCTGCTTGGGAATGGCTCGGTGGGCAAGTCCAGCCTCATTGCCCGCTTCGTGGACGACGGCTTTGCGCGCGTGTACAAGCAGACTATCGGACTCGACTTCTTCGAGAAGAAGCTCCAACTACCACGCGACCAGCGCATTGTGCTGCAGGTGTGGGATATCGGCGGCCAGACGATCAACAGCAAGATGTTGAGCAAGTATCTCTTCGGTGTGCATGTGGCGCTGCTGTGTTACGACGTCACGGACGCTCAGTCGTTCAGCGACGTCGAGGACTGGCTGCATGTGGCGCGCGAGAACGGCGACAAGCAGATGAACCTGTACCTCGTGGGGAACAAGACGGACCTCGTTGCCCACCGCGTCATTTCCAACGAGAAGCACGAGGACTTTATCCGCCAGCACGGACTGCTTGGTGGTTTCCTCGTGTCGGCGCAGAGCGGCGACAACGTGCTCAAGACCGTGTACCGCATCTCGGCAGCTGCTGCGAACATCCGCGTGTCCGAGTTCGAACTCTCCTTCTGCGATAAAGTTGTCCGCGCAGTGATCCCCGACGCGGGTAACGGAGATGAGGGGGAGCAGGAGGCTCGCACAGCGATGGCAGACGAGATCGAGGCGGAAGACAGAGCCAACGAGGCGCGCAAGTCCCGCAAGATGCAGCAGCATCGATGCCTCGTTATGTAGTAGAAGTCAGGATAGTAGCGATCCATGGCCCGGACGCTCTATTTAACAGGGAACTTGCTTGCTCTTCACAGAAAGTCACACTCGGCGCGCAGCATTGCGAGTCGCTCCTCGTCGGTGCCGTTAAGAAACGCGAGCCGCAGGAGTTCTTCGTCCCGTAGCTTTCCCACTGCCGCCGTGAATGCATACAACCGCGGCACGATCACCTCCGTCCAAATGTCCCTTTGCCGTTGCTCTGCTGAGCTTGTAGGGAGGCAGAGCGGGGCCACTCCCAGTGACACTCGCGACACTTGGATGCTCGGACGGGAGTCGGCTCCGTAGATGCATTGCACCAGGTCGCCGTGCTCGACTCCCAGCATCTTCATGTACACGGCCAGCTGAATGTGGTCGTAGAGCGGCGGCGGATTGCGGAATCCTCGGACGCGGTTCTTCACCTCCACCACGACGGGCGTGAGCCCCCACTCATCCTCCGCTGAGATCGTCAGCGCGTCCGCCACGCCGTCCACCATGCCGCAGATGGAAAAGTAGCCGTCTGCCGCGTCTTCGTCCTCCTCTGTGCCTTCGCCTTCGTCTTCGTCACTTGACCCCGCCGTCAGATCCACAGTCGCAGCAGTCGCTCGTCCTGGCCGCTTCTTGAGAACCATCGAGCGCTGACTCTGCTCCGCCAGCAGCGAGTAGTCAATGCCAACGTCCTCCTTCGTGGGCGGCGCTGGGAACGTGAGGAAGTAGAAATGCTCGTTCGTCAGCCGCACCTTGGAGCTGCACAAGACACAGTCAGTCAATAACCAGTCACCAACCAGCCGTTAGTGCAGCCACTCACCCAGTCTGGCGCTCGTAGGCCTCCAGAGCCAGCGACTCGTTGCGCGTGCCGACGCTCGTGTGGATCTTCTCGGCCAGCAGCTTGCGCGCCTCCTGCGCCTCCTTCTGGGCGAGCTTCCTGCTCGTCTGGGCCTCCGCCAGCCGCCGGTCCACGCCCGCCAGCAGCCGCTGCGCCGCCTCCACGTGCGCGGGCTTGGCGCGGTCCTGGGCCCAGCGCAGCGCCGCCCGCAGCTGCGGAGCCGCCGCCGCGCCGCTCTTGCGCACGAGCGCCTCCAGCTCTTCGTCCTTGGTCACGACACGCAGCCGCAGTCTCGCGGCGTCGCGCGCCAGCAGCTCCTCGCGGTCCTGGTACACGCACTCCAGCAGCTCCTCCGCCGGGTCGCCGAAGTCGTGCAGCCCCGTCACGAGCGCCACCTTGGACGCCGAGTAGCGCAGCACCACCATTTCAACAGCACTTGACTTGACTGATACTGCAACAATCGCAATGGGAATTTTGGGTTTGTCCAAGGAGATGGCTACATTTGTCTTAAGTCAAGTTGAAGTGGCCGCCGAGCCGAGTCAAGCCCTGGCGCAGACTCGCTGCGTCCGCGTGCAGCAGCAGCTCGATGCCCTCGAACGGGTCGGACGTCTCTGGTTCGTCCTCCTCCTGTTCCTGCTCCTGCCCCTGCTGTGTTTCCTTCGCTGGCTCGAGCTTCGGCGGCAACACACAGAGCAGCTCGGCGGAGACGGCATCGGGAGCGTCCCCGCGTGCGTAGCGGCAGAACGCGCGCTGGAAACTCACGAGCGTCTGCTGCTGTCGGAGGGCTGCGTTGGGAGGAGCTGCAGCAACTGCAGCGTCCGAGCCGAGTGCAACCTGCTGCATTTGGGGCGTTAGCTCTCAATTGGTTGGGGGTATCGTGGTCCTTCTTCGTACCAGCGCGTCGAGAAGCTGCAGGGCGCGGTCGAAGCGCTTGCCCGCTATCATCACATGAGCCAGCAGCTCCTGCACAGATCACAAGCCGCTCAGAGTTAGTGTTTCCTTGTGGTAGGTTAGCAAGGGCGTCGCGTACCAAGCTCTCGCGATACATGGCGGAGTGGGAAGAGTCTGCGTTGTTGGACGGTGGACTGGTCGCCGCTAGAACCTCCTCGAGGCATCGCGTCGCCTCCTGGCGGCACCATCTCAACTCCGGGTCTTGGGCGATGAGGCACTGCGCGAGGTGGCTACGCACCTCAACCGCCAGACTTCCATTGGATAACAAGCAGCGCAGGAGCTCGCTGGAGGGATCATTCCTTCATCGTTAGCTCCTCGTGCACCAGGAGCCTCCATCTCTACAGTACAAGTACACTACCTGGCAGCGGCAAACTCTCGTTGGCCCTTCAGCAAAAGCGCCTGCGTGTACAGCGTGAACGGGTCCTCGTCCAGCTCGTAGCAGCGTCGGAAGAAGTTGAGGGGGCTATCTTCGGTGCCATCGCGCGCGGTCGGCGGCGCTTGACGAGCGGACAGCGGCACTTCGACCTCGTTGTCTGCTGCTGTCTGGGCGTCGTCCTTTCGGCTGGCTGGATCCGACACCGGGACAGCGGAGTTTGGCACTGCAGCAGCGATAATTTCCTTTTGGTCTGCTAGCGCCCCAGCTGCAGCTGCATCCTGCTTGGTCTTCTTCTTCTTCGTGAAGCGATTGCCCATAGATAGAGACCAACTAGCTAAACTTCTTATAAAATACCTATTCACAACTTTGCAACTTGGCCACTTTTTACCTTACTCCGTTTCAACAGCACTATCCCTATCCACCTCGACTGCGCTGTCCGTAGTATCCATCACCAGCTCTCCGCTCGTCACGGACTCCACATCGCTTGGAGGACGCTCGCTCACTCCTCCCTCCTCCTCTTCTTCGTCTTGATGAGGCATCTCCGTGACGGCATCTTCACTGGGGTGCTCGAGATCCGACAGCTCCAACCTGCTGGGTACCTCAGCGAGCGTCCGCTCCAGCCGATCCGGGTCTTGAACGGCCAGACTCGCAGGCGCCCCGAGCTCCGCCATCTCCCCGTCGACGACAACCAGCACGCGGTCCACGTCATTCAGCAAAGTCGCCCTTTGACTCTGGTCGTGCTGCGGCGATGCCGTAGCAGAGGGCAACAGCAGCAGCACGGTTGCGTCACGCAGCTCCTCGTGCATCACTTGCTGGAGGATCTCAAGTGTCGCGTTGTCAAGAGCAAACTGCGGCTCGGGCTCCAACTGCAGCTCGTCCTGCACTGGCACAACCAGCACAGGCGCCAGCGCCAAAGCCACGACGGACGGCTCAACCAACAGTGCTCGAGCAAGACTGAGCAGAAACCGCTTGGTGGGGTTCCGCTGGAGTCCGGACACGCCTGGAAACGGTCCATCCAGCGAGGCAACGTTGTTTGCCAGCCCCACGGCGCGTAATGCAGCCCACAGTCGCTCGTCCTCGATATCGGAGCCACTTGGATCAAGTTGTGTGCGCACCGAGCCGTCATACAAGGCGCCATTGGGCGCAGCTGCCGACACGCACGCCACACGCGAGCGAAGCGTGCGCAGTCCTAGAGTAGCCACGTCAACGCCATCGACCACAACTCGCCCTGCTGTCAGCTCATGCACACGCAGCAGGGCGCGGCCCACGGACGACACTGAAGAGGCTGCGGACGACTCAAGAATTGCCACTTTCTCGCCAGCCTGCAGGCGGAACGACACAGCCTTCAGCGCCAATGGCGGTGCACCACCATCACCAATTTCAAACATGTCGGTAAGCTCGTCAACAATGGCGGCGGCCGGGTCGCGGAAGCTCACAGCATCAAAGCGCAGATCTCCTTTGGTAGGCCACGACAGTGATGGATTCACTTCGTTCGGGGTAAGTGGAGCCGACGCCCGCCTTGCTGCTGACGTCGAGTAGGCTGCGCTTTCAGTGATCACTTCTGCTCCTCGCACGGCAGCTTGTGTCCGGGCAGCAGTCGGGAGCACCGGGCTCAGCCAGGTCCATGCGCGGACGAGCGACTCGAGTGCCCCACCATCTACAACCAGCGCTTCATAGAGGGCTAGAGACAGCATACCCGCGCTCAGCGTGTGACGTAGTCCCAAGAATGACGAAGCTGCCACAATCCCGACGATCACAGCGCCATACAGCTGCACCCGCAATGCTAGCCACTGATCGATATGCAGACCAAGGTGAGCATCACGAGCAGCAACGTCCAGAAGCCAGAAGTGGTGACCGAGAACGCCGTGCACATGCCCCAACCCAAACGCTCGTACCACGCGTGCTCCCGCTAGAGACTCAGCCGCATGCATTCGCGCGGCCTGGCGCGCAGTCCGTTCCAAGTGAACCAGGTCACGAGCTGGTCGCAGATACAACCTCACCGCATGTACGTACATGTAAAGCACGGGCGCCAGCAGCACCGCGTAGTAGCGTGTCACCACCACGGCAGTCAGCAGAGCCGTTAAAGTAGAAAGTCCCAGCGCGAGTACAGCACCAACCGCAAGAGGAAATCTGGTATCCAAATCCGTGAGGTCCTTGTCCGTGAAGGCTCGCTCGAGCTCGAGTCTCCTGGCAAGACTAAGCCTTTTTGACCTGGCTCGACCGCTCCCAGCACCGTAGGCATCGAAGAAAACCAAAGGAGCGTGCAGGAATGCCGACGCAATCGATAAAAAGGCACGTCGCGCTCCCTCAACGGCCACCACAGCAATTCCCAGCGAATACCCAACCGCCAGAAGTCCAGCACCCAATGCCAACGAGGCGTAAATGAGTTGATCTGCTGCTAAGCTTGTTACGGCGCTCGAACGCACCCAATAGGCCACCCATAGCTCGCTAAGGAGTTGTAGAGCTTGCCAGCAGAGCAGCAGAACGAGGAGAATGGAGGCGATACGAAAGCCACCAATGGTGTGCACGTAGGCTCGGATAGATTTGTACAGCCACTCACCTTCGCCCCAGTCCGCTTGTGTTGTCGTTTCACAGGAAAGGTACTCGCGCAGCGGTCGTTCACTCAACGCGGTGCGAGTCGTGCTGATAGCATTCTCCATCGACAGCAGCTCGATATTTGCTGGTTCTTCCGTTGGGGCGTAAGGCGGCTCGTAGGCCCTCACAACGTCAACACCAGACGCAGAGAAGTGAACCCAGCTATCTTCTGCAGGCTCTTCTTCACCGATATCGCTGTCCTCATCCCCGGCTTGCTCCTTACGCCCCTTAGCTTCATAAATATCCCGGGTGTGCACGAGTCGGCCACCATCTTCAAAGCGAATAGCGTCGTCCACGAACTCCGAATTGATAAACTCGGCGCGAGTGGTGACAATGACCCGCGTCTTGTTTCGTAACAGACCCAGCAAACACCGAGAGAAGATCTCGCGCGCCGCGGACCTCGGGTGTATGCGCGCCAACGGCTCGTCAAGCAGATACACATCTGCGTCGCTGTAACAAGCACGCGCCAAGCTCACAAGTGCTTGCTGCGCCGGCGTTGGCATCCAGTCTTGGACCAGCGTGTGGTCACCCGACGAGAGCATTGCAAGCGGATTCACGAGCGCGCACGCATCGAGCACGCGCTGGTACTTCCGGCGGTCAAACGGAAGCCCGAAGAGCACGTTATCACGCACAGACAGCGTCTGCTGCAGCCACGGTTGCTGGGGGCAGTACGCCACCGATCCGCCCACGTACACACGCCCACCGCCTCCATCGCTTCCGTCACGCGCTTGCATTTCGCCCAACAATGCCGAGAGGAAGGAAGACTTGCCACTACCAGGACGCCCGTGAACCACGAGCAGTTCTCCCGCGCCCACAGTCACGTCCAAGTGCTGAAAGACGACCGGGCCGTTAGCAGCCCAGCCCAACGTGGCGTCTTCAACTGCCACAACAACATCCTGAGGGTCGTACTTGGCCACCATACCCAGACTGTCTCGTCGCGCCACCGCGTACGGGTTCAACTCGTCTTGGTCCATGAAGTGCGACAGACTTTGGAGCGATTGCCAAGCGGCTCGAGCACCTAACGCCGCCTGAGGAAGAGCTCGAAGTGGTGTCTGCATTAGACGCACAAGTGCGAGCGTCGCGAATGCAGATGCCGGGGTAAGAGGGTGCGTGGCCGAATGGTAACCCACCGCCAACGCCATCGTGGTCACCAAAGCCGGTATCGCGAAGTTAAATGCAGTCTCTGCAGCACCGCGCGCCTGGAAGCGCCACAGCGCAGCGAGCTCGCGGCCACGCGTGGCGTTCACACGAGCTCTTGCAGCTGGCTCCCACGCGTGGAGCTTCACAGCAGGCATGGCGTTCACCATGTCTTTGGTCGAACTCTGCCGGTCCTCGCGAGTCCGGCGCAGTCGATCCAGCGCGCGGAACTGCAGTTGATTCAGCACTTGCGAGGCTGCCAGCGTCAGCACCACAGCACCCACTGTCGCCCCACAGGCAGCGACACCGATGAACTGCTCGATCAAAGTCAGAGCCAACGCCAGCATCAAGGGCGCCGCCCACAGTTCGTGAAGACACGCCACGCCCTGCAGCAGCTGCGTCACGTCGGCGCTGTAGAGCGCATCGGCCTCCCGCACCGAGGCGTTCGGCAGCCTCAGCGCCTTCTGGAAGACCAGGCTCTGCAGCGCCGCCGTGAGTCTCAGCGTGGACGTCTGCAGCTCCGCGCGCACGAAGGCCGACAGCAGCGCGCGCAGCAGTCGGGAGAGCAGCAGCGCCCCCAGCCAGATAAGCAGGCCACGTCTGGTCTCGTCGTCGTCTCGACCTTCTTGGTCTTGCTCCTGCAGCAGCAGCACGCCCTGGAACAGCGCGTAGGGCCCCAGCAGGTCGCAGAGCAGCACGACGCCGTGCAGCACGCCCAGTCCAGCGAACTGCAGGCCGTGGGACTTGACGAACGCCAGCGACAGCGAGCCGCTGGTGATCCACGCGCGCTGCAGGTCGTTGGCGCCAGGCTCGGTGCGCGCGCTAGGCGGCAGCTCCCAGACGTCCGCCTGCTGCAGGCCGCGCGTGGCCGACGAGGACGGGGCGCGGCGGCGGCGAGACGCTGGCGGCTGCTGGAACGGCGGCGCCGACGCCGACGGGTCTCGGGCCGGGGGGCGGTTGGCCAGCGCCACGGACGGCGTGACCCACTGCAGCAGCAGGCGGCTGGTCAGCGACGCGCACTCGACCGGGTGCGCGAACACCTGGGGCGGCGGCGCGCCGGCCAGCAGCGGCTGGCGCTCGGCGCGCGAGGCCGAGGCGGCCGACAGCACCGAGGCCCGCCCGTAGACGACGTCGCTGGCGGCGCTGGCGCTGCTGCGGCGCGCGTGCGAGGTCGGCGGCAGCATTGCGAGGAGGATCCTCGGCTCTCAGCTTCTCTGCCTGCTGATACGCTTGGCCCCAATTGAGGACTGTCTAAATCTTCACTGCGATAGGCCAAAAACCAGCACAGAAGGGGCCGGCGCGGATGATTTACCATGGGAATGGCGGCTGCCTGTTGCCTGCCTGCCTGCCTGCATGCGTCCATCGGCCTCGGCGTTGGCTTCACCAACACCGACAGCGTCTTGGTCGCGCGTGCCGCAGTGCCGGCAGGATCGCGCAAAGAGCAGCGGCAGCAGCAATGCGGCAGATGAGTCGGATGGAGCTCTTCCGACCTTGGTGTTGCGGCCGTCGGCTCGAGAGCTCGCGTGGTCGATTTGAGCGGCGATCTCCGGCTGTGCTGGGGCCGGCAGGACGACGACGCATGACGGCCCCGATCCCGTCTCTACGAGCGGGCCATTAGACACGCCCGGCGCGGCCCGACGCTCGAGCGACCATCGACTCGGTCTCCGCTCGCCCGGCCGCCCGCCCGCTGGTATATCATCGCATACAATGATGGCGCTACAATGAAGACGCCTCGGCGCTCTCGGATCGGGTCCGGGAGCCTGCTCGCACGCGCGAGGATCTGCGCAGCATGCGGCGGCAAGAAGCTTGGCGTGCGAGCGGGCCCAAGATGGGGCAGCATATGGACAAACTCGAAGTGACGTGCTTTTTGAATGGAAAAGTGGTGTGTGCAGTTGGTGTGGCGCGCTCCGTACCCTCGTTGACAGCTAGAGAAAGGGAAGTCAGTTCAGCTTTCGCGCGGTAGAAGCACGGAGCGAGTCATGGCCGTCGCCGCGGAGCTCGCGGGCCCTGCGTGGGTCCTGCCGCGGCTGCTGCTGCCTCCGATGCTGGTGCTGCTGCTACTGGCGACAGACGCCTCCGCCTTCAACATGAGCGACGCCACAGGGACAGGAAATGACGCGGCCGCATTAGACGCGACCGACGCGACGACCAACTTCGCTGCGGACGAGCAGGACGGCTCGGACACGCTGCTGCAGAGGCAGCTCACAGCGCTGCGGGCCTGCGGCTGGCTGTCGCTGCTACTGTACGTGCCGCTGTCGCTGGCCGTGGCGTGGCGCACGACGCTGCACTTCCGCCACTCGAGCCGCGGCGCCAAGAAGGCCTTCCACGCGACGCTGCTGGTGGCCACGCTGCTGCAGCTGCCCGAGGCCGTCGAGTGGATCTGGTACCCGACGTCGCAGAGCTGGGAGGCCATGTACGTGTGCCGCCTCTACGCGCTGCTGCTGCTGTCCTTCTGCAAGTCGTACCTGGCCATCTGCTGGGCCGGCGTCGTCTCGGCCGGACAGCGCGTCGCGCGGCGGCGCATGACCAAGCTGGTCACGGTGCTCAACGCGCTGCTCGTGCTCTGGGGCGCGCTCGTGCCCATCTTGCTCTCCAGCTACAGCGACGATGTCTACGGCCAGTACAGCTTTATGAGCAGCACGCTCCGCGCCGTGCTGACCTACGCCGGGGTCCTCGTCGTGCTCGCGTACGGCGTGCTGCTCGGCTACCAGGGCTTCCGCCTGCGCCGCCGCCTGCTGCTCGCGCGCGGCACCGTGCCCGCCAGCAGCGTCGAGAAGTCCCTCAACCAGCTCATGCTCGCCGTCTTCATCTTCATCGTCTCGGACGTCGTGCGCCTGCTGGCGCTGGTGCTCAACGAGTCCGGCATCGCCATGTCCATGATCGTGTACCTCATACTGTACAACATCATCCCGAACGTCTTCCCGACCATCTCGATGCTCTACCTCATGCGAAGAATCACTGGCAGAGGCGGCGGCAGCGACGTGGGCGTCACCAACATGAAGGCGGAGGCCCGCAAGCGCACGCTGTCCAAGTACATGACGGAGCACGACTCGGACAGCAGCGGAGGGAGCCCAGGCAGCGACAGCGCAGGCCGCGTCTACAACGAACACGCCGTGGCGAGGGCGCAGTGGGAGCTGCAGGCCCAGCAGCAGTACCTCGACCACCATCCGCAGGGCCAAATCCACAGCGCTAGGGAGGGCCAGGAGTCCCCCACGTTCTTCTGGGTCCGCGAGTCCATGGAGCTCCGCTGAGCCAGCCGACCGGATTCCCCAATCTAGGTAGATAGACAACCACACAAATGGACGCCTTAAGTTATTCACCAACTCATTTGTTCTTCGGTTAGCTTCCTCCCCAGCTCGACAGCTGAACCTCCTGCGAGCGCACGAGCGCCAGCTTTTCACGAAGTCGCCTTTGTTGTACGAGCAGCGAGCCCAGTTCGTTAAGACGAATGCCGCAACGCAGCGCTAGTCGCGGAGGTCCGTGCTTGGCCAACTCTGCTTGCTTTGTGCGTCTCAGTGCCTCCGGCAGTTCCAGTGGCAACTCGTACGTCGCCATCGGCACGTCTACTACTCGCAAGGATGGCCTGAAGCTCGAAGATCGGCGCTTTGGTACTGAAGGTCGACGTGACGTGATGTCAACTGCCTCGTCCTCAGCCTCAGACGACGAGGCAGACGAAGACGGAGACTTTGGCTTGATCGACTTTGTCTCCACTGCTTCGCTAGTCGTGGCAGCAGGTATCGCTGGCGCTGACATGGTAGGAATCGTGTTGGTGCTACTAGTGCGCGTGACAACGTCTTCAATTGCAAGCTGCGCGCGGCCCAATACACGGCGCTGCACCATCGACGATAACGCCGGACCTCCCTCGCACACACGCAGTGCTAGCACGTCCCCCAGAGCTGTCACGGGCAGCTCGAAGCTCTCGTGCCACAGTGGTGAACGACTCTTCTTGCTCACCGATGTGTTGGCCATTTGCGTCGGAAGTGGCGGGGCAGTGCGACCCCCTGACCCTTTCACCGCACCTTTGGTTCCTTCCAGCGACTTCATAGCCATCGAGTCGCCTCGTGAACTTCCACTAGCGGCCCCTGCAGTCCCCGACTGCACGCAAAACTGCACAAAGGAGTTGATAGGCGACGCAATCGGAAGCAAGCTCACGCCCTGCACCTCCACGTAAAGCACGCCCACGCTGGTCGCATTATCTTCGCTGTCCCGCAGCTCCACTACCCTCTTCTCCAACGCCAGCATCTGCATTTGCTGTTGTCGCCACTGGTCACGAAGCTCTTCGGCGGCGTCTTCCTCGCCCTTGTCACCCGTAACCACATAGCGCGGTACGCCGTTGAGGAACACCCGCCCGGCAGGCAGCGCTGCCTTGGCACTCGCTGCGAGGTGCGTGCCCAAATGCCCGAGGTATTTACTCTGTAGCGCCGCTTGTCGGACTCGCAGCGCCACGAGACGCCGCCCCTCAGCAAGATCTTGATGGTCCTTCAACACGTACGCGACCCAGCCGACGAAAGCAAACAGCGCGCCCATTCCCACCACTCGCTGCTCGAACGTCTTGCTATCCACGTCATCCCCAGTCGTATCCAGCAAAATCATCAGCATGAAAACTGTGGAGTGCACGACAGCGCCAATCCGCAGCACGTGCAGGTAACCGAGCCACGAGCCAAGAGACAGAGCCTGGATCGGAAAGGGGCGCTGCGTATCGTAGCACAGACTGTGAGCATCCACGCGCACTTGCAGTGTCGCGACAAGCCACGCCAGTATGCAGCTTGGGAGCGGAGCTAAGGGTGCGAACCAAGCCACAAAACCCAATGGCACCAGCACTTGCGCATAGTCGAAAAACACCCCCTCGTACGGCGCTAACGCCAAGTCATCTTCAATGCTTGAACCGCTGGAGGACGGTGCCGATGAGGCTGAGGCGAGTAGCGCTGCACTCGGCCCGCTAGCGCCTTCGTTCTTTCGGATTGGCCTCGCTGTCAGCTCTGTCGACGCGTCAGTTCTCCTCGGCTCGGCACCCCAAAGCAGACGCCAAACGGCCCAGCGAAGACCCCACAGCGCCAGGGCTACGTCAAGCCCGAGCATGATCAGCAGCATCCGTGCGGCTTGATCGTGGCTCGACATGTTCACTTTGGCATGATCGGAGCTTCGACACTCGCCCAAACGACAGCGGAGAGGCCTCAAGAACGCCAACCCCCACAGCGCGCCAAAGCAATTGGCACTCTGCAGCACCGCAAACTTGAACGTTAGCTGCGAGTCGTAGTCCCGCTGCAAACGGTGGTTTTCCCAGTCGGTGAGTGCCCTGCTACAACGTGCAAGGTGCGGCGTGGCGCACTTGCTTATCAGCGCGATCACTCCTAGAGCCACGTTGAACCGTGACGACGTCTCGGCCGCGAGACTCTGAAAGCGGTTGCTCGCTACCAGCACCGCGTTGCTCGCCCCCAGTTGCAAGGTTATGAGCACAAGCACCGACGCTGCCGTCAGCCGACGAGCGATGGCCCTCCCCACAGGAAAGTATGGCTCTAGGCGCAGAGTCACAGGACTCCGTCGCATCTGGCCTCGGAACTGCGGTCGCGGCAGCTGCAGCAGCGGGTTCACTGCATTATCGCCGTCTCCGGGGGTGCCGCCAGACCAGCGAGCGGCGAGGCGGGCCTCCTGCAGTTCCCATTTGCGCACGAAGATGCCCAGGAAAGCGCACGAACACAAGCAGAAAGACGCTTCTGATTGCCTCGAGTTGAACATCTTCGACGATACAAGGCTGAGCACCAGCGCCAGAAACCCGAGAGTTCTCAGCGCATCAGCGTGGAACGAAGCAAACGCAAAATCTTAAGGGAAAGATCACACAACGAAGACGCATTAGCAAGTACAGCACAACGGCACCAAGAAGACTGACGTACGTACATAGTGCGAGCTGCTCTCCTAAGTAGTTCCGGACGTGGACGAGAGGATCCGTTGCCGGTTCTGTCTTGCGCAGCCACCTGAACAGACCACAAAAGACCTCCCAGGGGCTTGGGAACGCGCCCCACTGCACTCGAAGCACATCCAGGGACGTGTCCACGTCAGTTGTTCGGTGCGTGTGCGGACAGAGGTGATGATCCAGCAGTCCGCGCTCCATCAGGGCGTCGCAGTCGAACTCGGCATCGATCAGTGCCTTCGTCATGCGGATCTTGTCCGCCACACGGAACGGCGACAGCGTACTGCCGTCAACGTCGCCCCCGCCGTCCCCCTCGTCGTCAATCTGCCGGTAGACGTAACGCAGCGCTGCAAGGTCTCGGAACGGGAGATACACCGCGTCTTCTTCAGCCTGCACCCGGATCTTGGACGAGAAGCGCTGCAGAGCTCGCAGTCGACGGGACCACATGCCGCTGTCTTCGTAGTCGTAGATCTGCGCGTCCTCCGCGGTGATTTTCCCTGCCAGGAAGAGTCGGTAGATCTCCTCTTGGGCTTCGGCTTGGCCCCAGAGCTTTGCTCCTTCCTTTCCAAGCTCGAGTGCCACCGAGCACGGCACTCGGACGTTGAGTCGCTCCGCCGTGGCCCTCAGCAGCGCTGGGGAGGGGCGGAAGCTCAGCAGTATCCGTCCACTGCCTTGGGTCTCCGTCCGCGAGCGCACCGTCATCCCCGGCAGAGCGGAAAAGCGGGCGAGGACCACGTCGCGCACGAGCTCCTGCAGGGCCGAGAACGGGATCAAGTCCTGCGCCATGGGCGGCCCCGAGCGGAACTTGGCCTCCCACGCCGCGCGCATCTCGTCGATCGCCCGAGCCTCTCGCCCCGATCCCCCCGCCGTCACCCCTCGCAGCATCTCGCACACTTCGCCAAAGCTGACGCGCGGCATCTCGCGCACCGAGGGCACCGGGAACACGAGCGTGTAGTAGAAGGACTCGGCCACATGCTGCGAGCCCCGCGGTGACGCCCCAGGGCTGGCGACAACGCCTAGCGCCACCGAGTCGTACGGCATGCTCGAGCTCCCCCAATGCCCCTTTAAGATCCAAACGTCGTTTCGCGTCGCGTTACGAGGAGACGCCGACTACTACTGGTCGAGTGTCAGGGAGGGGAGGGAATGCATGTCCTCTCTGCACGAGCCGCTGGCGCTGCAACCGGAGGAGCCGGCCACCGCAGTCGCTGTGGATGTCACCGGCCACCAACGTCACACGCGGTGCGTGACCTCCACACCTCCGGTTAGCTTAGATTGAATGTGTCATTGGTGGCTAATTGCTCTGATGCCGATCATTTGTAGACCCTTTACTGCGTCGGGTGCACGGGGAAGAGACCTGTTGACGGTCCTTGTGCACTTTGGCTGGCGTCTGGATGCACTTGTGCCCAGGGACGCACTCACAGAGCTGGACGGAGGAGACCGACTCAACACCTACGTGGTCGCCTCAGTGGGGACGTTCGCTGCGTCGCCCGATGTCGTGCAATGCCTTCGAGGTACCGACAACGACAACAACGCGGGAGACCTATCAGCCTCGACGTCCTCGTACACCGAAGGCCGAGTGCTGTACGAGCAAAAATGCTCTCCATACGCCTCAACGCGCGTCGTAGAAGGAAGCGCTTCGCCTTCATGGAACGAGGTGCTCGCCATTCCATTGCCAGCAGGATGGTCCGAGGCTTCACCCGAAATGCAACAGCGATCCGATCAAGGAAAATCAACAGGATCATCATCAGCAGCAGCAGCAGCAACACCAGAAGCTCGATATTTGAGTCTGAAACTCGAACTCGTGGAGCGCGGGGCCAGTCACCAGGAAGATTTCTTGCTCGGTACCTGTGTGCTGCCACTGGCCCACCTCGAATGTCAACTGCAGCAGTCACGTCTAGCGCTTGCTTTCCCGCCGGTTGACTCGAAAACTCCTTCAACTGGGTGCATCTATGTGTCTCTGCACGCGTCGCCTCGAAGCCAAGCCTCGAGTCTGGAGCAGGTCGAGGTAATGGTGGAGTCCTTCACTCCTGTTGTCGTCACTGGCAGCGAAGACGAGGGACTGCCGCCTGACTGCACAAGTCTTGCCACCGCGATCAACTTTAACGCTGCTGGTGGCGTCAAATCGCCCCTTGTCGATAAGCTCGAAGACTGTTTCACACTCCTCCAGGATGGCCAAAGTCTCGATGTGCCCTATTCTGCCACCATCAATGCCCCGAATGCAGATTCAACGCTTGGGGTCACGCCGTCTTCAGCTTCGGCTACTGGCAGCGCTTCAGGGGTCTACGAGTGGTTCTTTCCGTTCAATTTCGCCGTGCCAGTGGAGAGCAACCAAGACACTTCTGCCGCTGTAGTGAACATTGCGCTCTTCAAAACGTCAGCAGTGCCCCACAATCTTATCGGTTGCGGTCATCTCGATCTCTCTGCTGCTTCTGTCCAGGCCGTAAAGAGAGATGGCTCACCACTGCGACAAACCGTGATCCCGATAGAGCTCTATGGCGATAGCTCACGGGTCCTGGGCCACATCGCTTTGCGTCTGCGCTGGTGGAGTACTGCAGCATGGAAGGCATTCGTAGACGACACCCCAGCTCGACGAGTTGTCTGCACAAACCGCTGGAAGCGGTTGCCGCGACCGACGCCCACTTGGATGGGGGCGCTTTTGCGAGGAATGAACCGCCACCCCGTAGCTTCGATCTGCGATTCTGGCGGCGTGTCCAGTATCCTGGCAGAACTTCTCGCCGAGTCTTCCTCTAGTGGAGAGTCCAATCACGGCCCTGAGCATGCATCATCAACTCAAGCTCAGCAGCCACCTCATCCAAGCTCGACCACTCAACATTGCAGCAAGGAGAGCGCTGAGACCAACGCGTTACTGAGAGATCAGCTTGCTCACCTGCAGGCGGAGGGGACTGCGCAGCGCGTTCAGATAGAACGGGTACGTCATTTCCCTTCAAAGCGCCGTACATAATGCAGTGCACTGATGTCCACCTCGCGTTCTCCTCAATCTTCAGCTCCAGAATGAGTTGGACACGCGCTTAGCCGCCATCAAGACCTGTGGCTTGGAGATCGTGGCGCTACGGGTGAGCTCTGCCAAATGGCTGCAGTCTGCTTTGCCATTTTACTGACGTTGAATCTGTGTCTTCGTAGCGAGCAGCACGCCAAAAAGATGAGCAGCTACAGGGTCTCAGAGAGCAGGTTGAGGCAGCGCAGCGTCGAGAGCAGCAGCAACTATCGGAGTTGCTTGCCTCCACCAATGGTAACACTGGCGCTTTCCCCTTGCAAGCCGCTTCACAGCGCTTCTCTTTACTCGCCTCCAAGTATAAAGAGCTGGATCAGGAATACCAGGCTGTGAAGCAGCAACTCGCAGACGCTCAACACTCGTTGGACTCGTACGCCGACCTAGAGACACGCTACACCCAGTTGCAGGAAGCTCATCTCGTGCAGGCAGCCCTGGTACAGCGTCTGCAGCGCGACAAGCAACACGCCGCAGCGCTGAAGGTGAGCACATGGTCTGTGAGGCCACAATGAAGCAGTGTAGACGGTGACTCACCCCCCACGTTGTACTCTTGCCAGAAAGCGGTGCGCATGCAGGAGAAAGTGATCCGACAGTTCGAGCAGACGGTGGCGCAGCAATCAGCGGAGGCACCGGAGCGGTCACCACCACGTCAGCACGAGCCACTAGACAGCAGCAATAATGGGGACAGCAACGGCAGTGAGACAAGAGAGGCGCTTCTGCGTGTGCGAGTCCAGGTTCTAGAGCAACAACTGCAGACCAACGCACGCGAAGCTGCGGCCGAAATGAGTGCGCTACGCATGCGCATCTTGGAACTGGAGACAGCAGCGAGCCGCCGTGCTGGGAAATAAGTGTCGGAGTTGTGGTCTGTCTTGTTAGGATAGATATCTAGAGAGGGAGGGGTGCTGCTCTCTTGTCGTCAATGACAGAGAGGACGCGCGTGAACACGGTGCGGAAGCTAGTCCTTCTTGTCGTAGCGCGGCTTCTTGATGCCCATACCTGCCACGAAGCCCTCCACTGGGGTAAAATAAAGCATTCACAATCGTCAGTCCTCAGCTGTCTCGGTATGCATGCGTGGTCCTGCCTCCCCACCTTCCTTTCTGCCCTCGTTGGTCTTGTTCGTCCACGTCTTCTTCATGCCTTCCTCGTGGAACCCGAGCTTCTCCAGCTCCTCCGGCTGCATCAGCCCCCTATACACCCAAACAGCAGCAGCAGCAGCAGCAGCAGCCCATTAGGTGAGACCTTCACTCGTCTTACAACCCCGCCACTCATTCGAACGCACTTGTCCATCCGGCACTGGAGGTAGTCGGCCGAGAGCTTCTTGCAGTCGATGTGGCTGTTGCCGTGCTCGCGCATGCAGGCCAGGAACGCCTTCATGGCCGGCTTGCACTCGCCGTAGTGGTCCAGCGGGAACGAGCCCTTCTCGGGCGGCCGCTTGCTCTGCGAAGGCGCCTGCGCCGCGTTCATGCTGCTTCAGTCTTGATGAATGTCGATCACAGTGTCGGCCGCCGCACGTTATTTACATAAGTAGCATCTACTTCAAACATAACATTTGTATTCTATACTTTATAATTGATAAAAGTAATGCATACTATTAATAAATTACGAACTCAGTACTTCATTCTAGCCGCGAAGATATTCTACTGATTGACAAGCGAAGATGCTGACGCCCGTGGTGCTGATCGGCATCGCGGCGGGCGCCCTGGTGTTCGTGGGATCGCTCGTGGCGGTGTTCCTGCTGCTGCGCCAGGGTGGATCGTTCGACCGCATGACGCAGGAGGCGGTGGGGCTGCCGGCGACGCTGGGCGAGCAGAAGCCGCTGCTGTACGACGAGCTGCTGGAGAAGTCCCAGAGGCTGAGCGCCCGGCCGCCTCCTCTCGGGAAGGACAGGGCGCTAGAGGGGAGGCGCGTGTGCGTGAGGGACTTTGAGGTCTCGAGTGACGTCGCGGATCTCTTTGCCATCTCCTGCGGCCAGCCGCGCGGCGGCATCTTCCGCGACTTGCGCTTCGACGCGGACGAGATGATCTGGCGCTACCTGCCGCACGGGCCCTTCGCGTCTCTGGCGGAGTTCAAGAGCTTCTACTCCGCTGAGCAACCACACGCCAGGCACTTTGTGGTGGCGGATCGGGAGAGCAAGCAGGCGATCGGGATGCTGATGCTCGGGGATCACTCGCCGCGCAACCTCCGCATTGAGCTCATGGGCGTGTGGCTCGCCCCAGCGTTTCAAGGGACAGCGGCGCTGACGGAGGTGGTGCTCTTGGTGCTGACGTACCTGTTTGATAGCGGATATCGACGAGTGGAGTGGCGGTGCGACGGACACAACGTACGCGCACGCCGAGCTGCGCACTCGTTGGGGTTCACCTTCGAAGGCGTCATGAGGAAGCACAGGATCATCAAAAACTGCAACTGCGACACGGTTGTGTTTGCCGCTATCAACAGCGAGTGGGGAGTCGTCGAGGAGCACCTGCAGCACAAACTTCGGCAAGCTCTGCAGAAGGAGGAGGCGAATGCGCAGGCGGAGGACGAGTCTGATAACAAGAAAACGCGGTAGGGCCTGACAGTGAGATGCTGGCTGGTGCGTTCTCTACAGAGTCTATGGTTTGTATTGTAGTTTGTGGTTGCATTGCTGCGCTATCTTTTTTTTCTTTTCCAGCGCTTTCCTAGCCGTCTAAGGTCACTCTACCAGACTTAGTCGATCTTGTCGATCCGCTCGCTTTGGCTGCCAGATCGTCGCGCCTTCCGGTAAGCGTTATGGTCGACCAGGTGCACTTCTTCATGCTCGAGCCAGTTGATCACCGCAAAGCTGTTCTCCGGGTGGTTCATGAGCCAGTGGTACGTGAACCAGACTTGAGCCGTGATGTAGACGGCGATCAGGACGTCAAGCGTGTAGTGCAACCGCGTGCCAACGATGGCAAAGAGGCCGAACGCCGACAGGATGTAATTGTAGTAGCGGATCATCCACAAAACGTACGGGTAGCGGCGCGTGAACGGAGTGTTCAGCTCTGAGCGCGAGCAGTACTGCAGACATCAGCGCACAAAGGACTTTATGTTAGCAAAGTCTGGCTTCCTCTGGATCACGCATAACTTAGGTTGAGGCTTCGAACCGTTTGGGCGAACATGCAGCAGAGCATCAAAAAGACAGCGTGGCCGCTGAAGATCATGTCACCGCAGGTAATGTGCTGTGACGGGCGGATCAACACCTTCCACGCGCGGAAGAAGGCCTTCGGGAACATGGGGAGCGACTTGTAGTCTCCGCGCTCGCTGTCGAACTGGGAGATGCACATGGGGCTGGCGTCGGGCAGTGACGTGACAGCCACGCAGCAAGCTCGCATGAGGTTGATGATAGCGAAGATGAAGCAGAAGCGACGCAAGATCAGCAGGCGCTGCACGGGCAACGAACGCCAGTCGGCAATGCAAACCACCGGTTAGCCCTGCGTCATCACTACAGACTAAGCACTTGTAGACGAAAAACGTACCCGCGGGTGCAGGATGAGGATGAATGACGTCAGCGTGCCCACAGCAGCGAGGAACTCGTCGGGCAGGTCGAACCACTCGATGTACGTGGTGTGGCCGTAGATCTTGGTCATGACGAACTTGAAAAGGTCGTGTCCAAGGTCCGGCAGCGTCTTGACGCTGGTGCTCTCCTTGGCGAGGTTGAGGATCACGACGTTGGGCGTGCGCCAGCTGCGAGAATGCACACACACACATACAAGGGCGTCAACGCCAATATCAATCCATACAGCCACCCAGCTAATAGCTACCCAAGCACTTACCCTGCGATGACTGCCGCCAGCGTGTTGAGGTACGAGGCGATGGCGAAGATGGAGAGCGAGAAGGCGAGCCGCGAGAGGTAGGCGTAGCTGAGCATCTCGGCGATGAAGCCCTGGCGGCCCGAGTGGTCGATGGCGCGGCCCTTGATGTACTGCAGATTCTCCTCCACGCGGTTGCGCTGGTCCGACACGTAGTCCGACATGTCCTGCAGGTTCTTCTCCACGCGCGAGCGCAGCACGAGCCCGCGGCTCGAGACCAGCGCGCGCGCCGTGGCGGCCACGACGCCCACGAGCAGCAGGAAGAAGGAGACGACGATGATGAAGCCCGACGGGTCGAAGGCCGACACGGGCCGCGCCTTCATGGCGTAGAAGTGCGACGTGAAGTAGTCCGTCCAGCTCTCCATCGCTAGCTCTCCCTTCCGAGGGTGTGACGCCGATGCAGGACTGGAAGCGGAGGCAGCTGAACGGGGCGCGCAACGGCTTGAAGTAATCGCCCAATTGTCAAAGAGCAGGGCTAGGGGTTGTCTCCATACTGAACGCAAGTGAGCGCGCCGATCTTACCACCGTCGGGCGAAAACTTCGCCCCAACAATAGCCACACACAATTGCAGCGCCCACCTCCTCAATGTTCGCGAGCAGGGAATGCATGTAGCTTAGCGCGCCTCGCGCGCTCTGAAAGGCGCCGACAGCGCCTGAATCTGCCGGTGCCGCGCCATGTATCCATGTTGGACTGTCCACGCCCGCGATGACGACGGCCTGATGTAGGACACACGATATCGCACTTAATCAATAATACAGATACTATTTGTATTGATATCATATCATATCGAATCCCAAACTACCATGTATATACTATCCTAGTATCGTAATGCAATCATGAAAATTTATTAAAGTAATAAGTTACTACTAACATAAATATTACCCCATTAATTATAAACAAATTTCTGCATTATTCTCGATGTACTAACATAATAGTACAGTCAGTAGAAGCGCTAAATTTGCCTTGAAGCTGCAAATACGCTGTCAACGCTATCAGTTCGATTTGGCCAGCTCTCAAGTGCGATGAAACGTGTCCAGATCCCCATTGGAATACTGCAATTTTGTCACCAACAAGATCGACCTCTTACAAACGTAGTCCCTAATTTCTGGAAAATTTAGAAGTACACGCAAGGATAGAAGCGTTGACGAGCAACATACACCATATAAGCTCAGAAAAACGAACTAAAGTGATGCATTTAAGCCAAAGTGACTGTGGGAGACAAAGAGGAAATTATGTATGAACAAAATCAATCCATCGCCTTTAAATATACTGCGTACCAGAGATAATACGGTCTTCTGTACCGGTAGGTGTCTACCACCGGTTGGTTGGGGGGTTTATGTACCTGCTTCATCCACTGGAAAAGGGTTGCGTGAACGTCAAATATTTATTTGCGTGGTTGTAGTGCTATAGCAGTATTGTAGCTGTGTAGTACAGTGTACATCTACTACTGTGGCTTGCTGTGTCTTACTGTGCCTATTATTATGATTATTACGCTATTTGATACGTATTTTAAGACTACTACAGTAGTATTCCGGTCATAAATGTTCGCACTTAGCCGGGACATCGCTCGGTTTTGGCGGGAAGATCAAAACTTTTGAGAGTGGAAAATGGCGACGGCGACAGCGACTGCGGTGCGCGTGGCGACGCCCGAGATCCGGCTGCACTGCGGCCCAACGGGGCTGAACGAGGCCGTGCTGTCGCTGGACTTCCTGCGCCCTAATGCGGAGGGCGCGAGCACGACCACGGAGCAGCCGCTGCTGGTCACGGGCGGCGCCGACAAGGAGATCAAGCTCTGGCGCGTCGGACCGCCCAAGACCCAGGAGAGCAAGGACAAGGACAAGGACAAGGACGCCGAGGCTGCCAAGGCCGCGGGGGGCGTGGAGCTGGAGTTCGTCTTCAGCCTCTCGGGCCACGACCGCAGCGTCAACTGCGTGCGCTTCTCGCCCAACGGCGCGTACCTGGCGTCGGCCAGCGACGACACGTCCATCATCCTCTGGTCCAAGCCCAAGACGGCGGGCGACGACTGGCGCTGGGACCGCATCTCGTCGCTCAGCGACGTGGGGCGCACCATCCTGTCGCTGGGCCACAAGGGCGACATCACGGACCTGTCGTGGTCCCCGGACTCGGCCTTCCTCTGCTCCTCGTCGGTCGACAACCGCTGCGTCATTTGGGACGTGGAGAAGGGCGACGTGGCCGAGCGCCGCAAGGACCACACGCAGTACGTGCAGGGCGTGGCGTGGGACCCGCTCAACGAGTTTCTGGTCACGGAGGGCAACGACCGCACGTGCCGAGTCTACTCGCTCAGCGGCTTCGGCGCGGCCACGCGTCCCAATGGAAAGAAGCAGAACCGCAAGTTCATGTGCATCCAGACGCTCAAGACGCGCGAGTTCCCGTCGACTTCCCAGGGCGGAGCGGCCTCTGCTTTAAGTAAAGCCAAGGACGAGGCAGAGGAGAAGAAGGAGGGCGATGGGGAGGCTACAACTGCTACCACTACTGCTGCTGCTGCCGCTACGAAAGCCCCGCCGGCTCCGAAGCACCGAATGTTCCTCGATGATACGTGCCCTGCATTCGCGCGTCGACCGGCGTGGACGCCAGACGGAAGCTACTTTTTGGCGCCGACCGGAACCTTTCGAGCGAGCGAGTCGGCGTCGGCGGTCAACACCGTCTACGCGTTCTCTCGTGGCAATTTGAGCCAGCCCACGCTGCACTTGCCGGGACAGGAAAAGGCCTCGCTTGGCGTCCGTTGCAGTCCGCTGCTGTACGAGTTGCGCCGACAAGATGACCAGGCAGACGACTCCCCACCGCCCAACTTTTTCAAGACGGAGTACCGGTCAATCTTTGCTGTCATTACTCTAGACGCTGTCGTTATTTACGACACACAGGTACATATCTTTCTGGCATCCTCTGCACTCCCTGTTGATGATGACTGACCGGCTTGATGATTCAATATATGTGCTTGGAATCACAGCAACCCCACCCGATCTGCACAGTAAAGGGATTGCACTACGCGGATTTAACCGATGCGAGCTGGACGTCGGACGGCCAGACGCTTAGCATTTCGTCCACCGATGGCTACATCTCCTTCATCCAGTTTGAGGACGGTTTCTTCGGCACAAGCGTATCTCGCACAGGTGAGCTCCCTACTGCTATCGTCATGTATTCATTCAGCACGACGTACTAACAGGTTGCCCTGGTTTGTGTAGACCATGCCTCGCTGAACGAGGGCAAAATGCGTCGGATGTTCTCGACTCCCAAGAAATCGCGCAAGAAAGCTAGAAGTCAGACCCAGACCCAGGCCGCATCAACGGAGCAAGCTATGCCCAAAGTCCTCACCGCCAGAAAGAAAAACCCGCCAGCTGCCCCCATTGCGCGTGCCTTCCAGAACGTGGATGGAAGCACTGCTGCGAGCCCCATTAATCTCCTGCAAGTGAGGAAAAAGCGCAAGATGTCGCCGACGCTAGTGCAGTCCGTGACGCCTCCTGTGCCGACTGCTGGACCGCACGCCACAGAGTCGACGAGCAGCGCTCCTGCAGCCAGTGCCCCCATATCCAGCACCCCTGCAGCCAGTGCTCCTGCCTCCAACGCGGACGTTATCGACCTGAGTAGTCCCCCGACTACCGCCGAGCCTGCACCTGCTACGACCCAAACGCAGCCAAATGATACCGACGAGCATGCGGGTACATTTGACGATCCTCTCAACATCTGAGCAGCTCCGTTGACACCGCGGGGGTCAATTGTCATCACAAGTTTTACGAATACAAGTAAGGAGTTTCCAGCAATCAAATCTCTTACTGTGCTTGGGGGATTTACCGGTACTCACAGTCAGCTCACAGCAACCCCTTCTCCATGCCTGGCAGCTCGAACGCCTTGATGGTCTTGAACACGAGGAAGTAGCCGTAGGCGCAGCCCAAGCCGCCGAGCAGCAGGATGTTGACCCAGTGCAGCATCGAGTGGCTTTCGGGCGACGCCAACTGCGCGCGCAGCAGCGCCACCGCCTGCAGCAGGAAGCAGATGCAGTAGGCCTGGCAGAACGTGCGGCGGATCAGCGCGTCGCTCACGAGGCGCGTGCGCCACACCATCCAGCCCTGCGCCAGCGTCAGCGCGCCTGCAACAGCAGTAAATAAATAAGGTCAGCTTCGGCGTCTTCAACGCTTGTAGCAGGATTCCGGCGCCGCACCGTAGAGTCTGACAAACTCGTGCGCCAGGTGCGTGTCGTTGCTGGCGTCGCCCAGCATGGGCGTCATGAGCGAGTGCGGCGTGAGGAAGCACAGCGCCCCCGTCACCACCGCGATGACCATGTGCACCGCGAACAGGCGGTCGAGCTGGCGGCGCACGCTCTGCATCTCGTCGTCGTCGGCGGGAGCTTTACCTTGTCCTTCTGATTGTCAACGGATTTGAAGTGGGACGAGCGCAGTACCGTGACGCACCGCATTTAAGGCCGCCAGACACACAATAGATCCGATCTGAAGATGACGGTGGTGACGTCGCTGCTGGGGCTGCTGGCGCTCGCGCTCGCGGGCTGCACGGCGCCGCTGGCTGCCGACGCGATGCAGGTGACGATCCCGTCGGGCGCCGCCGAGTGTTTCGCCGTGGAGGCGGAGAACTTCAAGCACGGCATCTCGCTCAACTACGAGGTGCTACGTGGCGTGGCCGAGGAGCTGGAGACGGAGCTCACGGACGGCAAGGACCAGGTCGTGTACGCGCGCAAGGGCCCGTCCGGGAGGTACGTGAGCCCCATCGGGGAGGGCGGAATGCACGCCGTGTGCTTCAAGAACGAGCGCGCGCCCGTGGGGGACGTCACCATCGGCTTCTCCTTCCACGCAGACGACCCGAGCCACGAGGTGCTGTCCAACGCGGACGCCACCAAGATCAGTTGAGTGTCCTGCGCTGCCTTGAGTTGCATTGGGTCGAGTTGGGGTCTGACGAAGTGGCTTGTGTTGGCTTCTCGGTGCTTGACTGCAGAGCAAGTGCAGGAGCTGGAGGACATCGTGTACGAGCTCAGCGTGAACCTCGACACTGTCAAGGATACCCAAGCGTACATGAAGGCGATCACGAACCACCACAATGATCGTACGTTCTGCACGTGCAAATGACCAGCGAGTTGTGAAAGGTGTCGCGCTTGACATGGTTGGGACTGAACAATATGTACCGTTCTGTTGTCTGTGTTTGCTCTGTTGTTGCAGTGATCACAAGCACACACGCCCGTGTCCTGTGGTGGACGCTCGTCGAAATGGTCGTGTTGGGGGTCGTCTCTGTGGCGCAGATCTCCTTCCTGCGGCGTACGCTCGAGGTGCGGCGTATTCTGTAGACGTGCCGGTACGAGGCGAGGTGCATTAGCATGCCAAGTTCATACAGGTAACGAGCTATTACACTTAACAGCTCTTGCTGGTTTCATTGGCGGCTACTGCACGCTCGGTCTGTTGCGTTTCCGTTCAATTAACCTCCGCGCAGGTTTGCTCACTTCAACGTCGTCAGTACATTTGAGTTAACCGCTTGGCGCAACCTTGGCGCAACATCCCATGCACCGCGCCTCCATCACCGCACAACGCCGATCCCATTCTGACGAGCATGAGCCGAGCTGTGGCGGCACTGCGCGGGCGCGGCATGCTGGCCGCGCTGACGCACGAGAGCGCCGGCAAGTCCATGGACGCGCTGCTGCAGGGCTCGCGCGCGCCCGCCGTGTACTGCGGCTTCGACCCGACGGCGGACTCGTTGCACCTGGGCAACCTGCTGCAGGGCATCGCGCTGCGCCACTTCCAGCGCGCGGGCCTGCGCCCCATCCTGCTGGTGGGCGGCGCCACGGGCATGATCGGCGACCCGAGCGGCAAGTCGGAGGAGCGCGTGCTGCTGTCGGACGAGACGGTGGCGCACAACGCGCAGCAGATCGCCAAGGGCCTCTCGCCCGTGCTGGACTTCGACGACCCGAGGACGGGCGCCGTCATCATGAACAACGCCGAGTGGCACACCAACATGTCGGCGGTCACGTGGATGCGGGACATCGGCCGGTGCGTGTAGTGGCTGCAGTAGTTTGAGTCTGTCTCTATGTCTTGTGGTGGTTGGGGGCTCACGGAGCGGTGTGGGGTGGATGCAGCCACTTCCGCGTGAACGCGATGCTGCAGCGCGACAGCGTCAAGAAGCGGCTGGAGACGGACCAGGGCATCAGCTTCCTCGAGTTCTCGTACCAGCTCTTCCAGGCGTACGACTTCCTGCACCTGTACAAGAACCACGGCTGCGTCGTGCAGATCGGAGGCAGCGACCAGTGGGGCAACATCGCCTCGGGCATCGAGCTCGTTCGTAAGAGCGCGGGCGAGGTGGGAGTCATTCATCATCACTGCTTCCGATTGAGATTTCAATACTTACTGTATTATGCGTGTTTGCCGGTGATGCGCTACGACAGGAGGTGTTCGGAGCGACGTTGGCCCTCTTGACGACGGCCACTGGAGAGAAGTACGGCAAGTCCGCAGGCAACGCGATTTGGCTGGACTCTGAGAAGACGTCCGTGGTACGTAGGCCTATTGCGCTCAGTTTCGTTTGAAGTGCTGCTGTAGGGACCAAGATGGTGCTTACCACCTTGTTGCATTTGCGTATTCCAGTTCGACTTCTACCAGTTCTTTCTTCGCTCGGATGACCGCGATGTTGAGCAGCTCCTGAAGAGTTTCACGTTCCGCGAGGTGGAGGAGATTCGTGACATCGTGGCGGAGCACGAGAAGGCGCCTGAAAAGCGCGCCGCCCAGAAGGTGCTCGCGGAAGACATCACTGCGATGATGCACGGGCAAGAGGGCTTGAAGGCTGCGCTGGATGCGACCGAGCTCCTGTTCGGAAAGAAGAGCGGCCCGCTCACGGCGGAAGAGATGCTGCGCATGGCTGGAGACGCGCCGATGTCAGCCCTTTCGCGCGCGGATGTTGTCGACCAATCTCTGGTGGATCTTGCGGTTCGAATAGGCGCAGCCAAGTCAAAAGGTGAGTTGTCTACTGAGTTTTGTACCATGTAGGAGCTGGGGAATGGGACCGGTCTTAATCATTGTCGTGTGCGTGCTTGCAGCTGAGTGCCGCCGTCTGATTAAGGGTGGCGGCGTTTACCTGAACAACGAGCGCGTTGAATCGGAAGCTCTGCGCGTTGAGGCAGCCAATCTTCTCGACGGCAAGCTGCTGGTGCTCCGTATCGGCCGAAGGAACAACTTTATCGTCCAGGTGCAATAGAGCAACGATTCGCTGACCTCAGAAGCGTTTGGAACCTGGAACGTATATTTTTGCTGTGTTATCTGTGAACGAGTATTCGACTTTGTCTGGCTGGCTCTTAGTTTACCGTAGGGAGGTGTGCTGCGCTCGTAGCAGCATTAGGAAAATGTCCGAAGCTCGCACAGCTCCCACCACCAAGCCATCTTGCCGCTGAACTACAACACGCCTTGTTCGCTTGCCGACCATTTCTCGGATCACTTTCGCGATAGACGTGTAAGGGGAGACAATGCAAGCAGGAGGAAGCACGGATGCATTTTCCCTCACTGAACGAAGCAAAGGGCCTGGGTCGCTATCCTTTTCGCTTAGAGCAGAGAAGGATGCGGCGAACAGATCACGGAACGCTTTGGCGCTGTGGGTGGAAGGGTGGATACAGATAGTAAGAGTATGGTGTCAAGTCCTGCCAATGGAGTCGTGCTAACGCACATACCTGAGCACTCTCATCTCCTGGTTCGTCTCCACCAATATCCCCGAAAGTTGCCGTGATGCCATCTCCACCAAACCCTCACACACTGATGCAGAAGCGGAGCTCGAGCTAATTCTTGCTGGCGCGTAGAAAAATTGAGGGAAGGCCGCAACAGCACATTGCTCTTTTCCTTCTGCATTCGGACAAGACTTAGAATTAGTTGGGCGGCTTGGACAGCAGCGTAAGACACAAGACGGATAACATTACTCAGAAGCGTCAGGTCCTCTTCGAGCCACGCTAACAAATCGAAAACTGACAGACACCCCAGAACTGTTTCAGGAGACGAGCTGTAGTTCTGAGCGACCGCCACGGAGCTTTCTCCGCACGCAAAGCGCAACAACACACTGAAGAACGCTTCATCGTCCCGAATGGTGCCGATTAATGGGGCTCGCTCTGTAAAGTAAAAGCGCACAACATCACGCAGTGGTGCTGCGCCGAATTGCCTCATGGCCTCTTCTGCTCGTGCTCGAGTGTGTTCGTAAGGTTTGGCCGTCAGTGACTCGATCCCGGGCACGAGAAAGTGAAGAAAATATCTGCATGAGGCAAAACCAGAGGACGGTTAATACCAAATATTTCTTAGGCTCATCGATCGACTGTAGCTCGGGCTTACAGAAGCAGCTTGTCAGCAGAGATGAGCCCAATTGACTGATGCGTCTCGGAATGGGGAGTTTGGGTAGATTCGATTACCAGGGCGCTCTGGGTATCGGCTGAAACCATTTTTTCGAGCGCGTGCGCACACATCTCATTCGACGCTATCTGCAGCAGTTCGGGTTGCAACCAAAAGCTGCCATAGTCTCCTGCCTGTAAAATAATAAGTTAAACGCCACATGATATTGCTACAGTAGCGCTTCAATGCCAATTTACCTTGAAATCCCACAGCACTGAAGATCGAGGAAGGGTAGCCGAAGACGTGGAGCGCGCCATTGACTTTATCCGAGCCGAGTTGTTGTCTCTGTGGCGCATGGAACTGTGTTGAGGTAGAGCGCTGTTCTCACGCTGCCGTAACTTTTCTTGGCGCTGTGACGCAGAAAACTCTGCCGGATAGCGCGAGGAATCGTTTGTTAGCAAAGTAACTCCAACCCACTTGCCCAACAACTTTACCTTCAATAACTGCGTGAATACCGTGCAGCATCCCGCTTATCTGTGGATTTGTGAGGCAGATATCGTACAGTTCAAGCACGGTCATCAGCTTGCCCGGCTCGTCGCTCCAGAATGCTCTCTGCTCACACCAGGGAACGGATCAATCTTCAAGGCATACCAAAGTTTGGTAACCAAACTATTTGTTGGCTTGCTGACATCAGCATAAGTTAAGCGAGTACCTCGACGCTTGCGAGCAAACTGCCTGGAATGGAATCCGTGAGTTGCAAAATCTCTTCAACACTCGTAACAAAATCTTTCAACAGCGAACTCTTAGCCTCTGGAGTCAAGACGCCCGCAATGTCTGCGTACAGCCGCAACACGAAATCAACTTTCGAGTGAAGATCCGCTCTCATGAGCAAGGCCACGGCGCAGAAGACGCGGTGTGCGCAGACGGTAGCCTCAGCTTTCGGCTTGGAGTCAGCAGCAGCAATTTTTCCGTGATGGAAGAAGCAAAAGTGGGGCTCTGGGTCCGATACTAGCATGCCAAAGACTTCTTCAAACTGCGGCAACTGGATATGGCGTGGATACGCTGGTTTCCGAATCCCCAAGCTCGACGAAGGGGGGTCGCTCTGCTCATCGTCGTACATACCTAGAGACCCCCGGAAGATATGCGCGCACTCGTCTGCCGTCTTTCTTGAGTGGTCGATGTACTCACATAGCAACTGCTGCTGCTGCGGGTCAGACAAATCATGCGAGGCCAAAGCAGCGCCCATAGCTCGTGGGCTTCTCTGGGGGCTGCTTTGTCGTGGTCACAACGGGTGTTTCAGAGCTATCAACAGCTTAGTCGTTTCAAGAAACGTCAATTGCGGAGGCACCGCCGAGTACATTTAGCCACGGCCAGAGCCAACCACGCGCATTTCGCTTCTCGTCACTTTACTTCTTGCAGCGTGGGGGCATGGAGACCAGTCCACTCCTCGAGAAACCTTGCTACCGGTCCAAGCAGCCTCCGGCATGGCATGACTTCGTCGACCTTTCTTCGATGGCAGCCCAAGTGAGCATGGCAACGTTGGCGCGCGCAGTTCTTCTGGCCATCGACTCAATATTCCTGGGCCACCTTGGCGTGAAAGAGCTAGCGGCAGCCTCGCTCGCTCAATTGTGGACCAGTCCAGTTCTCTATGCTGTGTGGGCTTCCGCCTCCGCCCTTAATACGGTTCGTTCGGCTCTGTAATCAAACTGGGTGTGTTCCAGCTAATCTAACGTGCCATGCTTGCACCAACAGTTGTGCGGGCAGTCGTGGGGTGCAGGCAACCGGGAGCTGACAGGCATCTGGCTGCAGTTTGGACTCATGATCACGACGTTGCTTTCGGTTCCTGTCACGATCTGGTACTGGTGTGTAGGTTATGTCCTCGAGTACTCGACGGATGACCAGGAGGTTGTCGCTCTCGCCACCACATTTTCACGTGTCCTCTCGGGGTCTATTCTCCCATCGCTTCTCTACTGCTGCCTCAGGTTCGTATTGGCAGTAAGCGAGATACCCGCGTAGCTGTCTTGACTCATTCGTTCTTGTTGCGTATTTCTCCAGACAATATTTGCAGGCCATTGGGATCTTGCTTCCCACCACTATTGTGGGAATGGTTTCAATCTTCGTGGCTGCTGGTAGCAACTACGTCCTCATCTATGGCATCGGTCCGTGGGACGGCTTGGGCTTCATCGGGTCTCCGATCGCGACAGTTGTGGCCTCCTGGTTCCAGCCCTTCGCGCTCTTCAGCTACGCCATCCTGTACAGAAAGCACCACCACCGTGCCTGGTACGGCTGGAACATCCACGCTCTCACGCTCAGCCGGCTCCGATCTTTTCTCCGGGTGGCAGGCCCCATTTCCAGCAACAGTTTCGTGTCCAATCTGGCGAACGCGCTGGTGGCTCTCGTGGCTGCTCGACTGGGCGCTCGCGTCATTGCTGCCAACGCCGTCATTTCGGGTCTGTGGTCCTTGCTGTGGGCGCTCTTCTGGGGCTACGGCTGCGCCACGCAGGTCCGCGTTGCCAACTACCTGGGCGCGGGCAAACCGGACCTGGCTCGCCGCATTACCGGTCTGGGTTTCATCTGCACGATGGTCGTGGTGGTACTCATCGCCACTGCCACGAGCGTCATGGACCAGCACATCATCACTCTCTACACGACGGACACGGAGCTGCTCACCATGTGCAGACTCGTGCTGCCCGTGTTCGTCGTCGCGTGCGTCTTCGAGGCCGTCGAGATTCTCGGGGCGGGGGCTCTCACTGGGATGAGGTGTGTGTCTTGAGTCCCCTTACTGTGTGAATAGCTTGCCTCTCTCTTTCTCTGACCTCCGTGTGCCCCCCCATCTGACTTACAGCCAAGTGCAGACTGTGTTCTGGACCAGCGCGATCGCCACGTGGCTCATCAACCTGCCGGTTGCCTACGTCGGCGGCATCACCTTGGGTTACGGCTTCCCCGCGCTCTGGGTGGGCGTGCTGAGCATGGAGCTGTTCAAGGTGGGCAGCTACTCGCTGGCGCTCGCCCAGGTGCGCTGGAGAGACATGGCCGAGCGCGTCAAGGAGGCGGCGGAGGCGGCGCCCGAGATGGAGCAGAGCACGGCGCAGTTCGTGGCCGCGGCCGCAGACGTGCAGCCCACGACGCCGCCCACGACGCCGCCGCTCATCGCCTCGGCCCTCGAGCGCCACCGGCGCCTGCGCAACGAGGAGCTCCACTTCAACTTCATGTTGAAGAGCAAGGTGCGCCCCATTAACAGCCAATCGGTCAAGAGCAGGGAAATTTAGAGCCTTCGATTGGTCGATAATACACCATACCCACTTCCAGTCGACGCTCACTGGGCATTTACAGCGCGAGTGAGAGCCATGGGGGACGCCGGCGGCGACGCGCCTCTGGGCAAGTGGGCGCAGCGCAAGGAGGCGCGCCGCAACATGTACGCGACCAGCACGGAGAAGGTGCGCGTGCACCGCCGAGGCGTGGGCGCGTCGTCGGCCTCCAGCGCCGCCGCCATGTGCCAGAAGTGTCTGCGGCCGGGCCACTGGACCTACGAGTGCAAGAACGAGGCCGTGTACGTGCAGCGGCCGTCGCGCTCTCAGCAGCTCAAGAACCCGAAGCTGCGCCAGCCCTTCAACAAGGACAAGCCGCCGGAGCTGCAGGACCAGGAGAGGGCAGCGGCGGAGAAGAGCAAGAAGCTCAAGCGCAAGGACAAGGACAAAGCCAAGAAGAAGAAGGCGAGCTCGCGGTCGCACTCGCGCTCTCGCTCGCGACGCAAGCGCCGCCGCAGTGTCAGTAGCAGTAGCAGCGATTCATCCTCGTCCGACTCGTCATCTTCCGACTCGGACAGCTCGGACTTGGACTCGTCTGGATCGTCAAGCGACAGCTCCTCCTCGTCCTCCGACTCGGACTCGTCCGGTAGCGACAGCGACGGCTCTTCGTCGTCGTCGAGCAGTGACCGCAGCTCACGAAGAAGACAACGCTCGAAGCGCCGGCGCAGAGATTATTTTGGCTTTTGAGACGGTGGTACTCTGAAGCGATTCCTCCGCAACCTGAAGAGAACGTCATTGCAATTTTCTCCATTTTTCTCCTTGTTTTTAATGTCTTAATGAGTCTGCTGGCTGACAGTTTAATGCTGCGGTGGATCGTGTCGATGCGCGTCGTAACGATCCTATCAGCGCGTCGAGGCGAGTTCTAGCACTTCAACAACGGTAAATCTGCGAAAGCGCTCGCCCCTGCTGATGTCGTTGCTGCTGCTCCTCCTCAGCCTTATCGCGCTCTGCTCCTCGCCAGCCTGCTGCTGTTGATTACCTTTCGGTCGCTATGTGCTTACCACGAGGCGCCGAAGTCCGACTTGGGCTTGACAAACATCGAGTAGTCCCACTTGGTGTCCATCTTGACGGGCTCCGGGATGGAGACGCCGTCGGCCGCCACCTTGGCGAACTGCACGCGGTTGATCGTGCGGCAGTCGCGGTAGAAGCACACGCGCATGCAGTCCTCCAGCAGCTTGCGCGCCTCGGCCTCCTCCATGTCGGGCCGCCAGTGCTTGCGCAGCAGCGGCATGCCCAGGTGGTGGCCGAAGCCCGTGGCGATGAAGTCGCCCTCGAAGGCGAGGCCGATCATGGTGACCTGGCCCAGGAAGGGCTTGCCCGTCTCCGGGTTGAGGCCGCCCACCACGACCGTGTTCCAGAGCGGGTCGAACTTGTTGCGGCGGTGGTAGAGCAGGCGCTGCAGGTAGTGGTAGATCTCGGGCGCCGTCATATCGCAGCCATCGTCCTGGTTGAAGTCGTAGACCTCCAGCTCGTCCATCTTGTCCTTGATGAACTGGAAGTCGCTGAAGTCGCCGCCCGCGCCCAGCAGCGTCGTGTTGTGCACGGCCGTGAGGCGGCGCTGGTCCGTGAAGCGCGCCAGCGAGCCGTACGAGCCCAGCGTGTCGGCCGCCATGAGCACGCCGCCCTTGTACTTGAGCGCGATCACCGACGATCCCGTCACGATGGGCGACTGCGTGCGCTGTCGGCTGTCCATGCTGCTGCCAGTTGCCTGCTTGCTGCTCGGTACTTCAGCTCTTGCCTTGCTTCTTCGGAGCGATCTTTGAGCTCAAAGCTCCCCCTCTGCTCGGGACCGGGTTTCGGCCAATCGCGCGCCGTATCTTACGATACGCAACGTCAATTCGTTGAAACTAAGGAGATAGGCAGTGCGATACACAGTGTACCTGAATGATTTACGCCGATATAGTCACTCAGTCGTACAGAAGCAGCGCAAGCATTCCCGCACATCATGTTCTAGAACTACCGGCGGTTGACCGCCGCCTTCAACTTCATTCGCGATCTCGCCGCCCAGAGCCAAAGAGAGCACCAGGAGATGAAGGTCAAGACTGTCGTGGCGCTGCTGTCGGCGCTGCTGCTGCCCATGGCGGCGCTGGCCGAGGAGCAGCAGCCGGAGGCGGCCGAGCGCCAGCAGCAGGCGCAGGAGCTGACGAAGCACGCGCTGTTCGCCGAGACGTTCGAGGCCGAGCAGCTGTTCGACGGCTCGCGCTGGTTCCGGAGCTCGCACGAGAAGTACTCGAACCAGGACGTGGTGCTCGAGGAGGTGACGCTGGAGGCCGCGCACCTGACGCCCGACCGCGGCCTCGTGCTGGACAAGCCCGCGCGCCACTACGGCCTGGCCGTGAATCTGGACGAGCCGCTGCGCGTGGACGGCAGCGCCGGCAGGAAGGAGATGGTGGTGCAGTACGAGGTGAAGCTGCAGAAGGGCCTGGACTGCGGCGGCGCCTACGTGAAGTTGCTGCGCCAGGACCAGGACAAGCAGGACAAGCAGGACTACTCGGCCTTCAGCGACTCGACGCCCTTCGTGCTCATGTTCGGCCCCGACAAGTGCGGCAAGAGCGACAAGGTGCACCTCATCTTCCAGCACAAGAACCCCGTCTCGGGAGAGTACGAGGAGAAGCACATGATGGAGGCGCCCGGCATCAAGAGCGACAAGGACACGCACCTGTACACGGCGGTCATCCGCGACGACAACACATTCGAGGTGTTTGTGGACCAAAAGTCGGTCAAGAGCGGCAGCTTGCTCAAGAACTTCCTGCCGTCCGTCATCCCGGAGAAGGAGATCGACGACCCCGAGGACTCGAAGCCCGACGACTGGGTAGACGAGAAGAAGATTCGCGACCCGAACGCCGTCAAGCCCGACGACTGGGACGAGGACGCCCCCGCGCGCATTCCGGACGAGAGCGCCGTCAAGCCTGCCGACTGGCTGGACAACGAGCCGGCGGTGATTGACGACCCGGATGTGGTCAAGCCGGAGGACTGGGACGACGAGGACGACGGGGACTTTATCGTGCCGCAGATCCCCAACCCGAAGTGCGCGGAGGTGTCTGGCTGTGGCGAGTGGAAGCGGCCTACGAAGGCCAACCCGGCCTACAAGGGCAAGTTCTACGCGCCGTACATCCCCAACCCAGCCTACAAGGGCGAGTGGAAGCCGCGCAAGATCCCGAACCCGAACTACTTCGAGGATGAGCACCCCGCGCGTATGGACCCCATCGGTGCGCTCGCCGTGGAGGTGTGGACCATGACGGGGGGTATCACGTTCGACAACTTCTGGCTCGGCAACGACCTGAAGATGGCGCAGGAGTTCGCGGAGCTGACGTGGGCGCCCAAGCACGCGGCGGAGGTCGAGGCGAACGAGAAGGCCAAGAAGGCTAAGAAGGGTGGCAAGGACGGCGAGGAGGGCGGTTTCATGAAGACGCTCGAGACGCTGGCGACGGACTTTGCCACGTACGCCAATGAGAACCCTGTGATTGCAATCGGATCGGTTGCGGGTGTGTCCGTGCTGCTGACGCTCGGATTCTTCTTCCTGTGCTGCGCGTCGGGATCCCCGAAGCCGGAAGCGACGAAGAAGGCGGACAGCGGCGCCGAGGACGATGCGCAGGAAGAGGAAGACGCCAAGGCTGTCGACAGCGATGGCAAGGAGCAGAAGGTCCGACAGCGCAAGAAAGCCCCCAAAGCCGAGTAAATAAATTGCAAGCGGTGCATGGCATCGCTCCAGAACACTTGTTCATGGTACACACAGTAACTTTTCAACGATGAATTAGTCGTAGAGCAGCAAGAAATAATCCCCCGTCATTCCTCTTGCGAGGTCAGCACCATGGTGATGGTGGCTCCTGTGTCGGCTATCGATTCGGAAGCTAAATGTGCAGACCGATAACTATGTAGAAGTGTACAGCACGAACATTGATTGAGGCATTAAACGAGTCTACACGATCATGCTCACGACAACCACGAGAGACGGCGGCGCTGCGTAGTTCGACGCTCGCTCATTTAGCGCTGGCTGGTCTCCCAGTTCTTCGCCTGGTACACGGGTGCGTTGGACTTGGGCAGCGCCGGGTTGCACAGGATGATATCGGCAGCCTTCTCGGCCATCATTATGACCGGTCCGTTGAGGTTGCCGCTCACGATGTTGGGCATGATCGAAGCGTCCACGATGCGCAGGCCCTCCATGCCGTGCACGCGGGTCTCGGCGTCGACAGCCGAGTTTTCGTCCACGCCCATGCGAGCCGTGCACGACGGGTGGTAGACCGTACCAGCGTTCTGACGCACCCAGGCGTCGATGGCCTCGTCGCTTTGGGAGTCGTCCGTGGGCGACAAAGCCTCGCCGCGGAACTCATCGAAGGCCTTCTGCTGGACGATCTCACGCGTGAGCTTCACGCCGTTGCGGAGGTCGACAATGTCCTCCTGGGTGTCAAGGTAGTTGGGCTCGATGATGGGGTGCTCGCGCGGGTTCTTGCTGCGCAGCTTGAGGTAGCCTCGGCTGGTCGCGCGCATGGTTGAGCAGTGGGCGGTCATGACGTGGCCAGCGCGAACGTGAAGGCCCTCGTCGATGGAGCCCGGGATGAAGTGATACTGCAGGTCCGGGTGGCGCTTTCCAGGGGCCCTACACAACACAACACAGCAGCAAACATGTTGGTGAGTGGAGATCAACGCATAACACGCATAAATAACTTACGTCCGAATGAAGCCGCCAGCCTCGATCTGCGAGGACGACCCGGGGCCGGTCTGCGACATCAACCACTCGAGAGCAATGGCCACCATCTTGTGTGGGAAGTTCCAAGTGGCGTTGTAGAGCGTGATCGGCTTCTTGCACGCGAAGTGCAGGTACGTGCCCAGGTGGTCCTCCATGTTCTTGCCGATGGCTGGCAGGTGGTGAACGAGAGGGATCCCCACCTCTTTCAGGTGCTCGGCATCGCCAACACCCGAGAGCATGAGGAGCTGCGGGGTGTTGATGGCGCCGCTGGAGAGAATGACCTCCTTCGCCGTTCGGATCTGGGAGATCGCCTTGGATTTGTCTTCAACTTCAATACCCACCGCCTTCTTGCCCTCGAAGACGACCTTATTCACGAGCGTGTCGGTGATCACCGTCAGGTTCTTGCGATCCATCACGGGGCGCAGGTAGCCAGCGGCAGTACTCCAGCGCTTGCCCTTGTGGATGGTCATGTCCATCCAGCCCAGACCTTCCTGCTGGTATCCGTTCATGTCCACAGCCTCCGGGTACCCCGCCTGCACGCCTGCGTCAATGAACGCCTGGAAGAGCGGCTGGGCCTTGTCCTGCGTCTTCCGCGTGATGCGCATCGGGCCGCTGCCGCCGCGGTATTCGTCTTCGCCCAGGTCGTGGGTCGTCGACTTCTTGAAGTACGGCAGGCAGTCCGCGTAGCTCCAGCCCTTGGCGCCGGCCTTCTCCCAGTCGTCGTAGTCGAAGGTGTGGCCGCGGTTGTAGACCATGGCGTTGATGGAGGACGAGCCGCCGAGCACGCGTCCGCGGGGCCACGGGATACGTCGGCCATCCATGTTCTTCTGGGGCTCCGTGTAGTAGTTCCAGTTGTAGCGGTCGTCCGCCAGGTTGTAAGCCAGCGCCGCGGGCATGTGGATTCGCGCCGAGTCCCATTTGCCGACGTCGCTAGGACCGGACTCCACCAGCAGCACCTTGTTGTTCGGGTCGGCGCTCAGGCGGTTGGCGAGCACGCAGCCGGCAGAGCCTCCGCCCACAATGACGTAGTCGTACTCCCCCGGTGCCGCCGAGGAGCTGAGAGCGCTCTGCACTCCGTGGCGACCACGAAAGGCGAGGGCCTTTGCTTGGAGCGAGCGCTGAAGCATCTTGAATGCGAGCTCGGAGACGGAAGCAGCAGAATGGAAAATGAGAAGCTCCCCACTGCGATCGCTTCGCGCGCTCGGCTCCGGGGCATACGTTGACACGTCCGTGGTTTTGTTGAAGTTGGGAAGGGAACTGCTACATGTGCGGTCTCTAGTGGACCCACTTGTGGACAGGTTATTTCTTTACATGAGTGGGGATCGTCATGATGCAAACGGAGACGTGTACATCAGCAGCGGCTGTCGGTTGAAGCACGGTACGAGTTGCGTCCTCACTGCTGTACGAACTTGTATCCAGAACTTTACCTCCATTACGGGGTACCTACGGGGTACCTAGGGGATACAAGAATCCAATTGTTTTCGAGCGTGTAATTTTGCGGCCCGCCTTCGCCTGACATGGATCATTTCCGTCCAACAGGTTGGATCATTTCAGTCCAACAGGTCCAACAGGCGATGGTGGTAACTCTTTTGTTAAACAAAACGTCTTAAGCAATCAGCCACAACTTCAACCACGTCAATGTAAGCTTTGAAGTTGTGGTCTCTTCCGGGCTTTGCGGCTGGGCTAGACCGCA
>NW_009258115.1:9759644-9926923 GCF_000149755.1 Phytophthora sojae
CGAACGGGCTGTTCGACGTATCGACAATGGCGGAGCTGATGGAATGGGTAGCTTCGAAGGAATGCAAGACGCGTGAGCAGTTTCATCGATACGACGAAGGCAACGATAACTCTGTGTTTGCTGCTCAAGATCCTTTGTGTCAAGACGCACTCATTGTTCTCAATGTGTTTCATGAAAAGATAGACAACTACAATCGTAATGGGCCTACTTTGGCTCACTACTTTAGCTTACACGTGTGCGCACGTGTACGAGGAAGCGTAGCTTGGTTTAAACTAGAGTTAATTATACTCGGGCCTCCGAGTATAGATTAATCTAAATAAACGATCCAAATAATGTTTTGGGTTAAAATGAGAACTGCTATTTTTGTTTTATGTTTCTGACTTCTTCTAAATGTAATAATCTAAACTGGGAATCTGCCAACGGCTGGTTGGCAGAATTCCAATGCTATGCATGTCGCTCATTGGCTAAAAGATGCTGCTTTCAGCCAATAGGAATCCTAAGTCTCTATGGACCACCCGTCGTGGTGATCGTAAATGTATGTAGCCTTTGGTGTGTCTACACCATGGACGAGAAAGTCTTTCGAACCTCTAACAGACGTCGTGTCTGTTAAAGTCACAAGTGACTGTAGCCACTTGTGCGTGTAACCCTGTTACCCCCCCCTCAAGGTTAGACGCGCCGAGTCACCGCACGTCAATCAGGAAATTGACCATTTGTCATTCTTCACGTTGGGAGAAAGAAACTCGAGCTCATTCCGCAATGAGCTCGCCTCAGAAGAAGACCAACGCTACAGCAGAGGGGAAGTCCTCCGCCGGGATAGAGACTCTCTCTATCTCCGAGTACCGCGAGCGTCTCAAAGCAAAGCGTGACGCTCTTGCTGCCAAGGCTGCGGCGGGGACAACTCAACCGGAGATTGTCCTCGAAGGTTCTTCTGTAGTCAACGACGCCGTTGACTTCGAGGACGGCGACGTGGAGATGGAAGAGGGCGAGGCCTCTTCCAGCAAGCGCAAGGAGTCTATCGACAGCGATAGTCTCGACCCGCATGCCGGATCGAGACGCCCTCGTGAAGGAGACGACGCGGATGCTTCGATGCTCGAAGCGTTCACGCGGCGAGAGCGAAACTCCGCTCTCTGCTGCTGGGGCTTTAAGCTCTCCGCGCGCTGCTCAGGCAGCGCGCGATCCGTGGATGCCGTCTGCGTCAGAGATCGCAGACCGTGCGGGCAACACTGTGCCTCCAAACGAAATCCCGCTGTACGTATGCAGCGGTATCCACGACGATGCTGTTGCGGAGGAGCAGCACTTTGATCCGTTAACGAATCAAAGGCGCGATTATTACATCGGGCTCTTCCACGAGCTCCGATACTTCTCCAGCAAGAAGACTTCTTCTCGCAGCAAAGTGCCTGAGTGGCAGTGTCAAAGTTGGAACGCTTTTGTTGAGAACTTCAACAAGAAACCGGCTGCTTACCGAGAGCGGGTTAAGCATGCCCGTGAACGCTTCGAGACATTCTCGACGCGCGGGCGGCTGGAGCAGCTCCACAGATCGTCTGTGGGTGCTGGTATTCCATGCGCTGTGCCCGAAGGCCAACAGTGCACGTTGTATCTTCCGGGTGCGGTGCGCTTGAGGGACCGCGACCTAAACGGGTACACGACGATTCGGGTACCTGCGAGTCTCAAGGATCGCCGCGCCAAGTTCTTGGCACGCGAGGAACGCGACGATCGTGGGACTTCGGGCGCTGTAGGTGACCACAGCGCTCGCACTACTTTCGCGTCGGCAGTGCGTGGTGAGCTTCGTACGCCTTCACCATTTCCGGAACGTCCTGCAGCAGGACGTCCCGTGGCTCCCATGTATCTTGGTGGGGCGGAAACCTTCTCTAACGAATACGATAACGAACAGGCTGCCGGTTCGTTTTCGGGATACTATGGTTCACAATACGCTCAACAATCCAGCGTGTTGAGCCGCGGGCGTCGCGGATCGGAGGCGGCGGTGGTGGGAACACGCCCCGGGTATGGTCAACCTGGGGTTGACCTTGGTCCGACGCTCGAGGAGCGTGTCGCTGCTGTGGAACAGCATCTGAGCCGGGAGTTCGCCGCTCTGAAGCAGGAGGTGGCGATCCTGAGGGCTCAAGTCGCTCAGGGTTCGCAGACCGCGTCGGGCATCCATCTCTGTCGACGTGGGAGGTCGCGTCGCACGCTTGGTCCAGCGCGTTCACGCGCTGGAGCTTCCGCTTCGGGCCAGCCGAGCTAGGTGGCTCGTGCTGCAGGTATGGCTTCAGCCGCCCGACGTAAAAGGTCGGATGGAGGCGCATGCTAGATGGAATGTCTAGCGTGTAGGCGTTGCCATGTCGTGCCAACACAGTGAACGGTCCGATGAAGCGCGGAGCGAGCTTGCTCGCCCCGAAGTCGGAAACGGCATGTTTAGGCAGGTTTTGAGTAGCTAACAAAACCAATGAACCCTTCTTGAATTCATTAGTGTTGCCCCTACCAACATTGTCTGCGTTCAGCTTCTGTCGGTCGACAGAAGCTGCAATAGTGTCTTGGACAAACCGAATGACGGCTTGTCTGCGCTGCACGAAGTTGATTGCGTCCGAGCTGGACTCGTTCAGCTCGTTTCTAGCAGTAGGCCCGGCATCTGCGTTCGTCTTCGCGGTGTCTGTGCCCTGCACAGACCCGTTCTTCTTCTTCTTGCTCTTGTCGGCGTCTGTGTCCTGCACAGACGCGTGTTTCTTCTTCTTTTAGCGCGTAGTCGCGGCTGACACTGTGCAAGTGTCAGCGGCATTCTGCGGCTGCTGCGGTGCAGTCGGAGATCCTCCCCCACTTAAGGAAGGAGCCACCATCCCGAGTAGACTCGGGAGGCGTGGGTGCCTCATGGCATTCACGTAGAATGGTGTATGCCCAGTCGAGGCATGCGCCGAGTTGTTGATGGCGAACTCCGCCATCGGCAGACACTCGCTCCAGTGTTGGAACGAGTGAGCATAGCTCTTAAGCACGTCTACGAGCACGCGGTTCACGCGCTCGGTCTGCCCGTCCGTCTGCGGATGGTCCGCAGTCGACATCGAAAGTTGACTCCCAAGAAGTGTAAACACTTCTTGCCAAAGGTGCGCAGTGAAGCGCGGGTCTCGACCCGACACAATGTCGATCGGCATGCCATGGTGTTTAAACACCATGTCGACGAACAGACGTGCAGTCTGCTTCGCAGTCACTTCAGCGGGTACCGCAGCAAGATGTATCATCTTGCTTCAGCAAGATGTATCATCTTGCTGAAGCGGTCAACAAAGACCACAACGCCCGTGTTCCCCTGACGTCCGGTGAAAGACCGAACACGAAGTCCAAAGACATGGACTGCCAACACTCTCGTGGAGTTGGTAGTGACTGCAAGGGAGCCTGCGCGAAAGGCGCAGGCTTCACACGTTGACAAACCTCGCAAGCACGGACGTACTTGCGCGCCCATTTGTACTGGTGGGCCCAGTAGAAGTCTCGCGTGAGAAGAAGGTATGTCTTCTCACGGCCCGGATGCCCCGCAGTCGGTGCATCGTGATACTCGTACATGATCCTGAGTCGCAGGTCATGGTCATTGGGCACGACAACGCGGTCCGCGTTGTCGTCGACTGCAGTGTAGAGTAATAACCCGTCGTGCACCCGGTAACGGTGTGCACGAGCACGAAGATGCTTCGGCAGCTTCTGACGAGCTTGGTCAGAAGGCGCTGAGCCGTAGGCCAGCAAGAGCTTCGCGTCCGCGTCGTGCGCGTACGCGACCTTCACGTCGCCCAACAGTGACGACGTTGGGGTGCTCGATCGTATGGCGTCAATGGCATTGACGTCGGCATCAGTCGTGGCGTAGTCAGGTTGACGCGAGAGCGCGTCGGCCACCACATTGAGTCTTCCGGGTTTGTACTCAACCCGGAAGTTATACTCTGCGAAGAATGAGAGCCATCTCGCCATCCGTTGCGAGATGTGCGGCGACTTCACAGCTGTCCGCAGCGACGTGTGGTCTGGGTAGACCACGAACGGTTTGCTTCCGAGTAGATACACTCGGAACTTCGCGAGTGCATACTTCATGGCAAGGAGCTCCTTGTCATGTACCGGGTAGTTGCGCTCAGCTGGCTTCAGCTGACGCGATTGGTAGTAGACGACACGATCACGACCCTCGTGATCGTGCTGCATCAACGCACATCCGATTGTGAAGTCGGATGCGTCACATACAACGTGGAATGGGCGATCTTGGTCGGCCACCGCCAAGATCGGCGCCTCAGTCAAGCCCCGCTTGATTGCATCGAAGGCCTGCTGACACTCAGCAGTCCAAACCCACTCGGCGTCCTTCTTCAGGAGCTGTGACAGCGGGCGTATCATGCCCGCGTAGTCCTTCATGTACTTGGACAAGTACGTGGCCAAGCCAAGGAACTGCCGCAGTTCCTTGACGTTCGACGGCGTCGGCCACTCATTGATCACTCTGACCTTCTCAGGGTCAGGGCGGACACCGTTCTTCCCGACGAGACACCCGAGCACGGGTATCTCGCTCGCCCCGAAGATGCACTTCTTCAGGTTCGCATAGAGCTTGTGCTTGCGCATGAGCGCAAGCAGCTTCCGGAGATGCACCTTGTGCATCTCAACATCGCTCATCCCGTCCGCAGCCCGGCTGTGGACGAACACATCGTCGAAGTAGCTCGGTGCGAAGTCGCGCACCGAGCGCAACAAGTGCGTCACGCACCTGTTGAAGGTCGCAGGGGCGTTCTTCAGACCCTGCGGCATCACTAGCCACTCCCAGAGCATGCCGCTCGGCGTGCTCACAGCCGTGACAGGGATATCGCTCTCACGCATGAGGATCTGATAGAACCCATCGCGCAGATCAAGAGCACTGTAGATAGTGCTCCTGGCCATCGAATCGATGATAACATCTTTTCGCGGTATCGGTGTCTGCGCCGGTATCGTCGCATCGTTCAGCTTGTTATACGCATGAACGATGCGCCAGCCGCCCTGTGGCTTCTTGACACAGAACGTCGGAGCACTGTGCGGGGACTTCGATTCCCGCACTTGTCCAGCTTTGCGACGACTTTCGAAGAAGTCGTCGATCGCTTTGACCTGCTCTCGCGGCAGTGGCCACTGCCGCGTGACACAGTACTTCGTCCCCGGCACGAGATCAATCTCGTGCTGGATGCCCTTATCCTGCGGAAGCTCCGCAGGAATCTCTTCCGGAAGTACGTCCGCGTACTCCCGTAAGATCTCGTAGTAGGGACTCGTTGAAAACGAGTCCCAGCTCTGCTCTTCAAAGCGCTCCTTCTTCGTCTTCGCACTGAGAGTGTACTCGCTCTCAGTGGTGGTCTCCATGAAGAACTGCCTCAGTTCTTCATTCTCGCTCTTCGTTCTCTCGGCGTCCGAGAGAATGCATATTTGCTCGATGCGTCCATCGTGCAAGTCACGCGCGAAGCGCTTCCAGCTCATGCCTGGAAGCGAAGTCAACTCCGACGCTTGCGTCGGAGGGTTAGCGAGAGTCATCTCCCTGTACCGAAACCCGGCACAGGTATGCGTCAAGACGTTCAGCGTCTCGACGTCCGGCTTCTCAGCCTCCGTCTGCCCGGCAGACATTCCTTGTAGCGTCTCGGCCCCAGGCCGAGACTTGCGCAGCGACCTTCGCATGCGCCGTCTTCTTGTTTTGCGGAGCCCGGCTCCGCTTGGTTCTTGACCTCGTCCAGGCCCAGCCGTGGACGGGTGTTCTTCTTTAGTACCGCCGGCGGGTTCATCCCGCGGGCGAGCGACTTCAAGCCCGGCTTGGTCGCCCGGCGCTTCGTCGTGCAGCCCGGCTGCACGATAGCATGCAAGTTTTTCCGGTGCGGGACGTTTGCAACCGTCCGCACCGCCTGCAGCGTCGGCTCCCCGAGCCGACGAATCAAATTCACCCAAGCCATCGACTCCCGGAGTCGACGGCGTTACGCCACCTTGGCTCTTATTATTGGCCAGACCTGATCTAATCAGATTCGCGTCAGCCTCCACGGCTGAGGCGTGTGACTCGCCTGCGTCATCCGTGCCCCTTGAGGCCGGAGACTCTTCCTGATTCGCTGAAAAGCGGGTGTCGACCTCCGAGGTCAACACATTTCCTTCATTAGCTGTCGGCGGCAACGCCGACGCTAGCTGCTCTTGCGCGTGTGCTCGCGCGCGCCCAGGGCCGTCGCTCACTGTTCCGCTGTCGCGACCGAAGCGCACGAGAGTGCGCTTCTCCCAATCGATGACCGGATCATGCTGTGCAAGCCACGGCATGCCCAATACAATGTCAAACTTATCGTCCAGATCCAGGACGATAAGGGTCTCGACAAACTCTTGATCTTCATACGTGAAGCGCACGCGTACCATGCGCTTCTCGGTCTTCACGACGGCACCCGTTGCCAGTCGTACTTCCAACATACTTCGATGTATCTTTAAATACTCGAAGTCAAGCCTTGATAGACTTCGCAGTCGAACAAAGTTCTTCGACGCACCAGAATCTACCAAAGCACGGAGAGAGCCGCTTGCTCTCATCGAGTTCCCATTCAGGATGACAAGGTCAGGCTTGTCATCTTGGTTCTTGCAGTGAGAATGAAACTCACTGGGGGCTGCAGTCCTCAGTGTCGCGTGTCCAAGGTCGACACGCGGAACTGCATTTCCAGTAGGGCTCCCCGCGCCTACTGGCGTCCAGCGTTTTTTGTTTGGTTGCGACGGTGCCCCGGCACCGCCGCGATAGCCACCCTGCTGGTGCACGGGGGCCGTGCACTCCCGAGCAAAGTGACCGACTCTACCGCATCGGTAGCATCGCACATTGTTTCCCTGCGACTGCTGGGGTCCAGCAGTTGCAGCACTCGAGAGGTCCACGAGTTCTGGGCCTCCCTTCCTCACTACCGGGCGTGGCTGTGGCCTCGGCACATGTGCATGCAGCTTAGCCTGCCGCAGGCTAAACTCCTCCTGCATTGCAAGAGTAATTGCAGCTTCGAGAGTACTCGGGTACTCACGGAAGAGATAGGTCTTCACAGGCCCATCTCTCAGCCCCTTCATGAACGTGACGACCTTGGTCGCCTCGTCGATCGGATTGGTCACGATGTTCGAGACCAAGTACTGTGCTCTCTGCGCGTAAGCATGGACATCATGCTTACCCTGCTGTAGCTCGAGGAACTGTGCCCTCGACCGAAACTCATTTTGCGGGGGCTCAAACGCTTGTCTGAGTTCCTCCTTGAACCCTCATACGTGCTGAAGCACATAGGATCAGAGTCGGCGTCCATACGCCCAACTTCTCGCTCGTCCGCCAAGCCATGCCACGGCGAACGTAACCTCGGACAACGGGTCGACGATACGTTGAGCCGCGATGGCAGTGTCGAGTTCGACAAGCCAACGGAGGAGAGGCTCGCCCTCTCTTCTGACATAGTTGCTCACATTTAGCTTCAACGTTTGCTCGCGCGGTGTCGTCCCCGACGCCACCGTGATAGAGGAAGCAGCATCACGCTGCTCCTTCATGATGAATCCCAGAGCAACACCGTGTTGCTCCGTCGGCGATAGTGTGCGCAGCATTACAGCTACAGCCGCTTCTCCAATGACTGTTGACAGTCGTTGAAGTGCCTCCCACTCTGGATCCGACAGGTGGAGGCAGTTAGCGCGTGCAACATGAGTTGCAGGCGAAGTGGAGCTTTCCATGGGCACCTCCGCGCTCATGAAAAGGTTCTCGGCTCCTCGTTCGTACAGCTCCGTACGAACGTTCAGGTAGTCGGTCGTTGGACGGACTACAAAGTTCTACCAGGTGTAATGGGCCTACTTTGGCTCACTACTTTAGCTTACACGTGTGCGCGTGTATGTGAGGAAGCGTAGCTTAGTTTAAATTAGAGTTAATTATACTCGGGCCTCCGTGTATAGATTAATCTAAATAAACGATCCAAATAATGTTTTTGGGTTAAAATGAGAACTGCAATTTTGTTTTATGTTTCTGACTTCCTCTAAATGTAATATTCTAAACTAGGAATCTGCCAACGGCTGGTTGGCAGGATTCTGCTAACATGCAAGTCACTCATTGGCTAAAAGATGCTGCTTTCAGCCAATAGGAATCCTAAATGTGTATGGACCACCCGTCGTGGTGGTCGAAAATGTATGTAGCCATTGGTGTACCATACACCAAGGTCGAGGAAGTGTTTAAACCTCTAACAGACATCGCATCTGTTAGAGTAACAAGTAACTGTAGCCACTTGTACGTGTAACCCCGTTACACTGCCGGCGCTCACTGGTTGCCGGCGCTCACTGGTTGCCGGCCTCGCACTGGTTGCCGGTCTCGCACTGGTTGCCGGCCTCGCACTGACTGCCGCCCTCGCACTGGTTGCCGGCCTCGCACTTCGTTCCGGCCTCTGGATGAGTGGTGGCCGGTCACTGACTGCCGGCCTCGCAGTGCATGTCGGGGTGGGGGCTGCTCGCTGACTTGTGGGCGGGCTGCCGTGCGGGCCCTGTGTGAACTCTGAGGACTCTTGGCGACTGAGCGATGTGTTTGTGGGCGGGCCTCCAATAGTGTGCACCACACTATTCTCAGGGGGGGCACCTTTTGGGAAATGGCAGGTGGAGGGGGTCCACTTTTTGGGAAATACCCCGCATCATATAGTACAACCAGTTAAAACAAAGTTAAGGCCAAGTTTTGCCATTATTCATGGGAGTACCTGAAGACTCAAGCGCAGGTTGCTGTTTATTGTTGTCCTTATGTTAGCATCCAGTTCATGTCCGTTCTCCTGTTCAGCAAATTCTAAAATGGCATTAACCCCCCCCCCCCCCAACGCCCAAGCCATTTTTCGGACATAATCGAGTTTTTCAGATGTTGTACGATACAGCTTGTTATAGACACCGGACACTTAATTTCACTATGGTCCCGTTAAAGTACGTGGCGTTTTTCTGAAAAACGCGACATGAGACCTCTCAGCAAATCCTCTAGCATGTTGTAGGTACAGCGTGGCTACGCTAATCATGTTGTAAGGCATACCATGATATCGAGTTTGGGAGGGAGGTGCAGTGACCTTTATATCAAGAGACTGGCCAGAGGAGACAGAGACGGCTATAAGAGGATGACACATCATCATATCAAAAGACAAAACGCATGCTTGCTCACCTAACTGACCAATGGCCTTCCTCGCTACCAGTCAAAGTTTCCCTACTCATTGGCGACATCTCCGGAAGCCTCACCTCTACAACTAGGCGAAGCCACGTCGCCCCCAGCTTACTCCTCGCTAGCTTCCTGCTCTTCATCCTTATCCTCCTTTTCTTCGGCGTCTTCTTCAGAATCCTGGCGCTTGCGCTTCTTATCTCCGCCAGTACTAGCGGCCCGAGCCTGGATGTCGCGCCCACAACGCGGGTGCGGACGTTTGCGCCCGTTTTCCCACTTATTGTGCCAAATTAGAAAGCACGTCATGGAGTTCCCTGGGTAGTGTTTCTAGGCCTTGTTGCACAGGTACAAACTGCAGAAAGCTAGTTAGATAAACATCACCAACTTCTCCAAAATGAACTACGTACCGTGCTGTGTCCGACTTGCTGCATGCTGCACAGTAGTACTTGGTAGCGCAGCGCTCTCCAACCTTGCGCTTTAGAATTGAGCACGCCTTGCACTGCCGCTGCCGACGCTTACGAACGCCGTTCACGATCTGCCAGTCTGGGCATTCTACCGGCTCGTGGTCCTTTTGCAAGGGCGCCATAAGTTCGCATCTTCGTCGTCTTCTCCACTTGCTGTAGGCTAGAGTAGCAATGTTAGCGACAACATGGACCCCATACAACATGTATCTGCACGCTCAGCGAACGCACTCGCATACAACATGTACCCCATACAACTTACCCACTCTTCTTTCTTGAGCTGCAATAACTGGGCGTGTAGCTCCAGCAAAAGTTCGTGGCTTGAGATCCATGCGCTTGACCGCCTCCCGGAATACGATGTAGGCCTTCACGATTGCCACGTCTACCAGTCCCAAGAAGATAGACTTGTAGCACTTCTTGCACCACGTCTGTCCTTGCAGAGAATAGTGCTGGAGTCGGAGTTGATCGTGGATATCCACTCCACCCATCCACTGGTGGTAATCACGCACCATGGACGGGCAGGGAACATCATGGCGTCTACCTCCTGTGCCCCGTGTTAGTCGCTCTACAATGTTACAAAAAGCACAGTTAGCCTCGATAGTAAAATAGATAATTTAGTTTGTACTTACGGCATGTTTCCATTGCTCTGCTTGATCCGGTTCCTAAGAACTGAACGGGCTTCCGGTCCCACCAAACTAATCCCGTCATCAACCCACAGTTCCGAGCCACCGCCATCCTTACCTCTCCGTGCTGCACGCGCTTAGGGCGATTGCGGTTCTTTTCCACGATCTCTTGTGGATATCCGACTTTATCACCCGTGATAGTTCCAATTGAATACACATTGCGCTGTAGTAGCTGAAGCGCGAGCTGGACCGATGTGTAGAATCTATCCGTCACCACGAGGTGATAGACATCGTCTTGTGGTGGTGGTAGAACAGCCTCAAGGTTGCGGATCACTGCTGCTGGCCCTGAATTTTGGTCTGCAGAACGCTGGCTGTCCGGCACGTTGCCTAGTTCCGCTGCATGCTGGGATTTTCCACAATATACCTCAAGACTATATGTTGTATAATCCAACATCACAAATTACAATCAGGTGTTAGATACAACATATTGACTTAAGCAAAAAAAAACGACGCGGGTCCGCGTCGTGTTCTCCTTACCGCATATAGTAAGCTGTGTCTGCACAGCATGTCAGGAAGAGCTTGGTGCCCCACTTCTGCGGCTTGTTCTTGAGGTATTGGCGGGTCGGGTTGTTTCGGTAGCGGGAGGGTATGACGCCTTTATCGAACGATACGACCGGGGGTGTAGTATATCCTCGCGGGAAGGTTTCCCGCAGCGTCTTGACCACGGAGCGCACTTTCCACGCCCTGTCCGATGCTGCTTGAGGGTCGGCGTTGTTCGTGAAGTGTACGTTAGCCATGATATGCTCGAATCGATGACGAGGCATGTAGTCGTTGAACGTTCCGCGTGCCACAGCTCCAACCCTTTCCGTAGACCAATGGTCTCGAAAACAGCAGTGCCGTGGGTTCAGCATCCGCGCCAGCAGCAATCCCAGGACGTGCATAATCTCGTGAGCTTCAATGTCGTCTTTCTTCGCCTCGCGCATCATGAGCTCATCCCTTGTTTTCTTGCCCGGCGTCTTTTGATTGGCATACATTCGGTCGACTCGTGCGGCCAGGTTCTGCAGGAAGTACCGATTCGATTCTGCTGCCACCTTTCTCCAGAACTTCTTCGGCATGAAGAATAGAAACAAATCCAGCGGCGACTCTGCCAGCTCCAACACTTCAGAAGTCGGACCGTACGCTCCTGTGTATAAGCCTGGGTACCTCGCATCCGGAGGAAACTTCGCCGGATCTACATGACGCCACAGACAACATGATTTCGTGAGTACATGCTGTATATGCCAACATCCGATGATCACGTACCAAACTCCCAGCCACTTGATCGCATGTCCGCCATGTTGTCCTCATCCTGGGCAAACGCGCTCATCTCGTCCTTGTGCAGCTCTCTTCAGTCACGAGCAGGGCGATCACAACTCGATTCCGCTGGTGTGGTTTCAGCGTCGGCTGACCGAGTTTCACCCCCAGCAGCTGGCATGTCATCAATCTCGGACCCGCTGGCGTTCATTGCATCATCCCACTCGCTGCTTTCGTCTGCAGTACCATCTCTGTGCCGGTCGTCATTGGTACGCTGGAACTCCTCATCATCGTCATAGAAGCCAGTCTACGTTTCGACGTCTTCGCAGTCTAAGTTGAGCACCTCATACTCGGCCGCTTGAGGCTGGGATGATTCGGCGGCTTTATCAGTCGAATCGCGTGTCGGACTTTGAAGTGCGGAGACGCTCCTATAGTATAATCAAATCAAAGCGTCAGTCATTATCATGTAGTATGTCGCATATGTTGTATACTATGCCATGCGATGTTGTACCTTTCTCCACCTGCGCATGTTGTGTCATCCACCACTCCACTTGTTGTATGATCTTCATGCTGTACCAGACTACAAGAAATACAACATCAACAGTTAGTACATGTTGGATGGTCCACCAAATAGATAAGTTGTACCTTGGCTGCGGCGACGCCGACGATGGCCGCTGCTCAGACACAGGCGTCGTGCTGCCGTTCGATGAAGGAGAAGTTTCCACATTATTGTCCTTCTTCTTCTTCGTCGTCTTCTTCTTCGCTTCATCAATCTTCTTCCGTGTTTGATCCAGCTCAGCCGCGCCTTCCTCTTCAGCTGCTGCCGACGCAATGCAACGCAGCTCGGCAGCAGCGCGCCGCGCCTCTTTGATCTCTTTCGCAAGCTGCGCAGCCGTTGACTTTCGCGGCTTCTTCGCCTGGGTCTTGGGCTTCTGCTTCGCCTTCGCCTTGCCCTTCGCCTTGCCCTTCGCCTTCGTCGTCTCCGGCGACACCACTTCCTCTTCCTCTAGATCCTCCAGCTCCTTCTCATCGTCGTCGTATTCGTTGGCCTCTTCATCCTCGTAGTCATCATCTTCGTCGTCGGCTTCGTCCTCCGAGATGAATTCCGCATGCACCGACTTCTGCTTGCGTCGTGGATGCGCCTTCTTGCCAGAACCTGCCAATGTTTTGGCAGCCACCACACGCCGCTGCTCCGAGGCCAACTGCTTCTGCCTCTCCATGAACGACACGCTCTTGCCCATCGGCGGCGGTACATACGGCCGAGGCGTGCGTGCCGGTGGCGACGAGCAATCGTCACCAAAGTCCGCGTCGGTGTCGCGGCGCCCTGCCAGGAAATCCGTATGCTCCTTCTGGAGACGCCGCCTCTCCCCCGCGCTCCGTCCTTCCAAGCGCTGCAAAAAGCGCTGGTGCTCACTGCGGGTTTCTCGCTGGGGGGGCGCGCTTTGGTCCCATTGGCACTTCTGTGGTCTTGCGTCTCAGCCGGCGATTCTTCAAATGAGCATCAGCCCCTGATTTCAGAAGAGAGGGAGCTGGGACAGCTTTTTGCTGTGGCTTCTCTGTTCCAAACCCAAACCCACCAACCCCTGTGCATCGGGGAGGTCGCCTTGTTATGTCCCAGATTTGCTTATACTTGATTTAAGTATACTTTTGCCGTTTTTAGAGCCAATCCCTATTAAAACATGTTGTATGTCTAAAATATACAACATGTGACATGTTGTCAGATACAACGTGTGGTCGTTGGGGTTAAGCGAGCCGGCCCCGCTCGGATCAGGAACATCATGGCCTATACCTCCATCTAAAGGCCTTCTGGCCTATACCTTTACTCCTTGTCCCCTCAGGGAACTCCCCTGAGTTATGTGTCCAACACTAGTTAATCCGCATACAAACGCTTAGATAGACAAAAGAATTTTTTCACGTGAAAAAAATTGTTTTTCACGTGTGGGCTGAAATCCAAGTGTGGATATCGGGTGGTCGAATGTTTTTCACGTGTGGGAGCGAATGCTTTTCACGTGTGCTTTGAGATACCAAAATATGTATTTATTGTTGTAGTTAAGAAGAATCCTATGTTGGAGCCTCTATGAGTTCATAACCGGCGAATAGGGGGTTTCAGACTTCGCACCCGTTTGTCTTATCTTTGGTGTCATCGTTTGCAAACGATGAGGCTAAAAATAACCCGCGTTGGACTCATCTTATCCTGCTCATTGTTCGAGGATCTTATCGTTGGTGGGACAGTATCACACAGCATTTTTAGAATTAATGCTATATGAAGAGTATATCCTGGTAGGTTATTCAACTTCAACTCAGCGCAGAGTGCGGAAGCCACTCAGAGTGTTGGTATTACCGTCGTTGCCTTCGACCAGCGCTCACGCGGGCCTGGACGCGTGCTCATTGCTGTCAGACATCGCGGGTAAGCTCACCATCTCTCCGATCAAGTAGAACTCGTATGTTGTGTGTGTGTGTCTTTTAATGAGAACGCCTATGTGTGATCCTTTTCTTATCTTCAGCGCAACAACGACAAGTGCTCCTGCGCTTACCTGTAACGCGTGAAGCACCAAACCAGCTTTCAGAGTGGGTAAGTTCTCCTACTTTCCTTGACAGCCTCCTGTGTGCTCAATTGCGGTGTTTTCAATGCTAATGCTGACGATGGTTTATCGATATTGAGCAGGTTACAATGCCTCCTAAGCGCCAGTCCAAGAAATCAACTAAAACGCGGAAGAAGGCCCGTGCTTCGCTTCAATCCGTCCAGCCAGCGGAAGACGCCTCGGCCGTTGGATACCACACCACACCGTATCAGATTGACGCAATGGTGCGTTGGCTGGAAATTCCTGAAAACTATAACGTGATCGCTGGGAACTCAACGAAGGGTAAGACAATGGCGCATGGTGATGGAAGAAAACACAACAAAATGTGGTTGTTGACTTTTTCAAAGTCTTTTGTTTCCTTGATCTGCGTACGCACACCATACAGCGACGACATCGGTTCTTCAGGGTTCCAATGCAATTTTCATTCACCACTCGGGCCCTGGAAACAATGGTGTTGAACGCAGCATTTTCAACTCGAGCAGCCCGCGGCATCTTGTACGGCGTGATAAGACGCTCCGAGAGAGCATACCCACTATCACCAATCAATTATTCACTGCTAGAGAAGTACCGCTCAGGGTTCTTGCCGACTTGAGAATGTGAGAAGACCAATCTCCACATGACCTGGCCACCCCGTGATGGCCATCAATTTTTGGGAAAAGTTCACGTAGGTTCCGTCCACAAACCCAACACATCCGCTAAGACCATAGCGCTCACGGTGAAAAGCTGATGACGTCACTCGCTTCGTTTCGGATGGCCACGCAACAAAGCGTGAATAGTACCGGAGTAGCGATTTGCGAACACGCTCGACAAACTCCGAAACTGTACCAGTACCGAGCCCGTAGGTGTGAGCGATTCGCCCACACGTGTTGCCGTTTCCAAACGTGCCACACCATTCCAGCGTCACTGCTAACTGTGTCAAGCGCGCTGTTCCAAGAAGCACTGCTAGAAGAGCTTGATGACGATGGTGAAAGTGGCAGCTGGAGCGAGTCTGAAGGCAACAGCAAGGGCGACGACGACGAGTGGGGGCAATTTGATGCTGAAGGAGACGAAGCTTCGGAACTAGCCGATCTCTACACGGGCCTAATGCAGACGCGTTACACAGAGCCGCGCGAAAAGCAGCATCGCTCTACCTCACACAGATACAACCTCTTTGAGCAGACCCCAAAAGCGTTTCGGCAATCCGTTCGTGTCGATGCTGCAACGTTCGACTACCTGTTGAGCTTGATAGTAGATGATCCTACCTTTACAATGACAGCGAGAATCCCCAGACCGACATCGCGATCCAGCGCAGACAATCTTGCTTTTCTCGGTGGCGGGCATGCTTCGGTATGCTTCTGCTACCAGACCACGACGCAGCGAGCCTCAAACGGAAGCAGCTTGCCCCACGATGAAGTGTGGCGACAGACTTGGAGTGACCTGCCTAAAGAGTTAATATGGCCATCAGTTATCTATGAGCATCAATCCAGTAGCGACCTGGGTCTGTCTAGCGATGCTTACTGCCTTACCTCACCCTGCTAGGAGTGGGTGTCCAGGCCAGAAGCTGCGTGGGGCGGCGCCGTACAGCAGCGACACAGGATTTGTTGCTGCTAGCTCGCGGCGCAGTGGCATGCCGCAAGCCAATGAAAAATTTGCACTTGCGAATAGGAGGAATTTTAGGGTTTCAGAGTTTGGCTGTTATTTTTCGCCTCATCGTTTGTCTCATTTTTTGCAACGGATTTTTGCAAAAGATGTGATGTCTGAAACCCCCTAATGAATGGGTATTGCGAGCGATATGTGTAGTTGATGATCTCTGCGAGCTCTTCAATGTCCACATTCGAATCCGGATCAACCTGGCGGTCGAATTCGATGACCCAGAAGTACCGCTCCTGCTTTTCAGTCCATGGGCAAATTACTCCAGTAAGGTTGGTGTAAATCGAGTCCCCATTTTCGTTGGTTGCCTCCTGTCTAACCATTACATTCCACCCCATAATGCACCGGGAGATCTGGTCAATCTTTCAATGAGCTTCGATACCGAGTACTGACCGTCGTTTGGACCGTCCCCTTGCTTGGGGTTTGAGACTTTTCGTGGTCGTCCAGGAGGGTTCTTTGCCGGCAACGATGTTTTAGCAGCCACTTCAGGTCAAAGTTGTCAGAGATTTTGAGCGCAGCCAGCACGTGTGCGCAGATCCATCCCGATTCGAAAAAAGGCCTTGCAGCCACATGCAAAATTGCTGCGAATGCGTAATATCTGTAGTACATACAAACAAGAAGTTAGTAATAGTAAAATGCCAATCTTAACCGTACACTTTACCTCTCGGTCGCACCAGGTCGCTGACTCCCAATCGTGCGCAAAGGCTTCTTCACTTAGCCTCTTGGTGTGATGCAAACACAAGTAATGCTGCTGAATGTGTTGCGGCCCGTCGTTACCGTTGAGACGACCACGACGCGAGTTGTTGTACATCTGGACTCTCCCTTCGTCGATTGGTGTTGGGTTTACTGCTTCACCACCGATCATTACTGCCCGAACGTTAAACAGGATTCCCGTCACCTTCGTACGGCTGCGATTTTCCAACTTCCAAAAGTTTCCGTTTTGCGTAAGGATGTCAGCCTTTCGAGCATATTCGATTGGAATTGTTCCTACAGCATACGGGGTAATCGGGTACGAAATCCGTCGATGAAGATTGCGATCACGTGCCGTACCGAAATGCGCCACAATTGGAGGGAAACTGACATTGATGACGACTGGTTGAAGCGTACAGCTCAGCGTCGACAACACGCTTGATATCTCGATTGTGCGATTTAATCGCGTTTTGGTTTGGAGTTTTACCTGCCACTATGCTGGCTGCGTAGTACCACAGTTTCTACTTGTGTGAAAGGTACTGCTGTTTGAACCATCACACAATTTTTTCTCACCCACTGCAACCCAGTTCTTCGTGACGAGACTAACTAGAGATCGGAATTGTGCTGCACGTCGAGACTCGTGGAGGTACTTGACTTGTGGTTTGATGATTCCCTCGTAACGTTCACCGTCGCTAAGAACACTCTTCTTCTTGAGCAGATTCCCGGCAAGATGAGGCCAATAGCTGAGCAGAACGATGTCTTTCCAGTGTTCTTGGTACGCATTCGCAATGCTATCAGCGTGGTCCAATGACCCGAACTGCAACTTTAGGGTGTATCCAATGAACGCTTTACTTTATTCCTTGGCCACATGGAAGAGTTCGCTGTAAGCTCGCGCCGTCTCCGACCGCACGAACATCTACGCAAATGGGTAGAATCTGTGCGAATACTCATCCGGTCCGTTGTACTCGACGCCCGAGCAACCAAATGCTATCAGCGCCCAGTAGTTGGCTGCCAACCGATACGTTGCATCAGTTGAGCCTGGGATCCCATGGTGTCTGTGGCCAGCCCGAGCAAGAAGAATGTTGCGGAAAAGTCGCCAACTGGTCCAGATAATACCAAGCGATATATTGTTGTAACAGGGTTACACGCACAAGTGGCTACAGTCACTTGTGACTTTAACAGACACGACGTCTGTTGGAGGTTCGAAAGACTTTCTCGACCTTGGTGTATGGTACACCAATGGCTACATACATTTTCGACCACCACGACGGGTGGTCCATACACATTTAGGATTCCTATTGGCTGAAAGCAGCATCTTTTAGCCAATGAGTGACTTGCATGTTAGCAGAATCCTGCCAACCAGCCGTTGGCAGATTCCTAGTTTAGAATATTACATTTAGAGGAAGTCAGAAACATAAAACAAAATTGCAGTTCTCATTTTAACCCAAAAACATTATTTGGATCGTTTATTTAGATTAATCTATACACGGAGGCCCGAGTATAATTAACTCTAATTTAAACTAAGCTACGCTTCCTCACATACACGCGCACACGTGTAAGCTAAAGTAGTGAGCCAAAGTAGGCCCATTACACCTGGTAGAACTTTGTAGTCCGTCCAACGACCGACTACCTGAACGTTCGTACGGAGCTGTACGAACGAGGAGCCGAGAACCTTTTCATGAGCGCGGAGGTGCCCATGGAAAGCTCCACTTCGCCTGCAACTCATGTTGCACGCGCTAACTGCCTCCACCTGTCGGATCCAGAGTGGGAGGCACTTCAACGACTGTCAACAGTCATTGGAGAAGCGGCTGTAGCTGTAATGCTGCGCACACTATCGCCGACGGAGCAACACGGTGTTGCTCTGGGATTCATCATGAAGGAGCAGCGTGATGCTGCTTCCTCTATCACGGTGGCGTCGGGGACGACACCGCGCGAGCAAACGTTGAAGCTAAATGTGAGCAACTATGTCAGAAGAGAGGGCGAGCCTCTCCTCCGTTGGCTTGTCGAACTCGACACTGCCATCGCGGCTCAACGTATCGTCGACCCGTTGTCCGAGGTTACGTTCGCCGTGGCATGGCTTGGCGGACGAGCGAGAAGTTGGGCGTATGGACGCCGACTCTGATCCTATGTGCTTCAGCACGTATGAGGGTTCAAGGAGGAACTCAGACAAGCGTTTGAGCCCCCGCAAAATGAGTTTCGGTCGAGGGCACAGTTCCTCGAGCTACAGCAGGGTAAGCATGATGTCCATGCTTACGCGCAGAGAGCACAGTACTTGGTCTCGAACATCGTGACCAATCCGATCGACGAGGCGACCAAGGTCGTCACGTTCATGAAGGGGCTGAGAGATGGGCCTGTGAAGACCTATCTCTTCCGTGAGTACCCGAGTACTCTCGAAGCTGCAATTACTCTTGCAATGCAGGAGGAGTTTAGCCTGCGGCAGGCTAAGCTGCATGCACATGTGCCGAGGCCACAGCCACGCCCGGTAGTGAGGAAGGGAGGCCCAGAACTCGTGGACCTCTCGAGTGCTGCAACTGCTGGACCCCAGCAGTCGCAGGGAAACAATGTGCGATGCTACCGATGCGGTAGAGTCGGTCACTTTGCTCGGGAGTGCACGGCCCCCGTGCACCAGCAGGGTGGCTATCGCGGCGGTGCCGGGGCACCGTCGCAACCAAACAAAAAACGCTGGACGCCAGTAGGCGCGGGGAGCCCTACTGGAAATGCAGTTCCGCGTGTCGACCTTGGACACGCGACACTGAGGACTGCAGCCCCCAGTGAGTTTCATTCTCACTGCAAGAACCAAGATGACAAGCCTGACCTTGTCATCCTGAATGGGAACTCGATGAGAGCAAGCGGCTCTCTCCGTGCTTTGGTAGATTCTGGTGCGTCGAAGAACTTTGTTCGACTGCGAAGTCTATCAAGGCTTGACTTCGAGTATTTAAAGATACATCGAAGTATGTTGGAAGTACGACTGGCAACGGGTGCCGTCGTGAAGACCGAGAAGCGCATGGTACGCGTGCGCTTCACGTATGAAGATCAAGAGTTTGTCGAGACCCTTATCGTCCTGGATCTGGACGATAAGTTTGACATTGTATTGGGCATGCCGTGGCTTGCACAGCATGATCCGGTCATCGATTGGGAGAAGCGCACTCTCGTGCGCTTCGGTCGCGACAGCGGAACAGTGAGCGACGGCCCTGGGCGCGCGCGAGCACACGCGCAAGAGCAGCTAGCGTCGGCGTTGCCGCCGACAGCTAATGAAGGAAATGTGTTGACCTCGGAGGTCGACACCCGCTTTTCAGCGAATCAGGAAGAATCTCCGGCCTCAAGGGGCACGGATGACGCAGGCGAGTCACACGCCTCAGCCGTGGAGGCTGACGCGAATCTGATTAGATCAGGTCTGGCCAATAATAAGAGCCAAGGTGGCGTAACGCCGTCGACTCCGGGAGTCGATGGCTTGGGTGAATTTGATTCGTCGGCTCGGGGAGCCGACGCTGCAGGCGGTGCGGACGGTTGCAAACGTCCCGCACCGGAAAAACTTGCATGCTATCGTGCAGCCGGGCTGCACGACGAAGCGCCGGGCGACCAAGCCGGGCTTGAAGTCGCTCGCCCGCGGGATGAACCCGCCGGCGGTACTAAAGAAGAACACCCGTCCACGGCTGGGCCTGGACGAGGTCAAGAACCAAGCGGAGCCGGGCTCCGCAAAACAAGAAGACGGCGCATGCGAAGGTCGCTGCGCAAGTCTCGGCCTGGGGCCGAGACGCTACAAGGAATGTCTGCCGGGCAGACGGAGGCTGAGAAGCCGGACGTCGAGACGCTGAACGTCTTGACGCATACCTGTGCCGGGTTTCGGTACAGGGAGATGACTCTCGCTAACCCTCCGACGCAAGCGTCGGAGTTGACTTCGCTTCCAGGCATGAGCTGGAAGCGCTTCGCGCGTGACTTGCACGATGGACGCATCGAGCAAATATGCATTCTCTCGGACGCCGAGAGAACGAAGAGCGAGAATGAAGAACTGAGGCAGTTCTTCATGGAGACCACCACTGAGAGCGAGTACACTCTCAGTGCGAAGACGAAGAAGGAGCGCTTTGAAGAGCAGAGCTGGGACTCGTTTTCAACGAGTCCCTACTACGAGATCTTACGGGAGTACGCGGACGTACTTCCGGAAGAGATTCCTGCGGAGCTTCCGCAGGATAAGGGCATCCAGCACGAGATTGATCTCGTGCCGGGGACGAAGTACTGTGTCACGCGGCAGTGGCCACTGCCGCGAGAGCAGGTCAAAGCGATCGACGACTTCTTCGAAAGTCGTCGCAAAGCTGGACAAGTGCGGGAATCGAAGTCCCCGCACAGTGCTCCGACGTTCTGTGTCAAGAAGCCACAGGGCGGCTGGCGCATCGTTCATGCGTATAACAAGCTGAACGATGCGACGATACCGGCGCAGACACCGATACCGCGAAAAGATGTTATCATCGATTCGATGGCCAGGAGCACTATCTACAGTGCTCTTGATCTGCGCGATGGGTTCTATCAGATCCTCATGCGTGAGAGCGATATCCCTGTCACGGCTGTGAGCACGCCGAGCGGCATGCTCTGGGAGTGGCTAGTGATGCCGCAGGGTCTGAAGAACGCCCCTGCGACCTTCAACAGGTGCGTGACGCACTTGTTGCGCTCGGTGCGCGACTTCGCACCGAGCTACTTCGACGATGTGTTCGTCCACAGCCGGGCTGCGGACGGGATGAGCGATGTTGAGATGCACAAGGTGCATCTCCGGAAGCTGCTTGCGCTCATGCGCAAGCACAAGCTCTATGCGAACCTGAAGAAGTGCATCTTCGGGGCGAGCGAGATACCCGTGCTCGGGTGTCTCGTCGGGAAGAACGGTGTCCGCCCTGACCCTGAGAAGGTCAGAGTGATCAATGAGTGGCCGACGCCGTCGAACGTCAAGGAACTGCGGCAGTTCCTTGGCTTGGCCACGTACTTGTCCAAGTACATGAAGGACTACGCGGGCATGATACGCCCGCTGTCACAGCTCCTGAAGAAGGACGAGTGGGTTTGGACTGCTGAGTGTCAGCAGGCCTTCGATGCAATCAAGCGGGGCTTGACTGAGGCGCCGATCTTGGCGGTGGCCGACCAAGATCGCCCATTCCACGTTGTATGTGACGCATCCGACTTCACAATCGGATGTGCGTTGATGCAGCACGATCACGAGGGTCGTGATCGTGTCGTCTACTACCAATCGCGTCAGCTGAAGCCAGCTGAGCGCAACTACCCGGTACATGACAAGGAGCTCCTTGCCATGAAGTATGCACTCGCGAAGTTCCGAGTGTATCTACTCGGAAGCAAACCGTTCGTGGTCTACCCAGACCACACGTCGCTGCGGACAGCTGTGAAGTCGCCGCACATCTCGCAACGGATGGCGAGATGGCTCTCATTCTTCGCAGAGTATAACTTCCGGGTTGAGTACAAACCCGGAAGACTCAATGTGGTGGCCGACGCGCTCTCGCGTCAACCTGACTACGCCACGACTGATGCCGACGTCAATGCCATTGACGCCATACGATCGAGCACCCCAACGTCGTCACTGTTGGGCGACGTGAAGGTCGCGTACGCGCACGACGCGGACGCGAAGCTCTTGCTGGCCTACGGCTCAGCGCCTTCTGACCAAGCTCGTCAGAAGCTGCCGAAGCATCTTCGTGCTCGTGCACACCGTTACCGGGTGCACGACGGGTTATTACTCTACACTGCAGTCGACGACAACGCGGACCGCGTTGTCGTGCCCAATGACCATGACCTGCGACTCAGGATCATGTACGAGTATCACGATGCACCGACTGCGGGGCATCCGGGCCGTGAGAAGACATACCTTCTTCTCACGCGAGACTTCTACTGGGCCCACCAGTACAAATGGGTGCGCAAGTACGTCCGTGCTTGCGAGGTTTGTCAACGTGTGAAGCCTGCGCCTTTCGCGCAGGCTCCCTTGCAGTCACTACCAACTCCACGAGAGTGTTGGCAGTCCATGTCTTTGGACTTCGTGTTCGGTCTTTCACCGGACGTCAGGGGAACACGGGCGTTGTGGTCTTTGTTGACCGCTTCAGCAAGATGATACATCTTGCTGCGGTACCCGCTGAAGTGACTGCGAAGCAGACTGCACGTCTGTTCGTCGACATGGTGTTTAAACACCATGGCATGCCGATCGACATTGTGTCGGGTCGAGACCCGCGCTTCACTGCGCACCTTTGGCAAGAAGTGTTTACACTTCTTGGGAGTCAACTTTCGATGTCGACTGCGGACCATCCGCAGACGGACGGGCAGACCGAGCGCGTGAACCGCGTGCTCGTAGACGTGCTTAAGAGCTATGCTCACTCGTTCCAACACTGGAGCGAGTGTCTGCCGATGGCGGAGTTCGCCATCAACAACTCGGCGCATGCCTCGACTGGGCATATACCATTCTACGTGAATGCCATGACGCACCCACGCCTCCCGAGTCTACTCGGGATGGTGGCTCCTTCCTTAAGTGGGGGAGGATCTCCGACTGCACCGCAGCAGCCGCAGAATGCCGCTGACACTTGCACAGTGTCAGCCGCGACTACGAGCTAAAAGAAGAAGAAACACGCGTCTGTGCAGGACACAGACGCCGACAAGAGCAAGAAGAAGAAGAACGGGTCTGTGCAGGGCACAGACACCGCGAAGACGAACGCAGATGCCGGGCCTACTGCTAGAAACGAGCTGAACGAGTTCAGCTCGGACGCAATCAACTTCGTGCAGCGCAGACAAGCCGTCATTCGGTTTGTCCAAGACACTATTGCAGCTTCTGTCGACCGACAGAAGCTGAACGCAGACAATGTTGGTAGGGGCAACACTAATGAATTCAAGAAGGGTTCATTAATCTTGTTAGCTAGTCTAAACTTGCCTAAACATGCCGTTTCCGACTTCGGGGCGAGCAAGCTCGCTCCGCGCTTCATCGGGCCGTCCACTGTGGTGGCACGACATGGCAACGCCTACACACTGGACATACCGTCTAGTATGCGCCTCCATCCGACGTTCTACGTCGGACGGCTCAAGCCATACCTGCAGTACGAGCTACCTAGCTCGGCTGAACCGAAGCAGAAGACTCGGCGGAAGCCGTCATCCTCTCCAGCGCGAAGTCGCGCTGGGGCAGCGGGTCGAGCTAATGGTCCAGCTCGGCCGGAACGATCGAGGCGGTCTGGGAGGCCGCCGCAACCTGAGGATACTTCAGAGCGCCGAACCCAGCGCTCTGGAATTTCTCCACGACCGGAACTCGGTCGTGGGGAGACGCGAGATCAGGGTCAACACCAAGTTGACCACACACGGGTCGTGTTTCCACCACCACCGCCGCCGATTCGTGATGTACACGGCTCAACGCGATGGATTGTTGAGCGGATTGTTGATCACAGTATCCCGAGAACGAACAGGCAACCAGTTCGTTTTCGTACTCGTTGGAGAGGATTTCTCCCAACCAAGATACATGGAAGCCACGGAACGTCTTGCTCCAAGACGTTCCAGACTTGGTGAGGGCATACGAAGCCCACCATGCGCTACATACTGGAACGCAATGCGAGCGCTGCTGTTAACAGCAGCGCCCGAAGACACTTCGAGGGCAGACGTAGGTACCTGCCCCCGCGGCAGCGACGCGCTTCGCACGTTGCCGCGCATGCTACTCAGCACCAGAGAGGTTCTCCGCTGCTGCGCCAGGGGTCTTCAACTTCGACGTGCTCGTTCCATTACGAGCACGCTCTCTTCAAACGTCACGCATTGACCAAGCGGTCAATGGTGGTTGACGTGCCAGGACCGGCACGTCTAACCTTGACGGGGGGATGGTGTAACGGGGTTACACGCACAAGTGGCTACAGTCACTTGTGACTTTAACAGACACGACGTCTGTTAGGGGTTCGAAAGACTTTCTCGTCCTTGGTGTAGACACACCAAAGGCTACATACATTTACGATCACCACGACGGGTGGTCCATAGAGACTTAGGATTCCTATTGGCTGAAAGCAGCATCTTTTAGCCAATGAGCGACATGCATAGCATTGGAATTCTGCCAACCAGCCGTTGGCAGATTCCCAGTTTAGAATATTACATTTAGAAGAAGTCAGAAACATAAAACAAAAATAGCAGTTCTCATTTTAACCCAAAACATTATTTGGATCGTTTATTTAGATTAATCTATACTCGGAGGCCCGAGTATAATTAACTCTAGTTTAAACCAAGCTACGCTTCCTCGTACACGTGCGCACACGTGTAAGCTAAAGTAGTGAGCCAAAGTAGGCCCATTACGATTGTAGTTGTCTATCTTTTCATGAAACACATTGAGAACAATGAGTGCGTCTTGACACAAAGGATCTTGAGCAGCAAACACAGAGTTATCGTTGCCTTCGTCGTATCGATGAAACTGCTCACGCGTGTTGCATTCCTTCGAAGCTACCCATTCCATCAGCTCCGCCATTGTCGATACGTCGAACAGCCCGTTCGATAGCAAAGTGCCCTTGCGGTTTTTTAGCTGCACCAAGTCGGGTAAACAGTCTCGCAGATCCATGTCGTCTTCGTATCGCTCGGAGAGCAGCACGAGACAACGACTGGGAGATGCGCCGCCAAGCAACATGTTGTCGACCTCGAGCTCAAAGCGCTTGTCGATGCCAGTTCGAGGAGCGTCGGACTGATCCGTGGTGTGCTCACCTATCACGCGCAAAGCAAATATACCAGGGCCTTGCTCCGTAATTCATGCTGGTCTGCCGCAGTTGTCGTGGGTACTGCACTGCAGCACGGTCACGCTGCCAGCCTTGCACGTGTAGCTGTAGTCGTGTTTGTATCTGCACATCTCCGAGCTGTCAAGCATTCGACGCGCTTCGCGCATTGAGGTATAAGTTCCTACAAAAGTCACCCTTGACCGATTGCGCCATGTTTTTTTACTCGTATGGGCAGGGGGTCCACGAGCTGACTGAATAACTGGAAATGGCGTTGGGACCTTGGGTGGGTCTAGATCGGGGTGTAGACGGATCTGGTCGTCATTCTCGCTGTCAGGATCGTATTCACTGCCTGACGAGAGCACCAGCGACGAATCGGAGTTGCAGGAAGCGGCGGATGACATCGGGCTTCAGTTTTTTTCTGTGAATGAGTTCTTGCGCTGCTTTGGCAGCGCTACGTTGGATATATATAGACAGTAACCCACAGCCAGGCCCCTGGAATACGACTTATAATAGCTTTTGACGTAGCGAAAGCACTCAAGCTCAAACCCTGAGCTAACTAGTAGGATATTGATTGACCTTATCCCCATCACACGTGAAAACAGTCGAACCTTCAAAACGTACACGTGGATTTCATTCGTACACGTGCGATTCACATGAAAAACAGCCAAAATCTCACACACGTGAAAATAATTCATTTCACACGTGAGAAAAATCCCCACCCTTAGATAAATCGATCCGATACAACAGTAACTCATTCGAATGTATACAAAACTCAAGATATTTGATTTTAATACAAAAGTCAAGTAAATGATTCTGGCGATACCGGTATCTGACATCAAACAGGTAGTAACGACAGTTCTTATGAACTAGTTCTTACGACCTACGAATTAATCCTGTTTGGGTTGGGCTATCAGCACTTCGTCGCTTCCAGTAAAACCCATAAATAGATTACGGACAAAAATTACTACCCATATTCCAAAACAAATCCTATTCCTATGGAATATAACAGGGGCGATATTCTAGAGGAATATCGGTCGACCCAGCTCTGTAATTTAACGACATTCGGTCATTTTTATATTCCTAACATCGCGTTATTCCAGAAATTAAAGTAAACTTAAAAAGCGGCATCGGGCAGTGTAAGTATCAACAGTGTATTTTAAAAATGTCTGAAAAGACAAGCGGAACAAATCGATTTAGCAACTCGTCCAAGCTTCACTGCTGATGGAACTTAAGCTACAGAGCGCGATTAACATCGCAACAAGACGGTAGCGCAGGTACAGCATCTATCCCAACTGGGATTCCCAGCTACAGTGAAAGAAGCATTTAATTAAGAGCTCGTTAAGAGCTCGTGACGAGGCCATGCTGCTCGGTGCGGTCTAGCCCAGCCGCAAAGCCCGGAAGAGACCACAACTTCAAAGCTTACATTGACGTGGTTGAAGTTGTGGCTGATTGCTTAAGACGTTTTGTTTAACAAAAGAGTTACCACCATCGCCTGTTGGACCTGTTGGACTGAAATGATCCAACCTGTTGGACGGAAATGATCCATGTCAGGCGAAGGCGGGCCGCAAAATTACACGCTCGAAAACAATTGGATTCTTGTATCCCCTAGGTACCCCGTAGGTACCCCGTAATGGAGGTAAAGTTCTGGATACAAGTTCGTACAGCAGTGAGGACGCAACTCGTACCGTGCTTCAACCGACAGCCGCTGCTGATGTACACGTCTCCGTTTGCATCATGACGATCCCCACTCATGTAAAGAAATAACCTGTCCACAAGTGGGTCCACTAGAGACCGCACATGTAGCAGTTCCCTTCCCAACTTCAACAAAACCACGGACGTGTCAACGTATGCCCCGGAGCCGAGCGCGCGAAGCGATCGCAGTGGGGAGCTTCTCATTTTCCATTCTGCTGCTTCCGTCTCCGAGCTCGCATTCAAGATGCTTCAGCGCTCGCTCCAAGCAAAGGCCCTCGCCTTTCGTGGTCGCCACGGAGTGCAGAGCGCTCTCAGCTCCTCGGCGGCACCGGGGGAGTACGACTACGTCATTGTGGGCGGAGGCTCTGCCGGCTGCGTGCTCGCCAACCGACCCGAACACCAAGGTGCTGCTGGTGGAGTCCGGTCCTAGCGACGTCGGCAAATGGGACTCGGCGCGAATCCACATGCCCGCGGCGCTGGCTTACAACCTGGCGGACGACCGCTACAACTGGAACTACTACACGGAGCCCCAGAAGAACATGGACGGCCGACGTATCCCGTGGCCCCGCTGCCACACATTGCTCGAAGAACCATTGGATATTGTCTTCATTCTCAGAGTGCACCACCGCAAATGCGATCGTAATGTCATTCCCATTCCCGTCACGACCGAGGAGAGTGAGAAGCACACCTTGATACTTCTCATTCTTTGAATGAGTTCGTCGAAACCGTACATCGGCAGGCATGACTGTAGACCTTCAATTGCCGATCCAAGAGCAATAAATGCTCTAAGAAAACGATGTTTCGTATCCAGATCCAGAGCTACCCAGGTGCCGGGATTTTTCTGTCGAAAAAGCTCCAAGAGCGAGGGTATCAGAGCGAACGATTCTGCCCACTTGAGGTCAATCTTTGAAAGCACCGCATCCTTAGCTCGGTACAACACACTGCGAAGGTGCTGTAGGTTTACTCCGTCCATTTCTTGAGATTAAGCTTGGATCGTGCTCATGTTAGCTGTTTTATTTGTTGTCACTGCGGCTGCAAACGAATCCGTGGCCTCTAGTAGTTTTTGGGTTGGCTTGCGGTATGAAGTACATGAGTCGGAGTGCTGGTCGTTTGGCTCGGTAACTTCATACTCGTTTTCTGTGGCGGAGACCTTGCGACGATTAATAACTGCACGCCACTTGCACGAAGAACTATCCGAGCAGACATAAGTTCTCTTTTTGCCGCCTTGCTTCTTCCCCTTTACTGGATGCACGCACTTGTCGTTGATGTAGTTGTACTGCTGAAGGAACTGCGTCGTAGCCTTAATCGAAGGGAACACATCTCCCAACGCGATGCTATCCCGACCATTGTGTTTGACAAGGTTTATAAGAGGTTGACCCTCCATGTGGAGAAACTTGGAGTGAGAACATGTTGATGTTAGGCAACTTGAGAGCTAAACATACTTATCTGTCCTTCGTTACCTATCTCCTCTATTGTTAGGATGCTCAATGCTTGTCAACTGTTGCACAATTTCTGACTCGCAAAGCATGCCCGTCTTAAAGTGCATGCATGTATCTCGATGCTTTCGCGACTGCCGGCGCTCACTGACTGCCGCTTACTGGTTGCCCGGCGCTCACTGGTTGCCGACGCGCACTGGTTGCCGGCGCTCACTGACTGCCGGCGCTCACTGACTGCCGCCCTCGCACTGGTTGCCGGCCTCGCACTTCGTTCCGGCCTCTGGATGAGTGGTGGCCGGTCACTGACTGCCGGCCTCGCAGTGCATGTCGGGGTGGGGGCTGCTCGCTGACTTGTGGGCGGGCTGCCGTGCGGGCCCTGTGTGAACTCTGAGGACTCTTGGCGACTGAGCAATGTGTTTGTGGGCGGGCCTCCAACAGTGTGCACCACACTATTCTCAGGGGGGGCACCTTTTGGGAAATGGCAGGTGGAGGGGGTCCACTTTTTGGGAAATACCCTATAATGCGACGCGTTGGTGCTCTTGGGGGTAATTCTTATGCAGGCAGTAGCTAGATAAGGCCCAATCGGGCGACAACTACGTGCAGCACGAATGCGTATAATTGCTGTGGTCCCGACAACAAAGGCATTCATGAGTTGTGCGTGCGCCTCGATGCGTCAATGAGCGCCTTTATCGAGGCTTGCAAAGTCGACGCTAGTGCATTAGCAGCGATGCATACGGGTTCGTCGTACATAATAGAAGTGACGATGACGACTAGCCAAGGAGAACCCGTGCATGCGTATCGGGCCTAAAGAAACGGATGCTGCATCAGTGATGCATATCGGAACGACCACCACATATTAAGTAGTAAGGTAAGCACCTTATATTTGCGTTGGGGTCAAGACGGTGATACATCAGAGTGAGTATGACAGTGGACGATGTCTGGTTTAACCCCTTACTTCCCGGCTCTCTTTACGAGGGTATATTTTTACCGTCCCGTATCCAAGTATATTGGGTTTTGTATGTGTCGCCGCGTAAGTACGGATTTGGAGAGGGTGGTTGGGGTTGTGCGAGAGAGAAGACAGGTGGGTAAAGTAGCGGCTCCTACAACATAAAGCCATGTTATGCAGCCAAAATGAGGCAGTAACAGTGCGTATGATGGCGAAATCAACATAACGAATGTTCCGGTTATTGGAGAGCCCATCTTTGCATCGTTGCACACGTCCAGCAGCGATGGCTTCACGTGTTGCAGCCAATGACAGGAAAGCAAGAGTAACGCATTCATTGATTGCAATCCGCAGAAGTAGAGTTTCCATTGATTGCAAGCTACCAAAGAACAGACACACTGCCTACGACGATTCGTCGTCTGCCTCCCCTGCACTTTCATCATTCTCTTCCTCGGCAGCCTCACTAGCCGACGCGCCACTTCGACCTGCTCCCGCCGTTCCCTCGGACTCCGCGACGGCGTGACGCCCCCCTTGTGCGATGCGCCGTCGCTTCTTACCAGGGCGCGAGGGCGGCGGCCGATTGCGGATCTTGTGCTCTTGCAGGAGCGCCTTCGGGGTGTCGTTCCCGTTGCTCCAGTCGGTGTGACAGGTCTGGAAGCAGGTTTTGGCTCTCCCCTCCCGTGCTACATTACACAGATACTTGCTGCATCAACATAACATGTTAGTCTGCACCACAGAACCATAGCAGTAGAAAGCGCTGCCCCGCACCGTCGATCGCCCGTGGAGCACTCTGGGCACAAGTACTTGGTGAGTTTCCTTGGCTTCACCTTGAGGATGGCGCACACCTTGTCGGCGCTTCGTCCCCTGCTCACAGCCGACTGTATCTGGGTTCTCTTCTAGCCGGTGGTCGCAATCCGCTGGTGCAAGCCCTTCGTCTGCAGCTGACCGCTGCGTAGCTCCATCTCGGACTGGGGAAGCCGCCGTCCGTTCTCGAGCGCTTGTCGCTTGCTGCAATCAAAAGCAACAACATAACACGATGATATGTTGGATATCAGCGTAAGCGTGGACGTCTATGTTGAACCGGCAACATATCACATACCTCGATTGCAGCGAACGCTTCCGAAGAGTCGACGGCGAGTAGCTGCTCCATCAGTGTTTCTAGAAACGCAAAGTTTTTTGGGGGGGCGCTTGTTGTTCACCTTTCTGAAGAAGCGGTAGATGTTGAAGGCGTTCACCAGCGCCATGTCAAAGAGGCCCAAGAAGAGGGTCTTGTAGTACTTGCGCGTCTTGTAGGCTAGCTGGACACTGTAGCGCATCCTCAGTTGGTCATGAACGCCGACGCCGCCCATTGAGCGGTGATAGTCTCGAACTATCTCTGGCGCCGGAACAGGCTGCATGAAGCCATGAATGCGGCGCAATGTTGCATACATCATTAGATATGTGGTGTGGTAATTCCACTAAAATCCTCCTCTACCAAAAGGTATTGGAGACACCAACAACACGCTAACCCGCAAAGGTAAACGCTTATTGGATCAAAACCTGAAGACCAGGAACGATCCCTTACACCGGGTCGGTTGCAAGCGCATCTGTGCACCTTAGGTTGTCTTCGGCCAACCCAAAAACCTGTACCACTAGCCACGAGCTTAGGCTAGGATACTATGTGGCGCTTTCGCGCAACCCCACTGCAGTCCCTCAGAAAGGAAGGGTACCGACGTGTTAGGCCTTATACAGGGGGACCAAGGTAAAACCTCGGTAGGTAGACTTATACACTCAGGGATACTCTAATCCCACAAATATATACCGAACGATACTCTAATACCGTTCCTGCCTCTCCGGCCACGCCAACTCTTGGCGCTGCCAAGGAAACTCTCGGTCAATGCACGATAAGCTCCCCGACAGGCATCCACACGCAGCCGAGCGTGTCCAGGCACTGCAATAAGCTAGCTACACTTACCGAAGTCGGACTTGCTTTGGGGGAAGACTGTCTTTTTATTACTGAGTTTGTGAGGCTCTGGGAGCCTCGTTCTGGTCATCCTTTGACTAGTCCTATGTCCCTATACAAATATCAAGTGTGAACGATCGCAACGGGGCGATCCTGGACACATCAAATGACGACCACGGCCACACTAATAAGCGCGGTCGAAGTACGCAACTAAATGCATATGTACCTAAAAGTGGGTACCATGAAGCCTCGTTCGGGGTTGTATTAGGACCCGACGAAGCTCCGGCACCTATCTGTCAGTCCAACGAGGATAATGTAGTCAGCCTAACAAAAGCGGCTACCTCCATCTCGCGCTTGACTGCTCCTTGATTGTACCTTGATTCTTAGGCGACGGGCGATCGCTCCGGGAACTGTCATTTTCCGATACCACAGCTGCCCCCGCCTGGACACGAGCCTCTACAACAGGTGAGCGTCTAGGCGCCCTCCGTCCGTCGCCTTCATGGTTTATCCGTCGCGCTTGCGCTTAACCGCTGCGACCGCCGCGCTCCGGGACCTTCCGTGTTTCGATATTGTACGGTCGAGTCTGGTTGCGCTTCACCATCATATGGATCCTCGTTAGTTACGCTAGCTTGTTCTCCGTCATCCAAGGGTGCTGTCAGTGTAGTCACCGACACCTTGCAACGCTCTCTTGGGCCGCAAGATCTTTCATTACCAACCGGCGCTCCTGTAGGCGCTGATAATACGGTTCCGGCGCAAGCTGCACATGTGACCGGGCCTCCAGTAACTTTCGTCGCTACTGAAGCGTCGGTCAACACACGACAAGGCTCCTCCTGTGGTATTTCAGCTTCTGCTGGGGCCACCGAGACTTTGAGGACGCTTAGAGCCGCTACAGGGCACATGGCAACGCACACACCAGGAGCACTCCGGTGGTCGTATGGTCCGACCTTGGTCGTTCCATCGATAAGATGCAGGCTGCTGGTCTTTGCATGTTGGTTCCGTTTACTCCATCTTCACTGTCATCTTTTGCAACGTGTTGAACTCGAACAGGACGTCGTACGGCAGCCGTTCACTTTCCAATCAGTACTCCATCCATTGCTACACCACCGGGATTCCGGTGGTCGTATGGTCCGACCTTCCATCGACAGGCTGCGGACCGCCGCTCGCCGCACCTCGACCGCATGCTTCTCAGCGACACTGGCCTCTGCTGTAGCCGGTTCTGTGTCGTTCGAGGGCTCCACTGCATGGGCAGTAGTCAGGGAACGTGCGATGACTCGTTCAGCCTTACACCATTACTACGTCGGAACTTCGGTGGTCGTAAAGGAGGCAGGTATGGTTGCCCCAGCCTGAAGCTCGCGAATCGCTGCACCGCCAACGTCGGTCACACCATCAGTTGCTTCGTTATCACTCGGAGATTGTGTAGCTGTGTTGACCGTGGTTTCGTTGCCTTCGTTCCACAGTTCCATCCGGATTTTCCGGTGGTCGTAATCAAATCGGGTTTAGTTGCCTCAGTCTGTGGCTCGGAAACCACCGCACCAGAAACGTTGGTCGAGCCTTCAGCTTCTTCCTCTTTGGCGTGAGAAACCGTACCAGTGTTGGCCGTGGTTCGTGATGCACTTACAGCAAATACTCGGTGGTCGTAACGTAAGGTCTGGGTACCCAAGCCTCCACCCGACGACTCGCCGTGTTGCAATCGTGTCGCACCAATTCTCGTTGAGGGTTCCCACAGTTATCGCGCAGGCTACAGCAGGTACCGCTGCCTTGAACGAGACTTACATGTCGGTCGTAGCTGTCCCAGATCCACTCGTATCTCCTCTTCATCATCAAATCCATACATCGTCGCAAGCCGAGGTCCGGCGCACGAGCGCGAGCTTCTTCCATGTTAATATCGGCGTCCGATGCCTCGGTCACCCTCCCTTGAGCTTCATCCTTCTTCGTTTCATCTGCTGAGGTGCTGACCAAGGCATTCTGACATGACACTCCATCGTGCCTCGTTCACAGCACATGTAATATGCAAATTCCAGTAATTTCCTTCGTCTGTCACTGCGAGCTGGATAGCCCTCGCAGGCAGTTCAATCATCATCTCCAGTCGCTTCTTTCGTCTGTCGTCGCGAGCTGGGTTACCCTCGCGAGCAGGTCAATCGTCGTTAACGTATGCAACTAGTCCTCGTCCGCGACTTGGGCCACGTGCAAACAAATAATGCTGCCCTCGCAACTCGTACATGTCACCACCAAAACGAACGATGTTCGGCTGCGCACAGGTTCATCATCTCAAGTTCGTTCCACTTCGAAACCTCGGCCAGCCCGCCACCGAGAATCAGCACTCGTGTCTTGGTTTACCTCGTTCCATGTAGAGCCAAATCCGAGTGGTAGGCTTCAGTCGAGGTGTCGGTAGATACTCCAGCGCGTTCTTGGTGAGATTATTCTTGTTTGCGACATGTTCTGAAACATCGTTCACGGTGTCATCACCTTCGCCAGACCCTTCTGCAACCATGGCATGCATGACCGAGATATAGGTCGCCTCCAGTACCTGGTCGGGGTCATCGATCGCACTTACATCCGAATCATGGAATTCAGTGTCGGCGTCAGCGGTGGAGGTTCCGGCTTCAGTAGGAACGTCGTTAGGCCCTGGGTCGTGTTCACCCCAGTTGACTTCGCTACTACACACCGCAACCGACGTTTCTCCTAGCTTCAGGCTGGACGCAGCGGTCCCTGTTGGCAGGACATCCCATGTAGTTGTCTCGGCCACTGCTACCACGTCGCAGTCATCCTCCGAACCGTCGTTCGTCACGCTGTCACCATCACGCAGCTCATCACTGGCTTCCGATGCCTCAACCGAGGCGTATGTCGCTCCCTGGCCGGTAGAGTCAGCACCACTGTTCGGATTCACGGGCAGGCAACCCGCTCGGCTAGGCGGCGAATCTCCGGGTACGTCCGAGTCATCCGACGCGCTGGCCTCGTCGTACGAACCATCGTTCGACCCACCAGCACGTTCCACATCGGTTGTATCAGCTCGAGCGACCTCGACCGAGCCTTCACTGGCCCTGGGGTCGTCGTCGTAGCCATGTACATCGGGAGACGAGTACTCATCATCCAACGGTGCTTGTCGACGGCCTTCTGGCCATGGCGGGGCATCGGGTGGCCTCGGGAGGATCTTTCGCGGCTTCGGGTAAGTTCGGCGCTCGAGCGCAGGCGGCTGTTCAGCCAACCATTGCTCGTAGAGACGGCGTTCTCGTCCTTGCAGAGTCTCATCACGACTCGTTGAATAGACCAACACCTGCCACATTGCAAGACGGATACCAGCAAGTCAATCTTGTCGTGGAGCGCTTTGACGGATTTCTCAACAATTTTCAGCCGCTTTTCGATGGCATCTGCCGATGGGGGCTGTCGGACAGGAATCGTTAGGTTTCGCTTCCAACCTGAGTACGTGGTAGGACAGCCCGAGTGCGCTTCGCGATCCGGCGCTAAGCAGTCCGCTAATTGTTTGTCTTCGTCACTAGCCGCTTGGTCCAGTAGATAGCGCACAAGCGTCTCGGCCGACTCATTTGGGGTCCATCCCACCCACCACTTCACCATGCGCAGTGACCACCGACGCTCGGGAACAGCAAACATGAACCTGTATTGCGCACCAGCTCGACGAAACGTGTGAGATGTGAACCAGATATCACGCCACTCCTGCTTGACGTAGCCACGCGTCGATTCCCGTTTCGATTCAGATCTCGCACAACGCAGTTGAGAAGGGTGATGAATGCCTGCTCAGGGATCTTCTTACCCCATTCTACACGCGCATTTTCACAACCGGTGGATGCAGTGTCGGACTTCAGCACACTTTTTGCGATCGAAGTGCCGCAGGATCGGTGTCGTCGCGATCTTCATCTTTAGAGTCGAAAAGGCACGATGAGCACGGATCAAGCGTTCATCGCCGACGCCGACTTCAGGAGCTGATGAAGCCCGATCGGGGTCGACTGGGTCTGTAGTCACTAAGTTCGGCATCTGATGATCTAGGATCTGGCGCAGATCGGGGTGTTTCTTCAGCTTGGCGAAATCCACCTCGCGCAGTTCTTACAGGATCGCCGCGTAGATCGCGTAATCTTCCAAGAAACGGCTGTAATAATTGAGGCTGCCCAAGAACGACTGCATCGATCGGAGCGATCCGGGGAACGGCAGATCAGTCAGAGCAGTGAGATCTTTCGGATTGGCCTCTAGCCCGTCGTTCGACACACGATGTCCCAGATAGTCCACCTTACGCATCCCCCAAGAGCTCTTCTCCACACTGATCGAGAGGTTCCACTTATCACAAGCGTCCAGCAGGTGATCCACACGATCGCACAGCTCATCCCATGATCCGGCCGTCACGAGAATGTCATCGATGTACGATCTGCGACCTAGCACTGATGGACGCCCCGGATCTTCTGGTTCTCCTGACTCGATCAAGTCCGTAGTGACTTCACAGTCTGACGATCGCGGGATCCTGGTGAACCCATACAACGCGTCGTCCCGAAGTCGCTGGTAGATCTGAGGAGCGTTCTTCAAGCCGAACGGCATCCGGTTCCACTCGAACAGACCCATGTGGGTGATAAAGGCCAAGATCGCACGAGCTCGATCGGTGATTGTCACCACCCAGAATCCACTAGCCATGCCCAAAGAGCAATACCAGAGTACCTTGTCCAGATCTTCCAGCAGGTCGTTGATCAAGGGCATCGGATATACCATCAGCCTAGTTAGACTGTTGACGAGCCGATAGTCGATACAGAGTCGGATATCCACGCCGTTCTTCTTGATGATCACGACGATCGGCGAGGCCCATGGTGATCGAGATTTCCGAATCATCTTGGCTGACAATAATCCCTTGATCAGGTCGGACACCTTCTCCACGAACTGAGGGGCAACTTTCCGGACGCGTTGAGCGATCGGCTTCGCGTCGCCCACGTCGATGTCGCAAGGCGACGCCCCGGGCTGCTGGGGGAGTGCATTGCCCTTGCCGATCAGCAGGTGATTCCTGTGCCAGATCTTCTTTCGCAGCCGATCGATCTCCTCCGGGGTGTTGAACTCCAGATCACCCACCTTAATATCATCGATCTTCACCTCGTCTATCGTCGAGATCACAATTTCAGGAAGCACAGCTAATTCACCTTCGACCTCTTCTGCTGGCAGATTCCCGCCCTCGTGGTAATGGACCTGATCGTGAGCGCCAACGTCTCGATCGGGTTCGGATGTAGCGAGATCGCCCCGATTTGAAGTGGGTTTGGGCTCCATTCCCAGCTGATCACCTCCAACGATCGATGAGTCTTCAGCCACTTGCGGCAGTCGTTCAGATGCTGGAACACCGTCGACTGCTGTATCGTCACTTGATCTCGCCTCTTCCACAGCTAAGACCGCAAAAGGGTGTGTCCGATCGGTACTCCCGCCCCCAAGATCTGGTTCGACGGCACAACCGTCGACCTGATCGGCCGATGGCAAGTGAGGGGACACGATTTCGCCTTTCTCAGCTGCGTTACCACCGGAATCCACATGATCTGGCTTCCCCTCTGGATCGCCAGCACGATCATCTTACGGCTTCGCGTCATCTATCGGGGCATACGCTTGATCCGTGATCGGCGAAGGCTGGGAGTCTAGCCCCACCTGTTTCCGCTTTGGAGAGCATTCCTCCTCCGATCTGGAAGGTTCACACACCGACTCAACAGGATCCGACCGTGGGTCTGGTGGATCTCCGACGAGGACAGTTGAAGCTGACGACCCCGACTCCTCTGTCACGCGATCATCGTCCTGCAACGGTCCGCCCCCTGATCTAGGAGTATCAACGACGGCCACCCCCGGATCAGGGCTCATTGCCTCCGGTTTGCTTGGTGGATCGGGTGGACCCGTCGATTGATCGACGATCGGGGATACCTTGCGTCTCTGGAGGATGGCTCGGGGCGTTGGATAAATCGGTCGCTCGACGGCAGGTACTGGAGGTCCCGTTGGTGCCTCCTGGTCCGTCGGTCGGTCATCTATCGTGGCTTGAAAGGCTAGATTCTGCCATTCCATGTATCGACGAGATCCGATCGACACATATCCTGGGATCCGGGGTATCCGATCTCCGGCCAGCCACATCCCGATCCGTTCATTTCGATGCAAGACAAGATCTTTGTCACTGATGTTGGTAATCTGGAGATATCTGATCCCGCCAGGTCCTCGGACCACGGTTGGCACCCAGCGATCTCCTCGGGTGACCCATAGCTTTTCTCGATCCGTCACCTTCATTCGCAGCGGAAGCTCGATCGAATCCCCGATCGCGATCTGCATTCCCTGATCCACACACACGTGTCGGACATTGTCGTTGTACAGTTGACGCCGTCCGCTAAGCTGGATCTTGACTTCGTTGGAGAGACAGATGGAGCCGTCCGCAAGATCGAGGCGGATCCCCGCTGGAACCATAAAGTCCATACCCAGGATCGCCTCTTGTCCTGATAGATCGCCAACCCAGATATCGAAGAAATACACCAGCGATCCTACCAGCGTAACCTTGATCCTGGTCCTTCCTTCCGTCATGTACACGCTTTCACCAATCCCCACACATTCCTGGCTCTGACACGTGTCGACATAGCACCCCACCTTACGAGCAAAGGCGGTGTCCACGATGGCCACCTCGGCGCCAGTATCTAAGAGTAAGATCGAATTCTCATTGTTGATCTTGCCAGTGATCTTGGCCTGACGGAACCACTTACCTGGTGAATGATGTTCCCAGTACCCTCTGGACTCTCCAGGGAGGAGATCGGGCACCACATCGCCAGATCTGCGGTGTTCACTGACGCGAGGCCGACTTCGATCGCGATCATGCTCCGGGATCTCGGTCGTCACTTCTCCATCAGCTGGCGTGAACAATTCTTCCGGTCTGCGTTGCTTCCAATAGCCCCGCGTTTCTCCAGACTGGACATCCAAGGGCACTTCGGCGTCAGAACGGCTGAAGTCGTCCGATCGATGTAGACTTAAGACCTTGGCGGTAGATTTCGCATGCAGATCACATGTATTACCGCGTAGATCAGTCCGTCCACTTACTCGATCTACCGCGTGTAGTTCACCACATCCACGGCACACAAACAGGCAGCGATCCGCCAGATGACCTCTCTTGCCACACTTCTCGCACGTCAAACGTCTCCAACAATCGAGATCGGTGTGTTTCCGCGATCCACAATGTGAGCAGCGGTTTGATCGCTCCGATCCGTCAGGTGAAGATCGTGGATCCGATCGAGGTGCGTCATGGTTGATCTGCGCCTGGTTGCTTCGATCCGGCTTCGTCGCGTCGCCCCCAGCGTTGCGGGACTTGTCCTCGGCCGACGCTAGGTAAACGCGACGTAGATCACCCTCCGAGTCTGATCCGTCTGATCCCGTGTCCGATCCAGACTCCTGGCTCGCGATCTGCACTACACGCACTGCCCGCTTGGTTGCAGCAGCTGGTGCGGAGGTCGGAACCTTCTGACGATACTTCGATCCAAAGGCAGATCGCTTCTGTCTGCTCTTCGCGCGCTCTCGAGCGCGTAGGACTTCCTCCAGATCTTCTGCGTCCGCAAGCCGGAGTAGAGTGAGCCGATCGGCCAGTTCCGGATCTCCCAGCGTCTCGATAAAGTGTTCGACATGTTCTTGGCGGGCCTTGGAATCTCCGTCCTTGATCTTCAATCTCGCACGCAGAGCCGCCACATTTAGTCGATAGAGATACTCCAACGGCGATTCATCTGACCTCTTGCGAGAATGGTAATACTGCCAAGCGACCGATACTCCCAGGCCACAATACTGGATCTGGAAACTCCGGAGTAGATCGCTTCACTTGTTCCGCGTCGATCGGCCCAGCTGGCGGTACCAGTTCTTCGCCGGGCCCGTCAGTAGATCAGCAAAGGTCAGACATTTCTCTTCGTCCGTAGCCTGATCTCGCAGGAACGCCGACTTTACCTTGCTGATCCACGATCGGGCGCGGTCTTCGTCCTGATCCTTGCCACTGAACTCCTTAAGATCGGACATCGCCGGAATCCGCACACGCTGGATCAATGAGGACCCAGTGGATCCTGAGGCAGCGGTGGCCACCGCAGCAGGGACCGAACTCGGTAGATCAATGTCGTCCGGATCGTATTCCCACTGAGAGAAATCTTGATCCGGCGATCCGGCTGATTCCATCTCCACGTCCCGCGATCCAACGTGGTCGTCGACCACTGGAGTAGGTGTTACCACCATGGCCTGTTGTTCCTTCAGAAATCGAGTCATCGCAGCCTGAAAGTAAGACTCCAGTCTGCCATTCGACTCATCTGATCCGGTAGCACTGGTGGTCCGATCGGTCGACTTGGGTTTCTGCTTCCGAGGTCCTGATCGCATTGGTTCCTGACGTTGACTCCGTGATCGTGCGTCCAACATCGCAGATCCGGAAGGGCCGAGGGACATCCGTTGAGGTTCAGACGACGTATCCGATACGTGTTCCGCTGCGGAGACATAAGGAGACGACGATCGGTACCCAGTGGACTCCATCCGCGGCGACGACGCGGGAGCTGGCGACACTAGATCTGGCACCATCGGGTCCGGACTGTCCGCGATCACGTCGACCAAAGGTCTCAACTTGTCGACCAATGTCTGGATCGCTATCTGGAACACATCAAGATCCTGATCGAAAAGATCATTCGCTTCAAAGGCGCCAGCCACGAAGCCGGCTTCCTTCAACAGTCCGAGCAGGTTCTTCACCGCCATCAGCTTGTTGTCCGTCACTCGGGGGGCCGAGAACGGGCCCTTCGGGTCGTCGATCTGCTCTGGCCGCAAGATCACCATGACGGAATCTTGACGCAAGAAGTCTCGCAGTTCCTTCAAGTGATACTGACGATCCAGGTCAGCCTCGGACCAGTCGAGCGCCGACGGTCTGGGATCTTCGTTGTCCAGGCCTGGCGCTCTCAGCTTCTTCCTCACAATCTGGTCTTTGTCCGCGATCGCGTCCAGGTAGTCCGGATCGAGCCTGATCGGCGAGTCGGCGAACGCGTATCGGTCGGATCCCGCCTTAGTTTGTTTTGTTAGTGAATCTCGGTTCGCCCCAAGATCCACCGGAGTCCCCGAAGGGACCTGGGGAGGATGTTGAGGTTTGTCTTCTAGATCTGTGCCCAGATCGCCCTCGATTCCGTCAACAGAAGTCCTCCGAGCACTCTGTCGATCCGCGGATCTCGTTTTGTTCAGCAGCGTCTTCGTCGATCCGATATCCGACGACGCCTCTTCCCCTGGTTTTTTCTTCACTTGCGCATCTTCTACGGACTCACGGTGAAATCCGGAGTCCCCAAAAGATCCGGGCACGCGCACCATTGTGGTGTAGCGGGATCAGCCAAAATCTGGTTAAGGCCTGATCGAGCTTCCCACCAGCGCCCAGAAACCGACTAACGGAGGGGGTCCCCCAACGATCCGTGATCGGCTGAACTTGTTCTCACCTTGTGTACCCGTCGGCGGGTTGGATCTGCTCTCTCGGGGCTCCAAAGATGCAGCACTTGGTGAAGATCGAATGTCTTGGCGTGACGCGGCGATAGGTTGTGGAGCAGCGCGGGAATCTTCGCTCTGCGTCCGAGTATACGCTCCGATCGAGGGTTGTTCGCTCCGATCGGTCGGCCTGGAGTTGATCCAAGGCCTGTAGTTGCATTTCCGGGTCGGGCCGATCGACACAAGGAAGAAGTTCGACCACACTCGATCGAAGCTGGATCTCAGGTGTGACTGTACCTGGATCGAGTGAAAGAGGGGTATGCCCGGAAGTTGGCCCACCTGTGGCACGGCCCGTTCCGTGTTGCGGAGAAGGTGAACGAGTATACGATGAAGCTTCAGATCGCTGGTACGGACTATCACCTGTTCCCGATCGTGCATGTCTCGAAGCTGAAGTTGGTCAGAGACTTCCCCGATCGACCGCAGATCGCGCTCACGGTGGACGCAGCGGATCGACTCGATTTCGACGAAGTCTTACTTCCGGAGGACAGCTGGGCCCCAGCTCGAGACGCGAATGAGTACGAAGTAGATGAGATCACGGACATGCGGACGGGTCGAAGGACGCGGTACGGCCGGACTTATCGAGAATTCCTGGTACACTGGAAGGGTTACAACGAGCCTGACTGGGTCGACGAAGCTGATCTCAACTGTGGAGCTTTGTTGCACGAGTTCCTTCGAGATCGCATGAACCGGAACCGATTTGGCGCGATGCAGTCTCACGAGGAGGAGTGAGATCGGGCCACCAGGGTGAGCGGGTCACCTTGGTGAGCGAGATGGATGGCGGATCGACGGGGAGGCCGTCGATCGGAGGAAGGGGTTTCATATTACTGAGTATGTGCGTGTGAGTGCAGATCGGATGATTATGGAGCGACAACAGGGAGTTACGATGGTGGATCTTCGCTGATCCTGTTGGCGACGGATGGATCGACTCGAGAGAAATGGTGATCGACGAGGAGTTGGGGGTATTACGATGAGCGATGCTACGGTCGCGGCTGAGCCCCGACGTCGTGGTTGAACTCGTTGCGAAGACGCGAGATCTACAGCGCCGGATACGATTCGAGTATCGGTTCCACTAAGCGATCGGGATTGCTCGCCTCAACCAAGCGGATTGATCTGGGCAGACTAGGCCATGGAGATGCATGGAGAGTTGGAGACTGTGTCCGCAGTGAGCTGCCGTACGACCCGACTTGCGGCCAGGGGGTGGATGGGGAGAAGTGCTGAATAAGAATTGTTCTCTGAGAAAGGCGGCAGGGCCGATCGACTGGAAGTATGGGAGATCAGCGATCGAGAGACAGGCAGCAAGGATCTGTGGATCAGAGGGAGTTCTTCGGGAGATCTCAAGTGGCCCGATGACGCCGGCGCGATCGGCTCCCGATCCACGATCGACTCCCGGTCTGCGATCGACTCCCGATCGGCGATCGGCGATCAAATCTCGATCGATGACTTGTGCCGGTTGCCGCACGCCGCCGATCCATCATCTTCCGCCCTCGGCCGTCCTAGATCTGCGAGATCTGTCGTCGATCTGGGCTTGGGTCGACCCCAAATCACGCCACGGTTCGAGCACGATCATCCACAGTCCGGCTTGCCACATGACAGCGCCGGAAAGACGTAGTCACCGTCGCTCCAGCTGTGATCAGTCTTCCCTTGCACGTAGGAAAGCCATGCTCTTTGTACTGGTTAGAATCCAACCTCGCGTAGCCAGTCTCTCGCGGTAGTTCACCATGCGGTACCCACAGCATCACGGAGTCATGCTTCGCACACTGTGCCGCTGTGGTCGTAATATTGGTGAGCCGTACCCACGTCGGCTGCCCCCGTCGAAGCCTCGTTACGGTCGGCACGAGCTTGTCCGTGCGTCGTACCCACACATCGTACTCCGAACGAGGTAGCCGCAGGCGCGGCAGTCGAAACTCTCGCCACTCGCGACCGGGTACGTATAATCTTCGGTCGGCCCACACGAAGGCTGCGTGCCGTAAGGTTCGTCATCTTCAACACTCTGCGACTTCAGCAGTGGTACCATGACCTCGTCCGGAAGGCGTGCGGTGCCATGAAATAGATCCAGCCGGATTCCAGCCGGGATCATGAAGTCCATCCCAAGGACCACATCAACCCCGGCACTGTGATCCATTATCCACATTTCAAATTCGTAGACCTGCTCCCACCCGAGGGTGATCTTAACGAGCTTCCGTCGCCGGGTCTCCATCACCCCTGGGTTGATGCCGCGGACTTCGAGACTTCGTCCGTGGTCCCGGACTTCTCGCACACGTAGCCGCTTGGCGAAGCTGGCAGAAATCACGCTAACATTCGCTCCAGTGTCAAGGAGTATCCTCGTTCGCGCGTCGTCCACAGCGCCATTGACCAAAGCTCTCATTCGCTTCCTCTTGTCGTATCGTTGGGACGACCACCACCCCAGTCTCTCACCGGGCAGTAATTTCACCGCCCGAACGAGGCTGCGAGGTGGTCCCCTGATCTGGGCTACACTTGTGATCAAAGCCTCGGTCGGGTGTCCATCACGTTCATCATCATCATCTTCATCAATACCAATCTCAACGAGACTTGCATCTCGGTTCTCTCCATTTTCCGTCGGTTTCACACGTTCATTGTTCTTCAGGTCGTCAGGCCGTTTGCTTTCGCCCGTGAACACGAACAGATCGTCCGCATCAACAGCAGGCTCAGCTAACTGTGGCAGCCCGATTGGGACCAACCCAGTTTCAGTTGGCGGGCTGCCTAGTTTAAATGGCTTCCATACACCAAGCTTTGCAGCTCTGGCGACAGATCCTTCTTGTCGACCTTGGACTTCAGGAGCTTGGTGAGCTCGTGGAGTGCTTCACACTCCCCAACGTCGTGCACCTGTTTGCACAGTTTGCACCGCCGGTAGCAGAAGTGCACCGAGTGGGACGGGCTTCCGCACGCGGCACACGGGCCATACTGGCGCCGACCATCTCGTTCACGGTTGGACGGGCTTCCTCCGTTCCTGAAGCGTCAGTTATCAGACCGAGCGAACGTTCCTTCGGCTGCGGCCCTGCGCTCAGCATCGTTAGCGGCAGCGACATGTCGTGTAGACTCATGCGAGTCGTAATCAGCGTCTGAATCCTCGTCCGAGCGTTGGTCGTCCGAGTATTGGTGCTCATCCTCGAAGTAATCCTCGTTCGCCTCAGCATCACGTCGGGAGGCGTATGAAGCCTCGTTGCGTGCACCGACCAAGCATCCGACGTTCCATTCCGCCATTACATCGGCAAGGGCGTCGACCAAAGCCACCCTCGACTGGTGCGGTGACCCGTCACGTCGGTCACGGCGGCGGTCGTCATCACGACGACCGGTGTGGCGGTCGTCACCACGGTAACGTCGTTCGCGGTGGTCCTCGTCGCGGTAACGTCGTTCACGGCGATAACCACTTCGAGAATCCTCGTTCGACCGCGCGTCGCGACGGCGACTGGCATCTTGACTACGGGAGCGGCGGAACGATGATTCGCGGGTCGACTTTCGGTCGCGGTGACGCAGAATGTCGCTGATCATGTCTTCGAGGTCATGAATGCACTTGACCCGAACGTGGCACATACGGCCTTCTAAGTTTCGGTCGTCACACGTAACTAAGAAGTGTTCCACATGGTCCTTCGCGTCACGTCCACCGTTCTCATACTGCGCGCCGGCGTTGCGAGCGGAGCCGTTAAGCCGGTTGAGGTAGTCACATACGTGCTCCTTGTCCTATCGCTTGGCCGAGTAATACCGAGCCTTCGCAGACTGGGAGAACTTCGAGCAGTAGTACTTAATGAATGCCTCGCACAACAGTTTCCACGTGCGTCTCGTCTTGCGTGGAAGCTGGCGGCACCAATACAAAGCCCCATCTCTGAGCTTGAGTTCGAACGGCATGCACCACTCGTTGGGCGGTGTATGTGTCCCCCTCATCTCGTAGACGAACGTGCGAAGCCACTGCATGGAGTGTTCGCTCTTGTCGCGCACACCGTACAACGACTTGACGTTGCAGAGAGGTAGATGCGTGTTAATCTCGAGCTTCGGGGTTGAGCTCTGATTGTCAGTCGCGCTCCGTTCGCGCACCTGACGAGCCCATTCGCTTGGCAGGTCGCCTTCGTAACAGTCGGACCCGAGATCATCGTCACTGTCCGACGAGCCATCTCGGAGGTCGTAACAGCGGCTGGACCGGCGACCGGTTGCCCCGCGCGTGCCAGGCGTTGCGTACGAAACCTCGGTCTCCCTAGCCAGACGTTCAGTACGGTCCGTAGATCGTGGGGTTACCATGTGCGAGTCTGGCATGTAAGACGAAGCCTCGCCCTTGACTGCGAAGACTCCGTCATCCGTGGCTGCCTTCCGAGGGGTCGCTGGTAGCGGGACCTTGGAGGGGTCAACCGCTTCCGGGGCCGAACGAAGCTTCGTTGAGCCTCGGTCTGCCACCCCAAAGGCCTCACGTAACTTCTTCCTCCACTTGGTAAGCGCCATGGCGGCGGTGGTTGGCGTCCAGCTCGCGAGTGCAGCCTCCGTCGGGAGAATTTGGGGCTCGCACCCCATTGCACGCAGGAGGTCCACAGTGTTCTGAACGACCTGCCGAGTGCTCGCTGAGTTGATCGGCGTTGCCAAAGCCCCTCCGAGGTCCATCCAGATGGCCTGGCGGACCTGCTTCGGGGAGAACAACTGCATCCGCTCACTTTTGGCCTTCATCAGCTCCAGGCATCGGCCTAGAACCTTGTTGGCCGCCGGAGTATCGCCGTTGAGGGGAGGACGAGTGCCAACCGGCTTGGAGGTTGCCCCTCCTACGGTCACCGAGGCTTTGAAACCCTCGGTCGCACCGTCATCCGCGTCGCAGGCGGGCTCGGGGCCCGGCATGCCGTTGAACGTTTCGGAGAGGTCGCGGGTGATCGACCTCGATCCTCCACTGCGGCCGGCCGACACAACCGCGGCCTCCGAAGTCTCGGACATCACAGTCCTGACATCCCAGTCATCGTCTTCATCATCTTCCTTGGCGTCCGATGAACCAATCGCCGTGTCGTAGTTCACCGAGCGCTCGTCGATCGACTCCATCCGATCCGTCGCTGGGGTGGAGCACGAACTCCCGGAGAGCATCGAAGCCTCGTTGCGCGTTTCACTCGACTTCACCGGAGTCGCTGGTACCGCTGACTTGACTCCTTTCGCCATCTTCACACGTCTTCTTCTTCTTCTCTTCTCTTCTCGTTGGGGTAAGACCTACAACAACCCAGACACACAGAAGATCGCACCAATCCCGGGTCGCGGCACCAGTTGTGGTGTGGTAGTAATTCCACTAGAATCCTCCTCTACCAAAAGGTATTGGAGACACCAACAACACGCTAACCCGCAAAGGTAAGCGCTTGTTGGATCAAAACCTGAAGACCAGGAACGATCCCTTACACCGGGTCGGTTGCAAGCGCCTCTGTGCACCTTAGGTTGTCTTCGGCCAACCCAAAAACCTGTACCACTAGCCACGAGCTTAGGCTAGGATACTATGTGGCGCTTTCGCGCAACCCCACTGCAGTCCCTCAGAAAGGAAGGGTACCGACGTGTTAGGCCTTATACAGGGGGACCAAGGTAAAACCTCGGTAGGTAGACTAATACACTCAGGGATACTCTAATCCCACAAATATATACCGAACGATACTCTAATACCGTTCCTGCCTCTCCGGCCACGCCAACTCTTGGCGCTGCCAAGGAAACTCTCGGTCAATGCACGATAAGCTCCCCGACAGGCATCCACACGCAGCCGAGCGTGTCCAGGCACTGCAATAAGCTAGCTACACTTACCGAAGTCGGACTTGCTTTGGGGGAAGACTGTCTTTTTATTACTGAGTTTGTGAGGCTCTGGGAGCCTCGTTCTGGTCATCCTTTGACTAGTCCTATGTCCCTATACAAATATCAAGTGTGAACGATCGCAACGGGGCGATCCTGGACACATCAAATGACGACCACGGCCACACTAATAAGCGCGGTCGAAGTACGCAACTAAATGCATATGTACCTAAAAGTGGGTACCATGAAGCCTCGTTCGGGGTTGTATTAGGACCCGACGAGGCTCCGGCACCTATCTGTCAGTCCAACGAGGATAATGTAGTCAGCCTAACAAAAGCGGCTACCTCCATCTCGCGCTTGACTGCTCCTTGATTGTACCTTGATTCTTAGGCGACGGGCGATCGCTCCGGGAACTGTCATTTTCCGATACCACAGTTAGGTTAGCAATCGATCCATTGTAGAAAGTAAGAGCATGCGTACGGATGGAGATGGTGCGTCGACTGCCTCCTGTCGACAGCATGTGCACCGGAAGGCGGTCCATCCACATGACTGCCGTCAATTGAGGGAACTGCTTGTTCTCCGCTAGCTTCGTGGTCCCCTGCGGAGGCACCATCACTTTTCGCTTGTTCACCTGCTTGGTCTTCTTCTTCGTGATGACGTTCTTGGTGTAGCCGGACCGGTCCGTCTGGATCGTGCCAGTGATGTACAGCCGGCGATGCAGCAGCTCCAGCGCCAGCTTCACCGACGTGTAGAACCTGTCTGTAATCACCAGTCGCCACGGGGAAGTTGGCGACGGCGGGCATAGCGCATTCATGTTGCGCAGTACTGCAGCTTCTCCAGAGTTGTTGTCCGTCGGCACGGGTGTCTGCAAGTGCGCCTTGGTCCCGCAGTACACTTCAATTCTGGTAGTAAGGCAATCACATCAATAAAGTTAGCTCTATGTTAGACAATCACATTCCTAGCAGCTTTAATGTTGGTTATCATCCAACTTAAGGCCTTAGGCCAAAAACAAATCCCGTGGCGAGTTCCGACTCGCCACGGGTCTCCTCACCTCATGCAGTAAGCTTTCTTGGCACAAGCTGCGACGAACACCTTTGTCCCCCGCTTGTGAGGCTTGTCCTTGTTGAACTGCTGAGTGGGTTTGTATCGGGAACGCGACGGCAGCGTTGCTTCATCGAAGCTGATGATAGGAGGGACACGGTAACCGCGGGCGAAGGTCCTCTGTAGCACGTCGACGACCGGACGGATCTTCCAGGCTCGGTCCGTCTTCGCCCTCGGAGACTTGTTGTTGGAAAAGTGCATGTAGTCCATGATGTGGAAGAACCGGTTCTTGCTCATGAACAAGCTGAAGCGATTCGCAGGCATGGCACCCACCTTCGCCACTGACCAATGCGCTACAATGCCCTTGCGAATCGGCGCCAGCATCCTGGCAATGAGCAGGCCCATCACCTGCAGCACCTCGTAGCCTTCAATGTCCTTGACACCAGCGAGGCGACGCCGAATGTCGCCGAGGTCTTCAACTTCGCCACTACTCTTGCGCTGCTGCTTTCGGATTGCCCTCGCGCGCTCGGGAATGGACTGTCGGTGGTACGTATTGCTCTCCACTGCAATCTGAGCCCAGAGCTTGGGCGGCATGAAGTAGAACAGAAGCGCCAATGGGTCTTCGGCAACTTCGAGAACGCTGGGGGTTGGGCCGAATGGACCATCGTAAAGGTCGGCATACGTGTGGTTTGGGCCAAACTTCGATTCATCTGTAAATAGTGCCAAAAGCTTATGTTAGGAAATATGTTGGATACAAATACACAGCCGCTCACTTATGTTGAGTAAGTCCAACTTACCATATTCCCACCCGATATCTCTCATCGCCGTGATGTACTAAATAAATGCTGTCCTTCGCGGCAGACGAACACACAGACTCAGGAACCTCCTCCCGCTCCTCCTCCGATTCTTCGTCAGTCAGTTGGCCGATATCCCAGTCGCCGTACCAGCTGTCGTCGTCCTCTGCGTCTTCTTCGTCCTCCGGTTCCTCGCGCACGTCGGGATCTTCGTCCAAGTTGAGGCCTGTACAAGCGGCGGCCCCGTCGTCCATCAAATTGGGGTCACCGTCGATAACGCAATCCAGTGAAACATCAACACGTGCGTTCACTCCGGCGGCGTCTGCACAGACACCCTCCACCTCACTTGAATCTACGTAGAATCTAATAAACAGTAAACTTATGTTAGCGATATGTTGAATAAACGACAATATCCAGCACATCATGTTGCCTTCGTGCAGCATAGCGTACCTCTTCATCATTGTCTCCTTCATCATCTGCGCTGTCTTCATCGAGGATCCTGCGTCGGCGTAACAGCTCGTGATCTGGCCAGTTCCGTCGTTGGTCCAGCACCTTCTGCTTCAACAATGTCAGCCTAGGTGCTTTGCAGTCGATCTCGCCCCGTATTTGCCGGATCACCAGGTTGGAATCACCGCAGACCACCAACCTGCCTCGATCTACGCCGTCAAGGAGGTCGAAACCCAACAATAGACCATGATACTCCGCCTCGTTAACAGTCAACCCTTCAGCATACCCCGATCGTGCCTTCACCACACTCCATTCGGGTAACTTCCACAAGATCGCGCTGTACGCGCTCCCGCCTCGCTTGACGCGGGCGGATCCATCGAAACTTATCACCAACAGCTCTTCATCCACGCGCACAGTCGGGATCGGGGCTTGAATCTTCCGCCGGGGTTCTTTCTTCGGCGCGATCGCGATCAACGCGTCGTCCAAATCCGATCGAGGCGTAATACTAGCGGCGATCGCCCCCCATATCTCGTCCTCTCCCTTGGTGCACTTCGTAATCTCCAGTGTCCAGGGCGATAGGAGTGCAGCCCACTGACCCAATCGGCCTTGAAGGCCGGGCGATCGGAACAGCCACGCCAACGTCGAGTGTCGGGTCAAGACCCGGATCGATCGTCCAACCAGCATGTTATAGTTCAGGTCCAGGATCCGTAACAGCACCAGTACTTCTTTCTCCACCACATTGTAGTTCAATTCATTCGACTTCAGCGTTCGACTGGCGAAGGTAACGGGATGATAGATCTGGGCGTGTTCCTGCATCAATGCGGCCGAGATCGCCCAGTCACTCGCATACACAATCACGACCGGAGTCCGATAGGATCGTCAATCGGGGATCGACCACGATGGGATGCACCTGGAGGACGAAGTCAGGACAACAATCCAGTGGTTGTGGAGTTGTAGGATGGTAGATGAGATGGTAGCGGTAGAGAGACACCAGCTAAACATAAATCCGTTGCAGGTTGGGCTGGTTACAATTGATCAGCCCTTGGACCTGCTGTATCACGATGCGAGAGTCTCCAACCACAATCAGGTCCGTGATCCCACGGTCAAGTGCCATGGTCAACCCATTCAGTAAGCCGTGATACTCCGCGTCGTTTACCGTGACATCGTTCAGAATGAAGCCTTGTGCATCCAAGGTGAGAGCAAGTTCAGCCGATCACGGATCGTTGGGGGTCCCCCTCCGTTAGTCGGTTTCTGGGCGCTGGTAGGAAGCTCGATCAGGCCTTAACCAGTTTTTGGCTGGTCCCGCTACACCACAAATGCTGGTTTGCGCGATAACAGTTCAAATAGACATAGCAAATTTAGCTCAACTCAATACGGATCGGTAGCGACTGTGCGTCTTCGATGGTTAGGTCGTTGTGTATCGTGCATATGCATATGAAGCGTTTGGCGGGACCTCGGGGTCCCCGCTTGCCCCGCCAGCTGTCATAAGCAACCGGTATATTCGGTAAATTCAAGTGCTGCATGTTTGTATCGATGCTATGTATCTCTGGTAGTATCGACTATCGAGTTGCACAGAGTTGCAGAGTTCGCAACTTTGCGTGCCCGACGCCGCTGCTGCTGTAGTAGGCGCTAGCTTCTAGCAGTCAGCTTGAATCTTCTTGGTCGTATCTTCACCAAGACGCTTAACAGAACGAACGAATGCAGAAGCTTTGTGGTCACGACGATTTCAATACTTAAGTATCACGTTTGCGCCGAGGAACCTCTGCACCTCCAGTTCGCCTAGACTTCATACTGGATGCTAGATGCTTGAAGGTGAAATGAGCTCTAACTAAACTCGAAAAATTATCACAAAATTATCACAACATATATATTATCACTGCCCTGCCGATAAAAATAAATAATTCCGGTCGCCATCGGTACATGATGCGGGACTCCGGGGTCCGGCCAATAGGTTCATATATATATATTGCTCTAACGACAATGTCTACACTATGCTGCATTATGTGCATGCTGCAGTAGTTTACGGTACACGTATCTAGGGTAGCAGCGCGCATTTATTTTGAAAGCTGCATGCGTTGCCATATTCTACGCTTTGCCTACTCTGCATCTTTCATCTGGATTTATAACGCGTTATTGCTCTTGGTGCATGGCGTACAGCACTTAGTAATAGTAATTCGAAATTGCGCACGACCATGCTGTTGTGCGCTGCGCGCAATTCGAGCAGCGTTTTCTAAAATTGTTTTGTTGAAGCGCGAGAGTTAGGGTACCTGGGATATGATCGATTTTGATTTGAGTTGGAGTGCATTGTTGTCACTTGGCTGATGCGACTATCGTTCCTATGGAAGCGAGTGTTGGACTGCAGCAAGATCCTGCCATTAATCAGCTTAATAAAAACATAAAAAGTCGTAGGTATGACGCCTCGATGCGCGCACTGGTGATGCACCTGGGTTTACTTAATTCGACCATCTACTACTACGTAGTAACTTAAGTTGAGCACGCGACTATTCAAATTGGTGTATTATAATGCTTGATTCCTGCAAATGAATACAGCACGATTGCCAGCTACACCACGCCGCGTGCTGTTTATCAGTTAATCTATGTGCAGCGTTAGGTGGTCTAAATGCGTCGTTCGCACACATTCTTGGTGTATTTGAAGATGAACGCCTAATAAGCACCAGTCTACCCCTAATTCCGTACTGTAAACCCTCGACTGCCCTGAAGGTACCAGTTATCCCAACAGGCGGAACTCCCGAAACCGTAAAGTACTTTATTTATGTAGATGTATGCATGTACTCACTATAGTAGTGTCCGCTACCGCTGCACTCCGCTGCTCACTCCCGTACGCCACGCGCCCTCCCGCTCGCTTCCTCGGTCCGTTCGTTCGCCGCGCGCCAACTTTCAAAATGGGGGATGTGATAATCACACCCGTTAAAGTCCGATTATTTCCGCGTAAGTACGATTTTTAGCGTGATTGTGTCTAGTTTTGAAATTTCGTAAATAGTTTAAAAGCCAGTGCGAGTCGATTTGATGAGTGAATAATGCATCTGTTAGGTCCGCGGTAACGTAGTCAAAATGACAGGTCTATGCTGTAGGTGCGTAAAGCGTGACGAACTCACCGACAGGACTCTCGGTTAGAGGACGGAGAACTAGCCGAGCGCCGCCGCTACGCGGCGGATAGTTTTGTGGTTAGTCGTAGTAGTGAGGGCCGCCCACCTCCGCTTCGCTCCGGTGGGCTTTTATTGAGTTCTAATGTTATCCATTTCGATTGTGCGCATGTAAAAAAAATGTTTTCTGTTGGAAGTACTGTTAGTAGAGTTACGTGGCAGGTATCAGCTGAATTTACATTCCCACGTCAGAGTTACTCTCAGTAGATGGAAGTTGCAGGGTAAAATACGCTCTATTGTACGGGTCCGGTGTTGTTTACTTAGTCGCACTTTTTTGTGTCGAGCATTCGTAAGACAGTTTGACGACAAATCAAATGTAGCAATTTCATTGGTTAATATTGTATTATGTAGTCTCGAGTGTTGCTGCATCTCGGCTTGTAAATTGGACTGATTTATCTGTGTGCGCATTTTGCCCCCTTTACTAGAGGCAGCGCACTAGAAAAATGCCCCTTGAAATGTCCGGGCCTTTGATCCTGACGCCATGCACTAACCTCCTGTAGAAGATTTAAATATACTTGCCAGGAATGGAATGTAAGGACATCATAGCACAGTTATCATGCGACCGTTTGTTCCCGTAGTGGAGCAATGTTTCTTCGCTTTACTGGGGTGAACGACTGTTGCCGTTCACCCCACCACGCCAACTCTCCTTTCTACAGTAAAGTACTAACACTACATAGAAGATGGAGATCCGGATAGAGCGCGCATACGCAAACCGGTCTACGCTGTAGCATCGACAAAAAGCATGGCTGCAGGCAGTGGCTTAGTTGCAGGAGATACCGAGTAACTCGCCGATGCCGAAGGTCGAGCCCAGCAGCGATATGGCGCGCGCCGAGCGCCCGCGCAGCAGTGTGGAGCTCCTCCGCACCTCAGCGTCGTAGGTATAAGATCTAGGTATTATCGCCGTTGCAGAGTACGTGGTTGCACTTTGTTGCTGGACTGTAATGATTAGGTAAGAGGGGGTTGGAGGATCTTGGGAAGCCCACTGGCAACACCGTTCCCTGGCTGCCACGCGTTCACAACTACTATGATATACGCTCAAGCATAAAATTTACTACATTAAAATGTACATGTAGTACCGTTACGAGCTATTTGTCCCTCTTAGTTTACGTCTGACAACTTCATCGTAACTCCGTGCCCTACAACGGCTGCACCTCTGAGTGGAACAGCTTCACGGACTGCATGCACACGTTCGTGCAGTCATTATGCCAATATTTAAGCTTGCTGCCAGCGGCCAACTACAGGCACATCGCTTCGTGTGTGAACAAGAGGCTACTTACCCTACCGCACCGTGCAACTGCATCGTTTCGGCGCTCAACGTTGCCACCGCGTCCGCGGCAACGATGCCGCTGTGACCTGAACATTTTTGGCCAATTGTATGGCGCAAACTAGTGTCCGACAAACTGTCTTATGTTTTGACAGACAATATGCAATGTAGCCACTGGTATACAAAAACCAAGATGTAGTCAAAATGCGTTGATCGGAAAACGTGAGACGCTTTGTCTTATGATAGGCATTCTGGGGCTAAGTATCGTCTTACGAAAGAGCATGAATCGCGATTCGAACTTAGGTTCGTAAGCATTATTTCGTTTGACGCGGTCTGAATAGAGCGCTTAAGCCCCACGATGCGATTATGGGACGGTATTGAGATATTGAGATACCGTCCCATAATCGCATCGTGGGGTCCAGTGACGGTACATGTATTTCCTTACGTAGGATCTTCGGCGCATGATGCGGTTCGCACCCAAACTCACAGGGAATGATCCAGCTTCAAACTCCATCAACCCCGCCCTGTGCTTTCATTAGAGTATTTAGAATTTTTACGTGTGAGTCGACCGCGTTCGGCCGAAGAGTTCCTTGAAAGGTACTGTATCACGAATCGACCTCGGAGAGGGAATTTCCGAAACTTGTGAAGGCACAACTTGCGATGGAAATCATACGGTTCCCAGGTGCTGCATTTTGAAAATCGATCACTGTGCGCTTGTGTGTTCACCAGCTGAACTCATACTCATTTTTTGCCGTTCGTCTGTTCCCATTTTTTTTTCCAGTCCGCGATTCACTCTCCAGCAACCAAGGTACTGTATCGAGGAACGACTTCCAGTCCTAACCATGCGCTTCTGCTTCGTCGTTCTTGTGGCTGCGGTCGCCCTCTTCTCGACCACCAACACTGTGGCTGCTGCCAACACCAAGGTGGAGTCGTCGGATGCTGTTCGTGCGCTCGCTGACCAGAACAACGTGGACGTCGAGCGTCTCCTGCGGATCGTCGAAGAGACCGAGGACGTCGAGGACCGCGCCGTCGGCGCCTCGGTGCTGCAGAAGCTCAAGGACGCGGTCATGAAGATCAAGTTCAGCTCCTGGTACAACGCCAACATGACGCCGACGGAAGTCAACACGATGCTCATCGCGCAGGGCGGCAAGGTGGACTGGGTCGTGGCCACGGCCTACGCGGCGTACTTCCGCAATCTCAAGTACGGCCCGTACGGGATCGACATGGTCAACAGGAAGAAGAAGGAGGAGGAGGACACCGCTTAGTTTCGCCTTTTTTAAGAAGGTCATCGAAGTCCCTGGCCCCCAGCCGTTGATAATCGAGATGCACTCTTGATACGTGATAATTGAATGGATATGTAAGCAGACGAAGAGCGCGCGCTGAGGTGGGAGGAGGGGGGGATGGAAGGCAAAGAGGTTTTTCATGCAGCAGGCAGGTACGCGGTGAAGCTCGCCACCATGGAGGCAAACCAGCCTGGAAGCGCGCGTATTTTCAAAATACGCTTACCTTAGTGACGTGGAGGGAGATCCGGAACACCATCGCATCGGTGCACTCTTCCCCAATCTCGTCGTTGCGGTAGGATAGACTCCAGGATGGTGTCGGCCGGACCCCATCCGAAAGTACATCCCAACGTGGAAACAACCCGCGACTGAAAACCAGATGGGAGTGTGTCGAATTCACGTTGAAGACGCTGCAGGTGGTGACGTACCTCATTGAAGCTGCAGCGTCACTGAAGTTGCGAACTCACTGGAATCGATCGGTGCTTGGCTAGTCCGCCGGTGGCTCAGCACCACACTCGTAGCGAAATCTGTTGGGTCATCCACACCGAAATGATAAATCGATATTCACTGGGTACAACTCACACTTCGTGTGAGCTGTGGATGCTTACATAGGAGCCTGCTTCAGTACGTTATGTTGCTGCACGACATAATGCCCGCAAGGCGACTGCAGCAACTCCCATAAGCCAAAAATAGACACTTTGATACAATGGATACCGTAGTAACTGAAAACGCTGGTAGTGAGGGGCGCACGCACATATATTTCAAGCTGCCAGTTTTAACATGTCGACCAAGTTCCAGAGCAGCCTCGCATCGGACTGCCAACAAGCACTTCTGCCACTTCAGTACTTCGTCCACTCTCAGCGACGCAACTTGCGCAGAACATAGAGAGCCGCAACCACCACGGACACTGATGAAGCCGCGGTGTGCAGCTTAGATGATCCTCCGTTGGTAGCTTGATCTGAAATTTGCGCTGTTCCAGAATTCCCATTGCGGAGCAAATACTGCCTCGCGTAACGGAGCAGCGGCACGGCTCGACCCGACGTCCACTTCGGATCCAGGAGCTGCACAAACCGCAAGAAGATCGCACAGCAGGCGACAGAGCTCAGTGCCGAGGCCGCGACGAACTGCACGAACGTAAGGAACACCCTCCGACTGCCGCGTGACGCATAGAGCTGCATCACCAGCAACGCGCTCGACATCGCCGCCGTGCGGTTCAGCGTCGTGGAGCTCGGGATCTTGACCAGCTCCTTGCACCCGTTCCACACCCGAGACGCCACGATCTCGTTCAGCACCTGCTCTCTTGACGGCGGAGTACGCACGGTACGCACCACGTCGGGGCGGTGGAAATCAAACCCTGCAGTCGTCGAGGCCGTCAGCGTCAGCAATTTCCTCTGCTCGGCTCTGATATCCGCTTCAGCTTCAGTCTGCTCCCGCACAGCCAACGTCCGCTCTTGTGTAGCCATCTTGCTCGCGTCTTTCGTGTCATCCTCTTGGTCACTGTCACTGTCTTCTGCTGGCAGCAAAACTTTCTGCATGGAGTCCGGCAGCAAAGGCAACAGGCCGGGCTTGGTCAGCATCATTTGGGACTCGGGCGGCATTTGCTCCATCAACCTCATCTGCTCGGCCCTGGACAGCGGCAGCAGGAAGGGCAGGAATGGAGCCACTTTGTCGGAAAAGCTCGTGTCGGTGAGCCATTTCAGCAGCGACGTCTGCAGTAGAAGCTCCTGCGCGGACTGCGGCAGGAACCCAATTAAGCCCCTGGTGCGGGCCTCCTCTTGGTACCATTTCCAAATGGGTACACTCCACGAATACAAGAGCCCCAATGACGCGTACGCGAGCGTGACCAGCGCCAACATGGCTCTCCTGGACAGGAACTCGGTCAGCAGCACCGTGAGTGCGAAGCTCACTGTGAGGCAGCTGGCCACCCTCAAGAAGAGCAGCGCGACTTCAACTCGAGACGAAACCTGCGAGTACGCGACGTGCACCAGGAGTAGCCATATTACCGGCGGCGAGATGGCTACAAACACGACGAGGTGGTCCACGGCGAACGAGTCGAACTCGACGCTAATTGAGGGCAGCAGCTGCCTCAAATAACGCTGCTGCGAGCCGTCATCGAGCCACGGAGCCAGCGCGAACAGCAGGAAGCTCAGCAGCAGCCCCACGGAGCTCAGCGCCAGCAGCTGCACGCTCACCGGGTGGCCGAAGCTGCGGCGCAGCACGTGGTCCAGCACGCGGACGTACAGCGGGCGGGAGGAGGGCGGCATGGGCCCGAAGGAAGAACACTTGTTGATGGAGCAGTATCAAAAACGGATAAGTGCGTGCTAAATACGCGTACGGGAAATGTACGCAGGCCCAGTCGAAAATCTGTTTTTCGTACGAGTCGGTTTTGGACTACCACTTCGGCAATCCACAAGTGGTTTGTATGCGCCCGACGTCTGAAAGCCTTGAACACGCTTTCAGCCGGGTCTTCCCAGGAGGAGTATGCAGCTCAACGATCGCGAAAGTTTTAGCGTCGCGCGCCGCGCTTCCGAGCGCAGTAATGAAGGTGTCGTCTTCATCGCTGCCAAGCAGGCTGCTAACAATGCCCACTGTAGAGTTTATGATGAATATTGTAGCGTCCCGTGTAAATTACGACGGGTTATGAATATAATACATGTACCGCAATTCGCTTGTTGAGAGCTGCACCCGCGTATGAGAGGCACCTACATCGACCAATCATATGAAGCGATATACATACTTTTTTCAATCAGACCAATTATTATACCCGGCAAATAAGATATAACCCCAATATTACAGTTGTGACTCATACAGTACAACATGTTGAATTTTGTATATGATACTTTTAAGTACGAATACAGATCAGCATTACCGGGGTGAACATAGGGTGCAGCTCTCTACATGCGAATTGCGGTAGAGGTGGTTGGTTAGTAGCTATGCTACCGTGCCATCAGTAGGGTACTGTACTGCTCCTTGTGTCTTATCCCTAATGTAATACCCATGTAGACTTGTATGTCTGCTACACCTCTAGCTTCTTGTTAGAGGATTCCGACGTAGCCTTTTATATTCGTATGCAGTTCAGTTTTAACTGAACTGCACGCGAATATTATTGATGGCGTAGCGGCTTTTGGTTGAGTGAAGACGGAGTGGAAGCTGACCTAAATTGACGATTCATTTGGGAGAACTCGGCTAAGTAACCTGCATCCAGGTGAAGCGTGCGGACGCGATGTACTGCACTGGTACTTGCATTCACCCAGCTTGAAACAATCGAGGATGGACTTGTTAAGATAGTACATACAATCCTCTTCGGAGTGATATCCCGAATAGAAATACCCTCTGATTAGCACTAATAAAGGCTCTCCCGACGACAAATTCAAGTCAAAACATCCTCTAACCTCCGGATAGTGTTTAGTGATACGAGATTAGGCGTTATCACTATCCAGAGACCGTTAACTATTTGAATGTCCATTTCGTATGCCGGGCAAAGTCCACCACAACGTGGGTCGCTTGCGAGCATGAATGGACTCAGATCCTCTGGGTTCGCGCACATATTATTTAGTTTGACATGTTTGTGATTCTGGAACGTGTATTGTCGATTCTGCCCAAAATTGCGAAACTCGAGCGATTCGAGCTGTCACAAAAATCCAGCAGCGAAACGACAAGGCCATTTGATTCGCTATAAACAGAACTACTTTAGACCAATCACAATGTATTTCTCATGTTGAAGTGCTCGTGTTGAAGTGCGCAATTTGAAGTGAACAATGGAGGAAGCGGTAACCCGTCAGTACGCGCATCCGAACACGGTCTACCACTGCTTGTACGCGTACTACAAGCTCGGTTACACAAGGCAGCACCTGGGGTACATCTTCAACAAGTCCGAGCGCGCTATTTGCAACTGGATCAAGACCTACGAGGAGACTGAAGCCTTCCAACGCGCTCGGGTGCCCTCGGAAAGGACATTCTCGGAAAACCATCGAGCCTGGCTGCTAGCCTATTATCATGCTCACCCTCTTGCCTATCTTGACGAAGCCCAAAACACGTTTCAGAACGCTCATCGCCTCACGATATCGAAGACTTCGGTGTGGCGGATCATCCATGAAGCCGGCTTCACCTGGAAGGCCTTAGAGCGGCGGGCAATGCACATAAAGGAGCAGGACGTGTTTCGTTTCGTCGAAGAACTCAGCTGCGTGAACTGGAGGTACAGCAACCTTGTTTTCCTCGATGAGGTCTCTTTCGACAACCGAGGCATGATACGCAAGCGAGGGTACGCTCTTCGCGACAAGAAAGTCGCGATCCGAGGAGACTTCGAGCGGAAGCCCCGCGTGTCCGTCTTGGCATTCATCGGGATCAACGGCATCATCGACTACTTCAACACCGACGAGACCTTCGACCGACTGGAGTTTACGAAGTGCTGCCAAGATTTTGTGCACTCACACCGTGGGCACGTGCGCCTGTATCCTGGACGAAATTCAGTCTGGATCCTAGATGGTGTGGTGGAGTCCCTCAGATAAAAACTAATAAACTCCCACACGTGTCCTGCCGCGCAACTACGGGGGGGGGGGGTTACCCCTGTAAGCCAAATACCCAAAGACAACGAGAACTAGTCCCGAGATCTCTAGGCCTCACCTTGTGTACCCTTGTAGCAAGACTCGGATCTTTATCTAGCGTAATTCCTAGAAGACGTGTAATATGAAGGGGTGAATATGGGGTTCCTTACACTCGCAGGCAGAGACTTAGGTTAACTCTGTCGCGGATGCACTTGTACAGCGAGGTAACTCTTCCCACTGTACGACAACTTGTTGTACAATATGTACGAGATCTACTGGAGATCTCCTGCCGCAGCTAGTCTGCGGGTCCAAACCAAAGTGCGAGACGCGCACCAATACCTTACTAAACCGTTTAGAGTGTCCTACTGTCGAACACTGAGAGCTGATCTCCTGAGTCCAGACAATGCAACACACCACGCTACTAGAAGGTTACCGGGGAGGCCAAATCAATCCAGAACCCCGAGTACACTTCGAAAGTAGGTAGGAAACAGTCACAGCACACACGTAGGCGCTAACCACACAACACAAAGACTAATATGAAGAAGTACCTTGTCTCGTTGTTGGAAATTCTGAACTGAACTGCCTATCTACCGGCGGCTCGTCTGCCGGCCGGCCGACCAACCAGTATGCTGCACGCCTTTACCTCATGACGTCATCTGCTGGCTCCGTGCGGTGTCATCGTCCTTGTTACGGGCCTCCCCGTTCTGGATCTCCGTAAATACGCCATCGGGTTTCGTAATCAGTCGCCGGCCTTCTATACGGGACGCCGAGCTAGGGTGTCCCATAATTCAAGTTGCTCACTCTCGGGTCACTTTCGGGTAATCTCCCGGTCCATCGCCTCACAATCCTTCAACCCGCATTACGACATTCGCCCTCTCTTCGCGTGAGGCTATCGAGCAGGTGGCTGCCACGCGTAGAGCACCTGCACCATGTCTGCTTCTCCACCCACGTCGTCGCCTTCGTCGTCGGCCGCCGGCGTCCCTCTGCTGAGTGCTGCCCCGTCGTCGACCTACAGCCACGGAGATAGCACCGCCTGTCACTCCCTTGGTCGATCTATACCGGCCGCGGCTCCATACTCGGGTTCGCAGCCATCTCTATCGGAACGCGCGCGCATTATCCAGGCTGCTCAAGTCACCGCGGCCCTCGATCACGAGGTGCTGGATCTCCGGGGCCGTCTTGACCTCGCCCAGGATCTTCTTGAAGCATCTGATCGCCACACTGCAAGTCTTCATCGATCCATCCATGATCGCGATCTGGAGGTTCAACGCGTGCGCAACGAAGCCGACGGTCGTCTCCGAGATCTCCAGCAGGCCCTGAACACCGAAGTAGAACGCCGTCAGCAAGCCGAAGCTGCTGAACGACAAGTACGCGCAGATCTCGCACGGGTCGCCGCTCGCTCAGCTGATGCCGATGAAGTCACTCCGTCCGCTGCAGCATCGCCCTCTAACGTCGTCCCCAGTCAGTTGGAGATCGCCCTCGAAGATCTGGATGATCGAGCTGGCAGATATCAAGGCTACCTGGACCCCTCCTCCCACTGCATCGGTGACCCCAGGTGGCCGACTGTTGGCTGCCAGCGATGCTGCCACTGATGATGATCGGACTAGTGACGGACGCGCGGGACGTGCCCTGCAACGATCCAATGCCGAACGAGACAGATCTCGCAATCAATTGCGCCAAGCGGAGGCGACAATCGACAGGTTGCAGACCGAGTTGGCGCAATCGCGCACGCTGGTCAACAAAGCAGCGCCACGGATGGACGCCCTTCGCTTGGATGCGTCCAAAGCTCGTGAGGACGCAGAAGCAGCACGACGAGAAGCGGCGGCGGCGTCGAAGAAGGCGCAAGACGGTGGTAAGTCGTCCCAAGTGCTGAGGTTGTTGATGTTGCATCACTAACGCCTTGATCTCCACAGCGACAGCGTTATCGGATCTCGCACAGCGGCATAAGGTGGCTGGGAAGCGACTAGAGGAGTTGGAGAGGAAGATCACTCGGCTGACTCAGAATAACACCGTTCTACGGCGTGAGAACGTCGTCTTCAAGAACAGTTTGGAGCATCGTCAGGCTGATCTCGCAACAGCTCAGGATCGCGCAGTGGCTGCAGGTCATGATCGCGCGTGCTAACATGGCGGGTTGACTCTTGTGCTGACCTGTGCGTTTATTGCTTTGTAGAACGAGAGCGAGCGGAGGCCTCCCTCGCTCGCGACGAGTTGCAGGCAGAGCTGGATGCGAGTCGACAGTCGCTGCTGAAGGAGCAGGCTTCTTCTGCTGATCTCCGCAGCAAACTAGCGGAGCGTTAGGAACACCTTGGAGCGTTGCGCAACTTGATCAATCTGGTACCTGCGCCGACTCCGCAACCTGATGTGGAACGATGCGTGGCGTCGGCCTCTTTCAGTTCGTCTCTTGCCACACTCGCGTCAACGACCACGAGCCTTGTCTCCTCTGATCCTCCAGCGCGAACATCTTCGCAGCAGCTCCCGTCTGGCTCGGCAAAGCGAAGTGGAGATCTCTCTTCTGATCCAACGTCACAGTCGAAGCGTGCAAAGCGCGCCGTTGCGACTACCGAGGGAGCGCCAGCTGAGTTGTCTTCCTCTACGGCGATGGGTACGTAGCTCCTCCTCATTGTCAGACAAGCGACTTTCATAGATCTCCGTCTGACAGCCCGTGATTCTCTGTATCAGCCCGAAGTCCATTCACGCACGCAATTCCACCTGAGGCCAGCGAAGCTGCGCGCCCTGCCGATGTCACGCCGTGGCTGTGGGAGGTTGTTGCAGGTCACCGCCTTGACCAGCTTACAGCCAAAGACCTCGCTTCGAAGTTCTTACCACGCGACTGGCTGCTACCCGCCGGGGTGTGCAACCCTAAGAAGGGGGAGCTGGCCGTTCCTGCTGACTATCGGCCCTGGCCACAAGCCTCGGTCGAAGCTTTATACAAAGGGAATCTCTGGAAGATCTTCCTGGATAACATGCCCGACCCAGTCTCGTTCGACATCGGTGATCCCCGCTTCCAACCTCTTCTGGCCATCATCCCCGATGACTCCGAACGAAAATCGTGGCGCGCTTGTGTTCTGGGAGATCACCCACTCCATCGAGATTTCCATTTCCAAGGCCAGCGCTGAGTCTTGGGAGGTGAAGTTCACTTCGGATCGTAAGAATTGGAGATCCCACTTTGTGAAGATGCTGCTGCCTGTGTTCGAAGAGGTGGCCCGCCTGTGCAAGGCTCATGTGTGCGACTTGGACATTCTTCTGGAGCCATTCTTCCTGCCGCTGATCGCAACGTGCCCGTGGTTCCCAAACGGAGCTTTTGGTGCCTCTGGAGATCTGTTACACGTCTTACGAACGACTGACGAGGCGGAGCCGTGGCGCCTGTTCTACTGGAACGCTCGTGTCAAACACCCATCGATGAACGAACCCACCCACACGCGCCTTCGAGGCAAGTTCAAGGCGACCTCGTCAATCGCCTAGCCTGAGTCAGCTGAACAGACCTAGGAGGACCCCCGGAAATCTCCAGCGCCCGACATTTCTTCCTTCACCAATGTACGTAGCTAGTGGGTAGTCTCCTCGAGCATGCATCTTCTTTATCGACATCGTAATACACCGGCTTCGACTCCATTTCATATCACTCCCGCCCCACAACTTAATTGTACACAGTCAATGTCATGACTGGGAGATCTCCCCAACTGGAGATGTGAAGGCATGTCGTAGGTCGCCGTGCATTCTGGGAAGTGATTTGTGGTGATCAAGGCCATAGCACAAACTCCAGGCGTAGGACTGCACTTAGTCCGACGGCCACCGACCACGCCTTCACGCCCTCGGTGTCTCCTGCACTGCGGCTCCGGGCTGGATCTCCAAGTCGGCGATGACAGCGATCCGGCTAAAATCGACAAAACGCGCAGGTAGTCTCCGACACGAACGGTGCCGGTTTTCACCATCGCACAGACCGAGCGCGCCGTGGCGAGCGCGTTTCAGCAGCCGTCGGACGCGCGTTCGCACCCCAGGTGCCTCCAGCACTGCGATACCGGGCTGGATCTCCAAGTCGCCCCCGAGTACTCGTTCGTCGTAATTCTAATGTCCGACCAGATCATCACAACTAACCTCGTTTCTCCATTCCATCGCGTGATCTTCTCTCCATTTCTTCTTCCACTCAATCAAATGTAAATATGCAACAAATACCATCCATCATTACGGATAGCGTCCACCACGCTACCCCCCAACACCGCCTCACTCTTCGGCGATGTCGGCCTCTCCACGCGATTGCATCACATGGAACCTCTGCCGGCTCCGTCGCTTCTGCTGGAAGTCGAACAGCAGACCACCACAGTTCAGGTGTTCTTCCTTGACCCAATTCGTCTCTGCGTGGCCCTTCCAACGCACCAAATATTCCTTGAGCCGTCGACCGTAGCGGGTGCGTCTCTCCGTCTTGACATCCAAGATCTCTTCAACTTCATACTCGTTGTCACCGCGAGTTTGTGCCTCCCAGCTATCCTCGGGGAGAAGTTCTTCGTCAAAGTCAAATCGTTCGCTTTCATCAACAGTGAGATCTTCGGCGGGTCGTTCGGGGAACTGACGGACCAGCTTCAGCTTCGAGATGTGTACGATAGGGAACAGTCGGTAGGCAGTCCCGCTGATTTCCAGCTTGGCAGTGTAGTCGCTCACCATGGTGGCGACTCTGAAAGGCCCATGCCACATGTGAGCGAGCTTCCGAGCGTATCCGACCTTGACTCGGTCGAGGTACAGCCACACCTGCGATCCCTCCTTAATGGGTGACTCCGGTACGTTCTCATTGTGGGCTTCCGCGCGACTCTCACGAGCTTCGGCGAGGAGACGACGAGTCTCTGTCTGAGCACGTTGGTATTGGCGTTGGATCTTGAACCTCCATTTCTGTGGGTCGAGATCTCAGCTTCCGGTCCCTCCAACAGCCAACGATGCCTCGATAGTCGTTTTAGGGTCCCACCCGTGCAGCAAAAAGAATGGCGTGTCCTTGCGTACTCGGTCGTGCGATGTGTTCAACGCAAACACCAACCGCTCCGCATATTCATCCCAGTCCTGTTGGTTCTCGTCTTCAACGTACATCCGCAGAGATCTGGAAATAGTCTGGACCATCCGCTCCGCTGTGCCGTTTGCTTGAGGTCTATACGCGAGCGTAGATCGCTGACGCTGGCCCAGCAGCGCATTATACGACCGGAAAAAGTCGGACATGAAGCTCGGTTCCTGGTCGTGCCTGATTACTTCGCTGGCTCCGTACCGCCGAAACACGCATTCCTCGTGTGCCTCAGCCACTGTTGGTGCGGTCCTGTCCGCGTTTGCCTTTGCCACAACGAAGCCGGTGAAGAGATCCACGAAGACTAGGAGCTCTGTGTTGCCCTTGAACGACTTCGGGAGGGTGGGGATATGATCCATAGCCACGACCTGGAACGGGTAATTAACGGCGATATTGCCCAGCGATCGCCCCCGCAAGGTGGGTTTTCCTTGTCCCGTCTCGCAGTCGACGCACTCCCCGACATACTTTTGCACACTTCGGAACATACCTCGCCAGTAGAAATGCCTCCGAAGCTTTTGGAATGTTCGGCTGACTCCCTGATGACCTCCCTCCACACTTGTGTGGAAATGATGCAGGAGATCTTCGTGAAGTGTACCCGGCATTACCAGTTTCACCATAGATCCACGGTCCTCGACATCACCACCGCGCCCCTCGACTGGACAGTACATCAAGAGGCCATGCTCGTCGACCTCGTAACTGTCAGCCAGTTTACTGCACGTCTTGGCTTGACGGCTCGAGATCTGAGAGAGATCACCGTGCAGGAAACACTTCAGTGACCAGATCCACACCTCCTCGTCTTGAGCACGGCAAATACGTTCCAAGCGCAGCTGCTTGACGACGTCTTCCTGCAACACGGCTGGTGCGACAGTACGAGATCGGCTTCGCGTGACAGCGCCTACCTTCGCATGGGCGTCACGTTCTTCGCGCGTCTTGAGGAGCTCGTCCAGCCGATTCAAGGTCTCGAGGTCCGTGTCATCGGTGTGACTCTCGACAACTACCCCGGCACCACGCTGCAGCGCCTGTCCCGCCAGCATATCCGCGGGTTGGTTCCAATCGCATTTTACGTGGATGAGTTCGCATAGCGGCCAAGACCGCAAAATCACTCTGGCCTTCTCACGCAAGAGCTGGAGTCCCGATGACTTGCACTCCATCTCTCCCCGCAGTTGGCGGATGACTAAATTGGAGTCGCCACACACAATGAGACGGTCGATCTGGAGATCGGCAATCAAACGAAGTCCGAGAAGGAGGCCATGGTACTCGGCCTCGTTCACAGTGAGGTCCGGTAAATAGCCAGATTCAGCCTTGACAACCTTCCATCCAGGAGCATCCCATACCACAGCGCTGAAAGCTCCACCAACTCGTTTCGGCTTGGCCGATCCGTCAAGCTGATGACGCAAACGTTTTCTCCGGGCGTAAAAGTCGGCATCGGGATAGCCAATGCTCTCGTCGACTTCTCCTACGGAGAGATCTCCTCCAACGCTGCATCCATCTCTGCGCGCGGAGTGATACTGGCGGCAACCAAACCTAGTAGCTCATCTTCGCCTTTCGTTAAACGTTCGATCTCTAGCAAATGGGGGGAGAGCAGCGCCGCCCACTGAGCTAGCCGTCCCTTCAAGCCTTTCGCGCGGAAGAGCCATGCGAGAGTCGTGTCTGGTGAGCACTCGGATGTGTCGACCACTCAGCATGGTGAAGCAGCTATCGAGGATTCTTAGCAGAGCCAGTACTTCCTTCTCCACAATGTCGTACCCGATCTCGTGAGACCGCAGTATCCTACTCGTAAATTTGGCGGGTACGTACACTCCATCACGACACTGAACGAGAGAGGCAGAGATCGCCCACTTGCTTGCGTACACAATCACAACAGGATCCAACTCTGGGGCAAAATGGTAGAGCATGGGTGCGTTGATCATCTTGAACTTCAGGGTATCGAAGGCTCGTAGCGCGTGGCCCCATCTCACAGTTGCCTCGTGATTTCCGCTGACGTTTGTGGCTCGACCCTTGATGAAATCGGAATCTCCGAACTCATACAACAATGTGGCATATACTGCGAAATCTTCGATGAAGCGATTGTAGTAGTTGAGACTGCCGAGGAATGACTGGAGAGCCTTAAGCGTTTTGGGAAACTTCAACGCCTCCAGACTTGCCAAATCTTTCGGCTTGGTGAACAGGCCTTCACCGGAGATCTGATGCCCCAGATAGTCGACTTTGCTCATACCCCAACTGCTCTTCTCCGCGCTAATAGACAGATTCCAGCGGTCACAAACCTCTAGGAGCTTCTTGACCTTCTCACACAGTTCGTCCCACGAGCTTGCTCCAACTAAGATATCGACGATGTAAGAGCGACGCCCCAGCACCGACGGCAGCGATCCATCTTCAGGAACACCTTCCTCGAAAATGTTGACGAGATCCGCGCGATCTTGACCCGGCGAGATCCGCAGCACGCCATATAACGCATTGTCGATCAGCCGCTGATAGATTTGGGGGGCATTCTTCAGGCCAAACGGCATTCGCAGCCATTCGAACAGGCCGAACGGCGTAATGAACGCGGAGATCTCTCGGGCTCGATCGGTCATACTCAACACCCAGAACCCACTCGCCATGTCGAGAGAACAGAACCACAGCAAACTGTCGCGATCTTCGAGGAGGTCGTCAATCAACGGCATGGGGCAGATCATCAGTCGTGTCAGAGCATTGACCAGACGGTAGTCGATACAGAGTCGGACGTCCACGCCGTTCTTCTTGACGACGATAACGATCGGAGACGCCCAAGGAGAAGTGGAGATCCGAATAATCTTCGCCCCCAGTAGCCCCTTGACGAGTTGGAACACCTTTTCACGGAACTGAGGCGGGATCCGGCGACAACGCCGAGCCACCGGTCGTGCGCCACCAACGTCGATGTCACAGATCGCCCCCGTCGCCGCAGGGGGTAAAGCATTCCCGTTGCCGATGAGAAGGTGACGCCGCTCCCAAATGATATCACGCAGACGATCAATCTCCTCTGCTGTGTTCTCAGTTGGATCCCCGACCTTGAGATCTTCCCTTTTAACTTCTGCCGTCAGGGGGATCTCTGGTAACACCGCCATCTCCTTTTCGATGTCTTCCGCAGTGATATCGGCCCCTTCATGAACATACTTCGCTTCATCCATGTCGGTTGCATCTCCGCCTTGGCTTGGTTCGACCTGGGTCACTGGGAGCATTCCGCTCACCGGCTCCTCTTCTTTCTCGTCGTCGGTCTGCCAGTCAAAGCTACCCCAGCTACCAGTAGACTCATAGCTTTCGGACGCACAGCTACAGCTGTCGCTCCAGTCGCTTTCAACGATGACCGACAACGTGCGATGAACCATTTCCTCGGTGGTCGCGGCGTGTATTTTGGATTGTGGCATAAGGTCAGGGGTATATTCTGGGAACTCCTTGCGGAGCTCGGCCTCAGCCACATTTGCCGGAGTCGACGCCAAGCCTACCGGTGTTTCGCCACGGTTCGTAAAGGATGGACCGCTCTCCTCGCCTGCGTGAGTTTCCGTACGCGGTAGACTGAAGCCATCGCTGTCCATACCAGAGATCACCTGACCGGGATCGGTAGAGATCACATCCTCCTCGGTTTCGGTCACCCTAGTCGGATCAGTCGAACTTTTCATCAGCTGCATTTGAGGATGTGTGTCGTCCAGTGTGAGTCGCGTGCATTCTTCTGACGTTGCTGCTGCTTCAACGGTCTTCACTTGTGGAGGCCGTGTTAAAATCGCAGTCGGAGTCCGGTAGCTAGGACGCTCGACCAGCGGTCCAGACTCTTCAACTTCCGCTTCGTTTGCATCTCCAGTGTCCACAGCTGCTTCGAACGCAAGTGTTTGCCACTCCCGATAGCGGTTTGAATCCTTCCTAGCGAATCCAGGTCGACGCGGGATCTGCCCAACGGGTAACCAGATTGCCAAACACACCAAACGATCCAGTACCAGGCGGCTCGTGCTGATGTTGGTGATCCGGAGGTACGACTTGTTACTGAATCAACCATTCACCACCGTGATCACCCATTTTCCCCCTCTCGTTACCCACAGTTCAAACCGCTTGTTGTGGGACTTGAGTGAGATCTCTGTCCATTGGCCAGGACCGACTTCATGGAATCCCGTTGCGTAGACCGCGTCAGCCTTGCTGCTATACAGTGGCTTACGGTCGGTCATCTCGATGCGAACTTCGTCCGGCAGACAGAGCGCTCCGTCAGCCAGGTCCAACCTCAACCCCGCAGGAACCATAAAATCCATGCCGAGAATGACGTCTTGTCCTGAGAGATCTCCAACCCACACACGGAACTTGTACACCAACTCTCCAGCCAGAGTGAGCTTGACTTCTGCTCGGCCTTCTGTGCGGTACACAGCATCCCCCAGACCAACACATTCCATTGTCTGTGTTGTATCAATTTCACAACCCACCTTACGTGCAAAGGTAGAGTCGATTATCGACACTTCGGCTCCAGTATCACAGAGTAGGACGGCACGGACATTGTTGACCGCACCGGTCGCCTTCGACTGCTTGAACCACTTGGAGGGAGTGTAATACTTCCAGTAACCTCGGCGTTCACCCGGCGACAGTCGAAGGGCCATCACGCGAATAGTCACCTTCATCCGAGGTAAGAGGTCTGGCTGTATTCACCGCATTACAGGAAGTTGGGTCTTCTAACGCTCGCGCCTTCCTCTGAACATATGCATAAATGCAGAACTTCGATCGCTCGTCACGTACCAGGCTGTTCAGGCCTGGCGAGCGGTCTAGTTTAACGCCTTCTCGACGCTCTCGGACAGCAGTCCGGCATGGCGAGTCGGGTTGTACCATTGGCGAACAGCATCGAAGAAGTCGCCGATCTTACACTGACCTGCTTCGTGAACGTCTCCACAGCACTTGCACACTTGTCGGTAGGATGGCCCATGTGTCCCCACTTCTGGCACGTGAGCCTCTTCCAGCACCCGAGATCCGTATGCTTGCGAGATCCGCAGTGTGAGCATCGAGTGCCGTACTTCGGGCGCCCCAGTTGGTCTTCGCGGTCTTGGCGCGCCCCTGGCTGTTCACCATCTCCTGGTGTAGGCGTCCTAGCTGCCGAAAACACGTGCGCTCTTTCGTCTTCAGATTCGCTATCGGAACTGCTTGATTCGCCCTCAAACTCGTTGAGATCTCCGTGATCTCCGCGGCGTCCGCGACCGGTAGTCACAACCCGCACCGCCCTCGAGGAGGCTGCAGGGGCGGGAGCCTTTTGGCGGTATTTCGAACCTTGGGTCTCAATATTGCGACGTTGGTGGCGGCGTCGCATGGCCAACAGGACGCCTTCGAGAGCTTCTGAGTCAGGCAGCCTCAACACTACCAGATATCCGGCGAGATCGTCATCTTGGACTGTATCGATGTAGTGGTCGACGTGTTCACGTCGTTGTTCCTTGTTGCCATCATGGATCTTCAAGTTTGCACGTATCCCGGCCAGATTCAGCCGGTATAAGTAATCCAGTGGGTCTTCCTGACTCCCTTGCCGCATGTGGTAGTACTTGCGCGCGAGGGAGATCCCTTTACCGCAAAAGTGGATCTAGAACTGTTCACCCAGGTCAGTCCACGACGCGCGAGCGGTGCGGCTCAGCTGGTAATACCAAATACGCGCAGGGCCTATCATCAAATCGGCAAATGTCAAGCACATCTCGTCTGGCTGCATCTGATCCCGTCGGAAGGCCGTTCTAACCTTGTTGAACCAGGCTCGGGCGGCCTCTTCGTCATGTTCCTTGCCGCTGAAGTCCTTCAGTTCGGACACAGCCGACGCTCCCAACCTAGTCGCCGTGGAAACAGCTGCGACACGACCTCCGGCTCCGCCACCTCCATCATAGGCGAGGTCATCGGATAGGTCATGGAGATCTCCTTGGTATTCCGGTTGTGTCTGGGATCGGTACCCGATACGTGGCCGAGCGGGAGACGCAGTGACTGGTTGCATCTCAACGTCTTCAGGCTCGTCTCGCTCGTTCGCAAACTGGTAAAGAAGGTCTTCAGCCACACCGCCGGGGCGATCGGGCTCTGTTGCAACCTCTTGAGCCTCCTGGATCCTCCCACGTGGTCCTCTCGCTGGGCGAGTCTGCGCAATATTTGACACTTGCGCAGACTTCCCGCGTCCTACATCGTTTGCAGCGATCGCTGGGATCCCTTGCGCACGTCGTTCTCGGCGGGACACACGTGGGGCCGGTGGAGGCTTCTTGGTTGAGGTAGTGCTCCTCATGAAAGCGTCACCGTCATCTTCAAACTTGAAGGAGATCCGTGAATCGTCCAACCGAGGAGGTGTGAGGTCTCCAACGGCGCGGATGAGTCATCTGCACTCGGGACGAGCTTCTGCAACACTGCGTACACCCGCGCGAGCGTAAGGACGGTGGTTTCCAGATCGTACTCGCGTACATCGGTGGAGATCCGCTGTTCATGTACCTTGAAACCAGCATCTTCGAGCACGCAGAACAGCATCGTGACGGCGTGAAGCGGATCTCGGATTGTTAGCGTGCGCGGGTTGCGAACTGGACCCGTGAGAGGCCATGGCATCGTCAGCCCCAACTTACGCAGGAGCGGATCTCTCTGGAGCAGGAACGCAAGCTCTTGACGGAAGTAGTTGACTTCGGCTTCACAAAATCGTTTGTCTTCATCGTGAGTGTCGTTGCTGGGGCCATGGACCGCTAGCGCCGAGATATCCAATTTCTCCGTTTTCTTCTCGGCTTTCTTCTTCGCATCTTCGACTTCCATGTAGTCCATCGCAGCGTCTAGAGCATCGCTTCGGGCAGCGAGGTCGGGGATGACCCCCTTCAGATGCTCGCGCTCCAGGTTTCGACCTCGCTTTTCAGCGACGCCGGTGTCCCGCTTAGCAGCAGGTTCAATGGAACTCGGTTTTTGGACCGAGTCCCGGACGGCTCCTTTCGGAGCCTTAACGGGGAACTTCTCTTCGTAGACGAAATCCTTCGGTTCAGGCGTCCCCATTGCCTGTCCGTCGGTGGACCTAGTGTTTTCACGTTTAACTTCCGCCGGTCCCAGCGGAGTTCCGTCTTCCCTCCCCTCAACCTTCACCTTCACGCCCCCTTTCGGACTAGTAGATCCGGGCACGCGCACCATTGTGGTGGAGTCCCTCAGATAAAAACTAATAAACTCCCACACGTGTCCTGCCACGCAACTACGGGGAGGGGGTTACCCCTGTAAGCCAAATACCCAAAGACAACGAGAACTAGTCCCGAGATCTCTAGGCCTCACCTTGTGTACCCTTGTAGCAAGACTCGGATCTTTATCTAGCGTAATTCCTAGAAGACGTGTAATATGAAGGGGTGAATATGGGGTTCCTTACACTCGCAGGCAGAGACTTAGGTTAACTCTGTCGCGGATGCACTTGTACAGCGAGGTAACTCTTCCCACTGTACGACAACTTGTTGTACAATATGTACGAGATCTACTGGAGATCTCCTGCCGCAGCTAGTCTGCGGGTCCAAACCAAAGTGCGAGACGCGCACCAATACCTTACTAAACCGTTTAGAGTGTCCTACTGTCGAACACTGAGAGCTGATCTCCTCAGTCCAGACAATGCAACACACTACGCTACTAGAAGGTTACCGGGGAGGCCAAATCAATCCAGAACCCCGAGTACACTTCGCAAGTAGGTAGGAAACAGTCACAGCACACACGTAGGCGCTAACCACACAACACAAAGACTAATATAAAGAAGTACCTTGTCTCGTTGTTGGAAATTCTGAACTGAACTGCCTATCTACCGGCGGCTCGTCTGCCGACCGGCCGACCAACCAGTATGCTGCACGCCTTTACCTCATGACGTCATCTGCTGGCTCCGTGCGGTGTCATCGTCCTTGTTACGGGCCTCCCCGTTCTGGATCTCCGTAAATACGCCATCGGGTTTCGTAATCAGTCGCCGGCCTTTTATACGGGACGCCGAGCTAGGGTGTCCCATAATTCAAGTGGCTCTCTCTCGGGTCACCTTCGGGTCCATCGCCTCACAATCCTTCAACCCGCATTACGACAATGGTGCGGCAATTCACAGACACCCCGAAATTGTCCACTATCTCCGTAGCGTCGGTGTGGTTCCCATCTTTCTTCTAGCCTATTGTTCCTTTTTGAATCCGATCGAGTTCCTGTTCGGCTACGTCAAACGGTCGTGCCAGCGTCATTACACCGAGTCCAGCAAACGCGATTTGCTGCCGTTCATCGTCCAGACCTTCCGCCGCTTTGAAGGCTTCAACATGGGGAAAGTTTTCAACCACTGCGGCTGGAAACGGCAAGGACACTTCGACCCTGTTGGTCCACTAACCATTGAAAACCGACCTCCGCCAGAACGCAACACCGACCCCGAACGCATGCAAGATAACTTAGAATTTGCGGAGTTAGAGTAGGACGCGAAGAAGCTAAAATCCAAAATGCAGGAGCTGCGTCAACGTTTTTTTTCTCTTGCACTTGAGCGAAAATACTCTGCGCAATTGTAGTCCGGAAGTCCACTGGGATCCACTGCATCAGTCAATGTGATCCGTGTCCGCAACATTGTCGAGCTGCAGCATCGGGAAGGAGGCGCAATGTCGCGCAGAAATCCTTCAATCACAGCTCTGCGAGTGTTCGTACTCTTCAAGGCGCCGGTCCAAGGCTTCCCAGTCACGGCGAATCACCCGATAACCCTCCAATGCTCCTTGCACGCAGTCCAATGCCACGTTCGCTGATTGCGTAACGTTGGCTAAGTGGCTTTCTAACGTCGAGTCTGCGGGGCGCAGTAGACTCGCGACACTGGCGGGCGGATGGTCTAAGATGGCTGTTTCCCACGTGGAGCGGTTGAGATTTCTTATAATGTGGTTGCCCCACATCCGCCAGACTACAGCTTCACCTTGGAACGTAGCAGCCCATACCACTTGAAGGTTTGCTACGATTTCTCTCAAAGAGACTTCAGCTGTCGCTCCGGCTCGATCAACTTGCTCAGGATGAATGCAGGCGGCCTTAAATTCATCCAGATCTTGCGCACGAACGATGCCAACGCCATACTCATAAATTAGAAGCGACACAGTCTGTCCACGTAGCTTGACCAGTGTGGTGTGGTATTCCACTAAAATCCTCCTCTACCAAAAGGTATTAGAGGCACCAACAACACGCTAACCCGCAAAGGTAAGCGCTTATTGGATCAAAACCTGAAGACCAGGAACGATCCCTTACGGTTGCAAGCGCCTCTGTACACCTTAGGTTGTCTTCGGTCATCCCAAAAATCTGTACCGCTAGCCACGAGCTAAGGTTAGGATACTATGTAGCGCTTTCGCGCAACCCCATTGCAGTCCCTCAGAAAGGAAGGGTACCGGCGTGTTAGGCCTTATACAGGGGGACCAAGGTAAAACCTCGGTAGGTAGACTAATACACTCGGGGACACTCTAATCCCACAAATATATACCGAACGATACTTTAATACCGTTCCTGCCTCTCCGGCCACGCCAACTCTTGGCGCTACCAAGGAAACTCTCGGTCAATGCACGATAAGCTCCCCGACAGGCATCCACACGTAGCCGAGCGTGTCCAGGCACTACAATAAGCTAGCTACACTTTCCGAAGTCGGACTTGACCCTTGTTGGCTTTGGGTGAAGACTGTCTTTTTATTACTGAGTTTTCTGAGGCCCTGGGGGCCTCGTTCTGGCCATCCTATGATGAGTCCTATGTCCCTATACAAATATCTAGTGTGAACGATCGCAATAAGGCGATTCCGGACACATCAAATGACGACCGCGGCTACACTAATAAGTGCGGCCGAAGTACGTAACTAAATGCATCTGTACCTAAAAGTGGGTACCATGAAGCCTCGTTCGGGGTTCTATTAGGACCCGACGAGGCTTCGGCCACTGCCTGTCACTCTACCGAGGATAATGTCATCATCCAATCAGAAGCAGCCATCTCCGTCTCTCGCTTGACCTCGCCTTGATCGCCCCTTGATTGAACTTGATTGTCGGGCTGGCGGGTCAACAGCGTTGGAAACTGCCACTTTCCAATACCACACCAGTCATTGATGCCACGCTTGATCCGTTTTTGCAGGGTCCACAACATGCTTCTTCAGCTTAAACTGCATCACCTTGGCCCACTCAGCAGCTTCGGGCGTCTCCGTAGACCACACGCCGTCTGTCTTTACTGCTCGGGTTTTCACACGGGGCGCATAAGCTTCCCAGATCTTGTGGACAATTTCGTTGAACGAGCCAACACTCATAACAGCAGGGGCCAGCGCGTTGCCGGACGTGTCGCCCTGATTGAGGGTTTCTTTGACAATCGGCTGTACCAAGAGCTGGTAGAGCTGCTGGGTTGATACCAGCGGCATAAGGACTGCATCAGCTTGAGTCGTGGTAGGAGCAGATACCAATCGGTTTGCATCTGCGGCTGATGCCCGCCTCTGCGAAGCTTGGGCTGTCAAATTCATCGTCTGTGCAGCTCCAGCAGCTGATTGCAAGCCCAGTGTAGTGCCTCTGGCTCCGACTCGCTCAGGTACTGCTTGCCCTTCGCTGTGGCCTGCTCCAGCAGCGGCTCGCAGGTCTGGGCCGACACCTCCGGCTGCGACTCGCTCTTGCACTTCTCGTTCTTCGCTGTGACCAGCTCCAGCGGCTGCTTGCATGTCTGGGGTAGCACCCCCGGCCGCGACGCGCTCGAGCACTGCTTGCCCAACTTCAGGTCCTGCTCCAGTAGCGACGGGCCGGTCTGGGGTGAGGCCAGCAGCAGCGCTCTCTCGAACCACTTGATCGACTTGGTGCTCAGCTCCTACAGGGGCTCGAAGGTCTTGGGAGGAGCCAGCTGAGACGCGTTGTTGACCGACACAGTCTGCTTGACTCTCAGCTCCAGCAGCGGCGCGCAGGACTTGGGCGAAGCCAGAAGCTGCTTGATCTGCTGCGAATACAGTATCCGGCGTCTCCTGGTCTTCTGATGGGTCGTGACGCGCTACATTCCCGCGCGCAGGGTATGGCGAGACTCGCTGATGGCTTCGCGCACGAGACGATCGTCCTGACGGCGGCTGCATTGCATTGAGTGCGGAAATGCGGAATTGCATCTGCACGTGGGTTCAGAGTGATTGTCTTACCCTGTGTATTTCATAAAATATGATTTTACGAGAGTTTGTCGGTTTTGCGGCGATTCGGCTGGGTCGATTCAATCAATCGACCTCGGAAATTTCGAATAGAACGCTCATGTTGAAGCCTTCAAAGCGGCGGAAGGTCTGGACGATGAACGGCAGCAAATCGCGTTTGCTGGACTCGGTGTAATGACGCTGGCACGACCGTTTGACGTAGCCGAACAGGAACTCGATCGGATTCAAAAAGGAACAATAGGCTAGAAGAAAGATGGGAACCACACCGACGCTACGGAGATAGTGGACAATTTCGGGGTGTCTGTGAATTGCCGCACCATCTAGGATCCAGACTGAATTTCGTCCAGGATACAGGCCCACGTGCCCACGGTGTGAGTGCACAAAATCTTGGCAGCACTTCGTAAACTCCAGTCGGTCGAAGGTCCCGTCGGTGTTGAAGTAGTCGATGATGCCGTTGATCCCGATGAATGCCAAGACGGACACGGGGGCCTTCCGCTCGAAGTCTCCTCGGATCGCGACTTTCTTGTCGCGAAGAGCGTACCCTCGCTTGCGTATCATGCCTCGGTTGTCGAAAGAGACCTCATCGAGGAAAACAAGGTTGCTGTACCTCCAGTTCACGCAGCTGAGTTCTTCGACGAAACGAAACACGTCCTGCTCCTTTATGTGCATTGCCCGCCGCTCTAAGGCCTTCCAGGTGAAGCCGGCTTCATGGATGATCCGCCACACCGAAGTCTTCGATATCGTGAGGCGATGAGCGTTCTGAAACGTGTTTTGGGCTTCGTCAAGATAGGCAAGAGGGTGAGCATGATAATAGGCTAGCAGCCAGGCTCGATGGTTTTCCGAGAATGTCCTTTCCGAGGGCACCCGAGCGCGTTGGAAGGCTCCAGTCTCTTCGTAGGTCTTGATCCAGTTGCAAATAGCGCGCTCGGACTTGTTGAAGATGTACCCCAGGTGCTGCCTTGTGTAACCGAGCTTGTAGTACGCGTACAAGCAGTGGTAGACCGTGTTCGGATGCGCGTACTGACGGGTTACCGCTTCCTCCATTGTTCACTTCAAATTGCGCACTTCAACACGAGCACTTCAACATGAGAAATACATTGTGATTGGTCTAAAGTAGTTCTGTTTATAGCGAATCAAATGGCCTTGTCGTTTCGCTGCTGGATTTTTGTGACAGCTCGAATCGCTCGAGTTTCGCAATTTTGGGCAGAATCGACAATACACGTTCCAGAATCACAAACATGTCAAACTAAATAATATGTGCGCAAACCCAGAGGATCTGAGTCCATTCATGCTCGCAAGCGACCCACGTTGTGGTGGACTTTGCCCGGCATACGAAATGGACATTCAAATAGTTAACGGTCTCTGGATAGTGATAACGCCTAATCTCGTATCACTAAACACTATCCGGAGGTTAGAGAATGTTTTGACTTGAATTTGTCGTCGGGAGAGCCTTTATTAGTGCTAATCAGAGGGTATTTCTATTCGGGATATCACTCCGAAGAGGATTGTATGTACTATCTTAACAAGTCCATCCTCGATTGTTTCAAGCTGGGTGAATGCAAGTACCAGTGCAGTACATCGCGTCCGCACGCTTCACCTGGATGCAGGTTACTTAGCCGAGTTCTCCCAAATGAATCGTCAATTTAGGTCAGCTTCCACTCCGTCTTCACTCAACCAAAAGCCGCTACGCCATCAATAATATTCGCGTGCAGTTCAGTTAAAACTGAACTGCATACGAATATAAAAGGCTACGTCGGAATCCTCTAACAAGAAGCTAGAGGTGTAGCAGACATACAAGTCTACATGGGTATTACATTAGGGATAAGACACAAGGAGCAGTACAGTACCCTACTGATGGCACGGTAGCATAGCTACTAACCAACCACCTCTACCGCAATTCGCATGTAGAGAGCTGCACCCTATGTTCACCCCGGTAATGCTGATCTGTATTCGTACTTAAAAGTATCATATACAAAATTCAACATGTTGTACTGTATGAGTCACAACTGTAATATTGGGGTTATATCTTATTTGCCGGGTATAATAATTGGTCTGATTGAAAAAAGTATGTATATCGCTTCATATGATTGGTCGATGTAGGTGCCTCTCATACGCGGGTGCAGCTCTCAACAAGCGAATTGCGGTACATGTATTATATTCATAACCCGTCGTAATTTACACGGGACGCTACAATATTCATCATAAACTCTACAGTGGGCATTGTTAGCAGCCTGCTTGGCAGCGATGAAGACGACACCTTCATTACTGCGCTCGGAAGCGCGGCGCGCGACGCTAAAACTTTCGCGATCGTTGAGCTGCATACTCCTCCTGGGAAGACCCGGCTGAAAGCGTGTTCAAGGCTTTCAGACGTCGGGCGCATACAAACCACTTGTGGATTGCCGAAGTGGTAGTCCAAAACCGACTCGTATTTAGCACGCACTTATCCGTTTTTGATACTGCTCCATCCGTGGAGTGTACCCATTTGGAAATGGTACCAAGAGGAGGCCCGCACCAGGGGCTTAATTGGGTTCCTGCCGCAGTCCGCGCAGGAGCTTCTACTGCAGACGTCGCTGCTGAAATGGCTCACCGACACGAGCTTTTCCGACAAAGTGGCTCCATTCCTGCCCTTCCTGCTGCCGCTGTCCAGGGCCGAGCAGATGAGGTTGATGGAGCAAATGCCGCCCGAGTCCCAAATGATGCTGACCAAGCCCGGCCTGTTGCCTTTGCTGCCGGACTCCATGCAGAAAGTTTTGCTGCCAGCAGAAGACAGTGACAGTGACCAAGAGGATGACACCAAAGACGCGAGCAAGATGGCTACACAAGAGCGGACGTTGGCTGTGCGGGAGCAGACTGAAGCTGAAGCGGATATCAGAGCCGAGCAGAGGAAATTGCTGACGCTGACGGCCTCGACGACTGCAGGGTTTGATTTCCACCGCCCCGACGTGGTGCGTACCGTGCGTACTCCGCCGTCAAGAGAGCAGGTGCTGAACGAGATCGTGGCGTCTCGGGTGTGGAACGGGTGCAAGGAGCTGGTCAAGATCCCGAGCTCCACGACGCTGAACCGCACGGCGGCGATGTCGAGCGCGTTGCTGGTGATGCAGCTCTATGCGTCACGCGGCAGTCGGAGGGTGTTCCTTACGTTCGTGCAGTTCGTCGCGGCCTCGGTACTGAGCTCTGTCGCCTGCTGTGCGATCTTCTTGCGGTTTGTGCAGCTCCTGGATCCGAAGTGGACGTCGGGTCGAGCCGTGCCGCTGCTCCGTTACGCGAGGCAGTATTTGCTCCGCAATGGGAATTCTGGAACAGCGCAAATTTCAGATCAAGCTACCAACGGAGGATCATCTAAGCTGCACACCGCGGCTTCATCAGTGTCCGTGGTGGTTGCGGCTCTCCATGTTCTGCGCAAGTTGCGTCGCTGAGAGTGGACGAAGTACTGAAGTGGCAGAAGTGCTTGTTGGCAGTCCGATGCGAGGCTGCTCTGGAACTTGGTCGACATGTTAAAACTGGCAGCTTGAAATATATGTGCGTGCGCCCCTCACTACCAGCGTTTTCAGTTACTACGGTATCCATTGTATCAAAGTGTCTATTTTTGGCTTATGGGAGTTGCTGCAGTCGCCTTGCGGGCATTATGTCGTGCAGCAACATAACGTACTGAAGCAGGCTCCTATGTAAGCATCCACAACTCACACGAACTGTGAGTTGTACCCAGTGAATATCGATTTATCATTTCGGTGTGGATGACCCAACAGATTTCGCTACGAGTGTGGTGCTGAGCCACCGGCGACTAGCCAAGCACCGATCGATTCCAGTGAGTTCGCAACTTCAGTGACGCTGCAGCTTCAATGAGGTCACCACCTGCAGCGTCTTCAACGTGAATTCGACACACTCCCATCTGGTTTTCAGTCGCGGGTTGTTTCCACGTTGGGATGTACTTTCGGATGGGGTCCGGCCGACACCATCCTGGAGTCTATCCTACCGCAACGACGAGATTGGGGAAGAGTGCACCGATGCGATGGTGTTCCGGATCTCCCTCCACGTCACTAAGGTAAGCGTATTTTGAAAATACGCGCGCTTCCAGGCTGGTTTGCCTCCATGGTGGCGAGCTTCACCGCGTACCTGCCTGCTGCATGAAAAACCTCTTTGCCTTCCATCCCCCCTCCTCCCACCTCAGCGCGCGCTCTTCGTCTGCTTACATATCCATTCAATTATCACGTATCAAGAGTGCATCTCGACTATCAACGGCTGGGGGCCAGGGACTTCGATGACCTTCTTAAAAAAGGCGAAACTAAGCGGTGTCCTCCTCCTCCTTCTTCTTCCTGTTGACCATGTCGATCCCGTACGGGCCGTACTTGAGATTGCGGAAGTACGCCGCGTAGGCCGTGGCCACGACCCAGTCCACCTTGCCGCCCTGCGCGATGAGCATCGTGTTGACTTCCGTCGGCGTCATCTTGGCGTTGTACCAGGAGCTGAACTTGATCTTCATGACCGCGTCCTTGAGCTTCTGCAGCACCGAGGCGCCGACGGCGCGGTCCTCGACGTCCTCGGTCTCTTCGACGATCCGCAGGAGACGCTCGACGTCCACGTTGTTCTGGTCAGCGAGCGCACGAACAGCATCCGACGACTCCACCTTGGTGTTGGCAGCAGCCACAGTGTTGGTGGTCGAGAAGAGGGCGACCGCAGCCACGAGAACGACGAAGCAGAAGCGCATGGTTAGGACTGGAAGTCGTTCCTCAGAGCCCATAACTAAGGTTATTCGGTACATAAAACCAAATAAGCAGTGCATCGATACTCGACTCAGGGACATCCTCCGAAATCTCGCCTGATCGCAAGAGATGACCCGTATTAAAATACGTAAATCGGAGGGCGTTTTGCCAGAAAGGCACAATAAGAGCATGTGATTCCTGGCTCCATTTTGCGATTTCTACAAGATCGTGCGTGTAGCTAATTGCTTCTGGCGTTTTGTATTGTTTGGTGAAGTTCGTGAAACCAGAGCTTGCACAACTGGAACTTCGTTGACCAAAGTTTATTGCGTGTTGTCGGTTGCATCAATATGCACAAGCAATCAAGATACAACAAGTTCACGGGGGTCGTGCCCCCTACGAAGTATTATTTTCAAGACTCGAAGCGTGATAGCTTGGTGCCACTGGCAGTGTCTCCACGTCCAACTTCTTCTTCTGGATGATCGCAGAGGGTCTAACGTCCTCAAGGAGATGCGCGAAGTTATGACAGAGCTCTAACCTGCTGGTTATTAATGAGGTACTAGGGCTCCGCGAAGGAGGATTTTGGTATAAACTCCCTCTTTATTTTAATTGATTACTTTTCTTATGAGCTACGGTCATCTCCTGCGCCTGCTTCGCAGCCGCAGCATCTGCCCGAAATTGGCCTTAAGACTGTAGATGCCAGATGTCGAGTGGCCATACTTTACAAAATTAAAAATGCGAACCTTGGCTGAGATCTGTTTGCAGCTTGTAGAAGTTTTATACTATAAAATGCAAATGGTTATCTCTAGTGCTATTACAGTCCGCCTCAATCGTTCCTAAGAACTATCGTTAGGAGCAGGAAACGCAGTACCGTGCTCACAACGCGGTTTTCTACCGGTAGACGACGGTACAGGACTATACCGAACTTCAACACACCTTTGCTCTACGCAAGATCAAATATTTTTTGACCATGATGAAGTGTCACCTTTTTTTATAAAAGGACCACCGCACTTCACAACTTGCGTCGCCTTCATTTAGATTTTTGCGCGACGGCACGCAAGTGAGGTGGGTACCCCGTCGACCATGATAGTGGCGGTGGTTACAATGTTTTTGTATCTGGCTAGATAGGACGAGCATGGATCCGTCCCTGGAACACCGAACAACGTATGGCGGGAAAAGGTTTGTCATCTAAATGAGCTATCCTTGTATAGAAGGAGTCGGCTTGACGACAGACTGCGTGGGGACAAACGAGCAAACACGGTAGGTAAATGCCTACAAGGTACAACACCCACCTGAAGCTGCGCCTACGGATGACGTGTCTCCAGTCAGAAGCAGAAGCCCGCGGTATGGATACATTGGGGGTATGAAATACTAGACAATGAAAAAGACGAAAAAGGAGTAACACGTGAAAGCAAATAGCAGAGTACAACATTAGAAAAAGAAATACAAATAAGCGGCAAAGTCAAATAAACACAGCAAAGTACCTCGGAGCATACAAAGCAGTAGAATCCAACGAAGCGGCATGCCGCCCTAGCGCACAGTTCGTTCTACGAACTACATCTCTCCCCGGGACCCATGGGCCCGGGTAAGCTGTCTTTCCTTCAATTCGTTCACTGCTCGAATATATGTATTGGATCATACCAGTGTCGTCGGTTGCACACCGGTTGGATCTGCCCAGTGCATCACCGGGGCTATACCGGTGTGATAGGTATCCTACCGGTTCAGTCTGCCCGCGCATATAAACCTTTTGGAGGGCCCAGTGAAGCACCGGTCCTACCGGTTTCAAGAAAATATACCAGCTAGATGTCAAGAGGGGTCATCGTTTGACTTGACGTACCACGGATATAATCCTATTTGGTCTGCGATAGCAGCACTGACGTTGCTTCCTATCCCAGTATTGTGAGTTCTACTCTAATTTTCCGAGCGGGGCGGATTGAATCGACCGTGGCAAACCGCCGGCGAATCGCCAAGCACTTGGGTTGACTTTAGTCGCCGGGCTATGCCCCCTTGACTCCCTACTAAGTACGGATTGGGCTTGACAATGTCTTGACATGTCAAGTTGACATGCGGGCGCAGAACCATATGTTTGTTGGCCGGCGATTCGGCAAATGACTTGATGTTTGTATTGGTCGGTTGGACAGGGGCCCCAAAACAGACCCGATTCGGCAAATTTGGCCGGAATTCACAATATAATATCTCGTTACTTTCATAGCTTCGGCGGGTTTTCAAGAGTCTTTCTCCTTCTGGGAGCTTGCACACGTGAAAAAGACCGTATCGGGTACAGTAAGAATTAGAGATGGCGAAGAAGAAGCAAGAAGTACATCATTTTTGCACTGTAGATTCGTCCATTTGCCATTTTCCAGTCTTCGTTGTGCTGGGCACGTTCTGTCCTCGAGAAAACTTACTTGCCCGCACGTAGCATCTCTTGGAGATAGACACTGTAGCGCTTAGAGATGGTCTCGGCCTCTTCAACCGTTCTACCAGCTTTTCTCATGCTTTTGTAGATTTTGGTCGCTGTTTTTCCGCTGCCGCGCCACTCAACCATCTTTGGATAGAGGAGGTGGTCGTAGTCGAGAAGTTTCTGGTATGCCTGGTACTGCTTTGCCTTCTTGGCTGCTTCCCTGGCAGAGGCCCCTAGAATGAGCTTCTTGAGTGAGCCAAGCGTGAAACCACCCCGCTCTTCCGCAACGCCGTCGTCTGCATCGATCGCGCGCAGCATCCGCGTCGTCGCTTGGTCAGATTCCTGGATCGTGGGCCGCGCGTCGCCACTGGAAAGAGCGGTAGCAGCCAGAAGGAGCAGGACACAGGACAACCGCACCTTGGCTTTCGAGTTGGGTCTTGATAGCAAGAGGCGCTTGGTGAACGGAGAACTCTTGGTGCACATTGCAATCTGAGAAGTCCACGAAAGGGGGGGGGGGTCTTGCGACGGAGCTGAGAACTTTTAATGCCACGCAATGCAGTAGAATGCGTACGGATACCGTCTGTCTGGGCATCTCATTTGAGTGCTGTGCAATCCGATGGATGGTGTCAAACATGATGAGTCTAGATCACAACGTCTGTGACCAAATACTTCGAAGTACTCACGCTTGACAACGTTAGTACTATTGTTGTGTCTGTGTATAGTGAAGACCAGATGCTCACGATTGACAACGCCCTTACCGTTGTTGTACAAGCCCCAGTCGGAGCCCAATACGGTAGGTACACTGTAGTAAACTGGCACTCCTCTCCTTGGCTGGAACTTCTCACTCAGAATCAGGCGCTGCTTTCATTAAGCTACAGGACAGACCGCTTCGCTGCTTAGATATTGTTCTCTTTTGTAATTTTTTCTTTTTGCCATTCAAAAGCGCCACACAATAATGATTATACTGGGGTAAGAAGCGACGAAGTGCTGATAGACCAGCCCAAACAGGATTAATTCGGGCGATGTTCCCCCCTTCCAATCGACACCGGTGATGAACCGGTAACGTCTTTAGGTCAATTTACAGTAAGTGCTGTCTTATTGACCGAGTGTTTTAGACTTCTCAAGAATGATGGAGGCTGGTCCAGTTCATTTGCAAATTCACCTGACCACGCTCAGGCCGTTCGCGCTATTGCTGCAGATATCAGTGATGAAGAGAAGACGAGAGGCCTGAGGGTTGACAAGACTGCTGAAAAGGAAGGAGACGCAAGTGATGAGGAGAGAGGCCTGTTCGACTACATCGTTGATAATCTTGCAGCAAAGAAGCAGTATCGCGAATGGTACAAAGCTGGACTCAAGCCAGGAACTGTTACGCAAATGCTGCGCAAGAGAGAAGCTCAAGGGCGTGAAGTTGACTGGGTCGTCGCTGAGGGGTATCCGGATTACTACCGGCGAAGGAAGCACAGTTTCCTGTGCTTTTAAAGTTCATGCCGCGCGTAGAGTAAATGCAGTTTATGGTTCTAAACCACTTCTTGTTGGGTGGTGGTGCTCAAAGGCTTACGTGTAATATCTCTATGTTGGGAAAAGTATTTTTTTGCATATTCCCCGAAGGTTCAAGTGTCGATACTCGGGAGCAAAAGACAATAGCCTTTACTCTGTTGGGTATGATGTGTCAGGACTCCTAAACGCCCGGATAATGCCCCGTAAGAACTCGTAATTGTGACTTATCGCGTCGTTGGCATGCTTCATTCTCGAGGGTTGTGGCATTTTACTTTTGGTACAACCTTCGTGCCGACAAGCCATTATTGCTCACGTCTCGAGTTGGTCGGATGCGCAGCCTCGTTGCCTTCACTAATTTGTCCAGACCTCCGGCGTTCAGTCCTGAGGTTCCACGAAAATATACTTTAAGGTCTTCTGCCAGTTTCGTGCCGTCCTTCGAACTTGCGGACTTGCTGTGGCATAACTTTTCATTGAATTGTCCATTCTGAAATCTGATTGCACCCGCTAAATCTGCGCGATTGGGCTGAATTTATGTACTTCACGCTGTTCCGTGTAAATTTTGCAGAACTTTTTGTTATTGTTATGAAAAGCTTGTAGATTTGGAGTGAGCTGCCAGTTTCCTGCCTCTTTTTGATAGCATTTTTGTATGCTATGGAAATCCTAGGAGGCTCATCACCGGAAATTGCATGTGACGCTGGAAAAATCTACCAATAGACTACGAGAGTTTAACAAGGAGAAGATGCTAATTGGCTAAGACAAGTAGGCACGGAACTGGTTGTAGGCACGCAACTGGCACCTTACCTTACTCCTATCCAACAAATACATGGATGCTACAGCAAATCTACCTGCCACCCTATTATCATGGTCCTAGCGTTCGCACAAACACTAATAACACTAGCGTTTTCAAACTGTTTGTTAGCTATCAACACTTTTTAACCATTCACAGTTTACTGCCTTTAAAGGATTTATTAAAATGTGAATGGTTAAAGTGCTTTAACTAAAATAAGTTGCAGCTCTTTCGAAATTCTTCTTCGTTATACCAACCACTATTCTCCTCAACTACGTAGTACCACATAAGAAACAACACTTCGGTTTTCTGGACATAACTTTTTACAAAAAAATCGTTTGGTGACTCGCAATACCTCAACCGAAAGCTGCGCATTTGCCCCGTTTCACGCTATGATTTAAAAAAATCTAGCAGCAGAAAGAAAAGAGAAACAGCCTTTTATCTGAAGTCCGTTTTAGGCAACATTAGGCTTTTTAGCGATGTGCCGTCAAAAATTAGCGATATTAGAAAATAAAATATCACCGTAATCGCGAGTGACTGCTTTACCCTTATGTTCGGTTGTCGATGTTGTAGCGCCTGTTGGAGACGAGTTTGAAGGGCTACAGTTTGAGGTTTTTCTACGCGATTATCTCGACATGTGCAGACCCATTTATTTTGGCCAATAGTTAGATGAAACAGTTGATTATACCCAATCATATGTGACATGTGGTCCACATCAAATTGAGGTTTAATGCCGAATGTTGTTTCTTAAGTGGGCCCAGAGAAGTACTAGATTACTCTGGCTACGCCGTGGTGTGTACATGGAATATGGATTCGGCAACGGTGACACTCCTCTTGAGGAGCCATTAATTCTGGGATAGCAGTAACTCCGGAGGGAGTGCTGTGGCCAGACGTTGTTGTATTTGTTTAAACTGCCACATCATAACTACGTAGTTCCAGCGCGAGGAGCTCGTGGCCCGTGTTGGATCCAATCTACTGTCTAGGTCTACGTAGTGCTTCTTTAGCCTCTAACAGCAATGTAGAGCATGAGAATCAAGATACCTGTGTTAATCCTTATGTCGGAAATACCATCTAAGCGATGTTCGTCTGCTTCTTGGCAAGCTTCTCGAATCGCTGGAAGACCGGGTAGTTGGGGTGCTTCACGTCGGCAATACTCTTCATTCCCAGCATCTTATAGACACTTTCCAAATTCTTACTCTGCTTCCTCCACGTGTTAATGACCGTCTTCTGGCCTGATTTCGACAGCTTCGCAATGATTCCAGGGAGCTTATTGTTCTTGCTCTTCGCAAGGTCAACCAGCATCTTGGTGTTGTATCCTCCCCCACCACGCTCCTCCTCGTCGAGCGTCGCGTGGCGACGCAGAGACCGCTTCACGGCATCGTTGATCGGGGCATCGGCAAGAGTGCGAGCCACGAGCTCCGGGATCGTCTGCGAAAGCTGGGTCTCAGCGGAGACCGCGTTGGTGCAGGCAACGAGAGTGGCGGCCGCGGCGAGAGCGAAGTAGCAGAAGCGCATTGTCTTGAATTCGGTGGTGCGGGTGCTGGGAGTCGAATTGAGAACTGAGGAGGTCTAGCCAGGTTGTTGGCGGTACACCGCACGACGTTGGAACAGCGAAGGTGTAAGAAACTTGCTTGGCCATTGGTCCGTCGTTTGGGTCCCAGATGTTTTCCTTCCCTCAGATCCTATGATATCAAACACAACCATGGAGCATGAACCACAGTCTGTGGGACATGTACAGTTCTGACGGCCGTCACTGTGGTGGGCCACCACTGGTGGCCGTCTATGGTGTTCAAATAGAGTAGAGATTTTATTGCGCGGCGTTGGAGTCGACGCTACTTCTGATGACCTGGACAGAGAAAATATTGGCGCAGCCATGTCGGGTGCAGTACATGTATAATGTAATTGGAAGGGATTTTACATACGGTAATCTGCCGAAGGCGCGCACTCTTACCACCAAAACAGCCGCAGTGCGGGAACGGCATTGCCGTTGCTATCCAAAACATTGGTTACATGTATTATTTGCTTCGCTCGTACAAAGCCTCATAATAGCTGACTGCTGGATCCAGCACTCGCTCACGTGCCTTGTGCGAACCACGGCCTCTTCACACGACTCGATCGCTCATCGTCTCGTCTTGAACCGCTTCATCCGCCTTCTCCTTCTCCACCACAGTAGCCTCACTACTCTCACTCCCCGTTGCAGCAGCTTGCGAGTCCACCGAGATCTCGATGCACGACGAGCGCTTCCACCACGTCCGCTCGAGTCGCCACTGGATGCCCTTGTCCTTGAACTTCCTCTGCTCGTTCATGCGCCTCAACTGCAGCTGCAGCCGACTCTCCGCCTCCTGAACCTGCGTCGCCGCGCAGTACAACGACAGGCCGAGCGTGCAGACGCAGCAGCCGTAGCCGAAGCCCTTGCAGGGCAAACAGGGCCAGTGGTCCATGAGCGCGTCGTTGATGGTGGCAACGGCCTTGGCGAAGTCCTCGCGCGTCATCAGCGCCGCCAGCCGCTGCGAGCCCGGGAACTCGTCGTCGTAGCTGGACGCCAACCCGTTGACGAACACCTCGCCCGTAGGCTGCAGCACGGCCAGGCGCTCGCGTTGAGGGGCACTCGACATCTTCCTCCTCTGCTTCGGACTGTGGACTTTCGCCTATCAATTCCTTTTTGATCAACTGAGACCGTCCCAAAACTTAGTGCACCCTTTGAACATTTGGTCAAATTATTGACCAGAAACGAGGCGGGGGTAAGACTTTTGAGGAATGGATACATTTTCGACGAAGAGCTCCGTTCGCGTCGTTTCGCGTCCGTCGTGCAGCGCAGCAGCGAGTGAAGTGAAGAGATGCCCAAGGAGAGCTCGCTGGACAGCATCCGGTCCCCGCGGTCGCACCATGGCGCGCGCACGAGCTCCAGCAGCCACATGTCGGAGCCGTCGGCGCGGAACTGGTACCTGCATCGGCTGTACCTGCGCTCCGAACTCAAGGAGTGTCTGCGCGTGATCGAGGGCGTGCTGCGAGAGCACCAGGGGCTCAGTGAGTACCCTTTGTACGTGAAGGCACTGATCCTGCGGCAGTCCGGCCGCATCCAAGAGAGTCTGCAGCTGTTCCAAGCCGCGGCGTGTCTGAACCCGGAGAACAAGGAGAACCTCAAGCAGGTCGGGAGGTCGCTCTACCTGCTGGGCAAGCACACGGCCGCGATCGAGGTGTACGAGGAGATCCTGACCATGGGGCGAGTGGACGACTGGGAGATCTACCACAGCATTGGCCTCTGCCACATGTACCTCAAGGACTACGACCGCGCGGCGCAGAACTTCCAGCGCGCGAACACGATCAACCGCCACGACGCGACCTTCTTGCAACTCGGCAAGGTGCACACGCTGCGCGAGGACTTTAAGGCTGCGATCAACGTGTACTTGGAAGCACTGGAGTTCTCACCAGAGAATCCCGAGATCCTGACGACTCTCGGGCTGCTGTATCTGCGCGTTGGCGAGAACTTTCGCGCCTTCGACTATCTCGGCAACTCGCTCACGCACGACCCGCGCAACCCGAAGACCATTCTCGCGGCGGGCTCCATCATCCAAGACCACGGCGACATGGACGTTGCCCTCGTCAAGTACCGAGTGGCTGCAGCGCAAACGCCCAACTCGGCGCAGCTCTGGAACAACGTCGGCATGTGCTTCTTCGGCAAGCAGCGCTACGTGGCGTCCGTGGCCTGCCTCAAGCGCGCGCTGTACCTGGACCCGTTCGAGTGGATCACGTCGTATAACTTAGGGCTGGTGCACCTCAACACGGGCCAGTACGCGTCGGCCTTCCACTTCTTCAGTGCCGCGATCAACCTCAAGCCGGACTTCCCGAGCTCGTACATGTACTTGGCCATCACGCTCAGTCGGCTGGACGACTTCGAGAACGCGTGCAGTGCGTTCGACAAGGCCATCGAAATGGAACGGTACGGCCTGCTTCAACAGTTAAGAAACTTGAGTTGCTACTGACTAACACCTATTTGCTTGTGAACCGAGGCAGCGATCACATGTTCCACCTCAACTATGCCATCACGCTGTACAACAACGACGAGATGGAGCGCGCCAAGGTGCAGTTCGACCGCTTCGAGGAGATCTTCGAGGGTCTCGACGAGGAAGCTCGCTCGGCCGACCCAGAAGTGCAGGAGCAGCGCCAAGCTCTGCTGAACGCGCTCGTGGACTGATTAATTATCAGCAGGACAAATACTGTATGTCCATTTGCAATATGGCTACATTAGCAGGACACTTTCTTTTTTATCCAATCAAATGATCCTTTCCATGCTGATTGGCAGATACGGTACTGTAAGTTATGTCTCATTTTCGAACTCGACGAGCAGTGCAGCACATCTGAAGAGATCATGGGCGCCGACGGTGCGTTGACTGGCGGTCACGGACGCTCGTGGCTCGAGGTGATGGGGTTACAGCGGCTCATTGTGTGCGTCTGCGCTTAAGGTTGCTGCTGTGAGAAGCTCGAGGACAACCGCGTCGTGCGTCAGCAGCGCTGGCGCGAAGTCTGCGCCAAGTTCTACTACGAGCAGGACGAGGCGGCCAAGCGCGTGCTAGACTGCTTCGAAGCGAGCAAAGTGGACGAGATCAGGTTTGCTACAGATATTGTTTCAAAGGTTATCCGATGGGCTAATGGTGACGCTTATGGTGCTGTTATGTGATCAGTATTTCGACGGTGGATGATTCCGGAGATGATGCGCAGTTCAATGAACTCGTGGAGCTGTTCGGGCTGCACAAGTGCATGGTGCCTGGGCACGAGGACACTTCCAGCGAAAAGTAAGTGCGAGTTTTTGATGTGGTGGGAATGCTGTAAGGAGCGGAGTAGTTGATGGCGCGTATTGCTTTCGACAGCATTCAGATGCTGGAGGTGGTGAAAAACGAAGTGCGCGCGGGGTATCACAATCACGTCTTCAAGAAAAGGGTGAGTGTGACTTTAGTTGCATGATGAAAGGCTATGCTTGCATTGTTGCTGACGTGGCGCTCGCGACTTGGTGCAGTATTCGGAGTTCGATGCCAAAGCGAAGGAAACACAGGGCACCAATTTTGAGCTTTGGACGGACGATAGCGGACGACAGCAGTTGTCAGTGCGTGTGCAGCACGACTACATGCGCTCAATCGTGAATCACACAAAGATGATGGATCGTATGGAGGTGTTCATCGAAAAGCACGTCTCCAACGTGGGCTGCCATCCGTTTCTGGCAGGGCTCCGTGCTGCGTTGCAGTGGAATCTCGAGAGCTCCACCGTTGTGGCGTGGAAGAGTACGTGCGCCGCATGGATTAAGCTGTGAACTCTGCTGAAATTAACGCAAGTCTAATCGTTGTCTGTTGTGCAGTTTCGGACTCGGTGTTCGTCGAAAGCGGCGATTCCGAATTCACCCACAACGCGCTCGCTCTGCTGGCGCTCGGACTGAACTTCAGTCACTGCGAAAGTACCGATAACACCGACGGGAGCGTCAAGTCCCGGGATTGGTATCTTGACCCGTACATCTCAGACACCGACATTCGCCAGTTGATGCGGCTCGTCCCCGCAGCCAGACGCCTGGAGGGTAGACCGACGGGCACGAAAATGCTCACGCAAATGGACCGAGCGAACGTCCACGGGCAGCTGGACGAGAACCCCAAGTTCTTCGACCGGTGGTGCGTCGTGCTATAGAGGAAGTGCCTGGACTCCCACAATTATGATCAACGTAAAACGCTCGAAGTTGAAGTTCATGTAGCCATCTCATTAAGATCTTTGTCGGAAACATCAAATACCTATCATAGAGCATACGCTGCATCATAGTTATACGTACTTAAACGAGTTACAGTCGTATCCCGGTCACTTTCCACGTGGACTTGTGGAACTTGGTGCTCGAAGCTCGAAGCTGCTCGCGGATCGCCATGGCTACGCGACGACGGAGCCCCGTGCTGCTGCTGCTGGCGCTGACTCTGGCGCTGCTGACGCTCGCGAGCGACGTGAGCGCGTTCGGCTTCAACTTCGGCTTCGAAGGGGCCCACCAGGAGCACCACCACGAGCACAAGCATGACCACGTCGACTTCTACGAGAGTATGCCCCAGTTCTATCATGGCTACAATTTTCTATAGTTATGGATACTTAACTAAAGTGTGTGCTTGCAGCACTGGGGCTCACGATGGAGGCGAGCGAGGCCCAGATCAAGAAGGCGTACCGCAAGCTGAGTCTCAAGTACCACCCGGACAAGAACAAAGGCGACGAGGACGCCGAGAGCCGCTTCCACGAGATCTCGCGCGCCTACGAGGTGCTCTCGGACCCGCAGAAGCGCCAGGTGTACGACCTGGAGGGCTTCGAGGGCCTCGAGCGCGAGGAGCAGTCGGCCGGACGCCCGTCCAGCCCCTTCGACGCCTTCTTCGGCGGCGGCGGCAAGCAGCGCGGCCCCGACGCGGCCGTGGACATGCCCGTGACGCTCGAGGAGCTGTACAATGGCGCCCAGAAGCAGGCGCAGTTCTCGCGCAGCGTCATCTGCCGCAAGTGCCGCGGCACGGGCGCCAAGGGCGGCAAGACGACCACGTGCAAGACGTGCGGCGGGTCGGGCCACGTGCTGGTAGAGCAGAAGATGGGTCCGGGCTTCACGGTGCAGATGCAGCAGCCGTGCCCCAAGTGCGGCGGACGCGGCAAGACGTTCAAGCACAAGTGCCCGTTCTGCCACGGCAACAAGGTCGTCAAGGAGGACAAGGTGCTGACGGCGGAGATCGAGCGAGGCATGCCGTCGACCCACCAGATTGTGTTCGAGCGTGAGAGCGAGCAGCGGCCGGGCATGGTGCCGGGGGACGTCATCTTCCGGCTGCACCAGGTGCCCCACAACCGCTTCCGGTACGTTCGCGGGCTTTCGTATGGCTTTCTGTATGGTCGTTCTAATGCTTCAGTTGTGTGCATATCATCGTGCTGCAGTCGCGCGGGGGACGACCTCCACTACGACCTGGAGATCTCGCTGGAGGAGGCGCTGCTGGGCTACAAGAAGCCCATGAAGCACCTGGACGACCGCACGGTGGTGCTGACCGACGCCAAGGTCACGACGCCCTTCGAGGTCCGCACCGTGGAGGGCGAGGGCATGCCCGTGCACAACTACCCGTCGCAGCTCGGCAACCTGCACGTGCACCACGAGATCCGCTTCCCGAAGAAGCTCTCGGCCGAGCAGAAGGAGCTCGTGAAGCAGCTGCTCCCCGAAGACCCGGTCACTGCAGTGGAGTAGAAGTTCGAACAGCAAAACATAAAACAAATGAAATTGTGACGGAATCGCTGGCACAGTTCAGGTGTCCTCAAGGACACTTCTGAAGCCACCATCACTCACGAAAAGGCAACTTCCGCTTGATTGGTAGAAACCGTGATTCGGCTTGAACAGCGTCTTCATTGTCGCTTTGGGCTCACAAGTCGCAAGTCGCAGCAACAGCAACACTAACATGGCAAGCGAAGACACCACCGCAACGCGCGAACAGTGGACAGGTGCATCGTCTTCTATCTCTATCACGCGTTTGTTTGTTCCGCTCTGGTTATCTGACGCCTCCAATTGACGAAACACAGCGGAACAGCTGCAGCTCAAGACGCAGTTGATCGAGAGGGACGAGGTGCAGTGGCAGCTCGGTCCTGATGCTGGCGATGCTGGCGATGCAGCCCCAATGGACGACACTAAGGACCGCAAAGCTCTCAAGCGAGTCGCTGGAGTGGACATCAGCTTCCTCAAAGGCTCGAACGAGCACGCCTGCGCCTCCATCGTGGTGCTCGAGTATCCGTCGCTCTCGGTGCTGTACGAGGCCTTCACGTACGTGTCGCTGCCTGCCCCGTACATTGCCGGGTTCTTGGCATTCCGCGAGGTGCCAGCGCTGACGAAGCTGTATGATGATCTGCGTCGACGTCGCCCAGGTGGGTAGAAATGAAAATACTATCACTGCCGGTTTAAATTGAATTGATGTCGCTGACGTGATGCTGCTGGTTGCAGATCTACTGCCGGACGTGACGTTGGTCGATGGCAACGGCGTCTTGCACCCTCAGGGCTTCGGGCTGGCGTCTCACTTCGGCGTGCTGGCAGGTATCCCGACGATTGGCGTGGGCAAGACCTTCCTCCACGTAGACGGTCTCACGAAACTCGATGTGAAAGGTCTCATGGCCAGAGCACGAGAGGAGCACCACGATCTGGTCAAGCTCGCTGGGAAATCTGGCAAGGTTGTTGTGTTTCTATTATCTAAATAGAAGTAGGAGGGTATCGTAGTTCTCTAACGTGGGGCTCTGCGATCTCCAGGTGTGGGGAGCTGCGCTGTGTGGCACAGCTGGCGTCAAGAATCCCGTCTACGTGTCGGTGGGGCACATGTTGTCGCTGGACTCGAGCGTCGCAATCGCCCAGGCCTGCTCGCAGTATCGCGTGCCAGAGCCGATTCGGCAAGCCGACCTCCGCTCGCGCGAGGTGATTCGGCAGTGGGAAAGCGCGGGAGCAGTCGACACCTCGCTGGACCTGTTCCATGCGTACCCAGCTTCCGGCGCGTAGGTTTCGACAGTCCCGGATACATTTGATCCCGAGGCATGTCTACCACCTCGTCGACCTTGATAGACACTTGGTTTCTGTTTCTGAATTGCTGACGGCGTTCTTCATCATCTACGTAGTGCTGGCTCCATCAAGCCTGCAAGTTCTAGAATAAATTAGCTCGTTCATTATATGGAATTGTCTGGGACGAGTTTGGATAGAGTTGCTAAACCTACAGACTGAGACTGAGCGCCATGGACAGAAAGCGCCAGTCATGTCGAGGGATCGGCGCCACTGACGCCCCCGAGGGCGAGCGCGGCGACTTGTTATTGCAGCGGTTGCTCCATTCCTGTTGTTGCTGCTGCTCCATCTTGATCTTGTTGTTGACAATAGGTGACGCCGCTCGGGCCTTGGCCTGCCCTTTGCTGCCTGCCTTCTCGCTGTCGAAGCTGCGGAACAGCGTGGCGAGCGGCAGCAGGTTCATCTTGATCTGCTGCTCGACCGTGTCCAGCTGGGCGAGCGACACCCGCCGCAGTCTCGCCGGGTTCATGAGCAGCAGCGAGCGCAGCTTCTCCAGCGTCTGCACGGTGCGCACGAGCTTGAGCACGACCGACGGGTCCACGGGTGACTCGGGGCACGCCGACCCGGGGCAGAAGGTGAGCACGGTCTGCAGCTCCTGGATGACCATGGCGATGTCCTCGAGGTACTTGCGCCGCAGCTCCGCCAGCTTGGGCGCGTTGCTGACTGCGGGCGGAGGCGAAGAGGCGGCGGCGCGAGGCTGAGCTGTGAAGTTCCTGAGCGGCGGCAGCGGAGGCAGCGAGGTCGGCATGGCTGCCGACGCGACCTGCGGCAGCATGGGCGGGCTGAGACGCACGCGCTTGTGCTCGGGCGCGCTGCAGTCGGGGCTGGTGCGCTGCGGCTTCTTGCTGCTGTTGTCCTGTGTCGTCATGGGCTGTGGTGGGTGCTGGCTCAACTTGTGTCTGTGTCTGCCGATGCGAAAGGAAGAATGGCGAGCCAACGAGTCTCACCTGGCAAGGAGCTGTACAGATGATGCAGTCATCGGCGGAGAGCCGATTTTCCGATCTGATTTTTCGCATTTTTGAGAAAATAGCGGCCCTTCACTTGGTTCTTGTATGGGCGCGACCACAGGAAAATGTATGTACTCAACTGGCGCGCGCGCCGATTGGCTGCTTCCCTATAACCGACATGTAGCGACGCGTATTGTATCGCGTCAAACGCGCCACCTTTTAGCATGCCCGGCCGGCCGGCGCTTGCATTGTTGCCACTGACAAACCCAGGCGACGACGCCGCTCTCCTGACCGGCAGACCCCCCCCTCTTCTCCACGATATATACGCGCACCGAGATGGACCTCCCTCGGGCTCGACTGCTCTTCCGCGTCGGTCGAGCTGCAAGTGGGCAGGCAAGCGAAGCGCTCGCTCGCTGCCGCCGTCCCCACGCGTGAGAGTAACGAAGTCTTTTGCTGGGCGCCAGCACTTCGCTGTTTTACGCTTTTGCGCGACGGTGGATGTTGAAGCTGAGGCTCTGTCGCAGAAGGTGGGCGCGAAGTCGGTCAAGCGAGTGGCGCCGACTAATCGATCTCGTGGACAGCAGCGAAGACCATGCTGGTCCCTCGCTCGAGCTGTAGAGATGCCCGTCCACACATGCAATGCAATACCTGTACGAGAAAGGACAAACAGGTCGCCTGGATGCGTTTATCCCGAGGTCGCGTCAATAGGGGCAATTGTTGGAGACTCTTGGTGCTCCCGTCGCTCCTGAACTTGATAGCAAAACATCAACTGTCTTTTACAACATATCCCGTACCTTAGTCGAAGCTAGCTGTCGCGTCTTGCTGCGATGCTCGGGAGCTCATCGCGGACGAAACCACATTGCAGGGCGTCGGCGTACACCCTCGAACCCCTGCAGGCCATTGCACTCGATGCTCATCATTTCATTTCGGTGGAGAAATTATCAGATCTGATTCGGGAAGATACCGTACACAGTACATTCAGTCACGCTCGACGGACGCCATTGTCACCAAGCAGCCGAGGCAATGACCGAGTCGAGCGAGCTCGAGCGCGCTGCCCAAGAAGGGCGCGCTGCCACAAGCGATGGCGCCCACACGCCCACTTCAATCCGCGCAGTGGAGGGCTTTTTCGCCGCGAAGGCGCCGGTGGCAGGCGACGAGTCGCTCTTCAAGCGGTTCCTGCTCGTGCCTGCGTCCTGGGACGCGTTCCAACGGAAATTCGCCCAGCTGGAGAAGCCCTCGCAAGAGGAGGAGCAGCAGGAGGGGGGAGGTGGCAGCAGCAGCACACCTGTCCCAAGGCGCGTGAAGGCCGTGTACCTGGTGCGCCATGCGGAGGGCACGCACAACGCCGCCGACAAGGAGTTCGGCACCGAGCGCTGGGAGTCCGAGCTCGCGTTCAGCGACACGTACCTGGACGCGGACCTCACGCCGTTCGGCGTCCGCGACGCTCAGAGCAAGGGCCCTGCGAGTGTCAGGGCGGAGCTGGGTAAGGGTATGCCGCCCATCGAGCGGGTGGTCGTGTCGCCGCTCTCGCGCGCCATCCAGACGGCCCAGAACTTCTTCGCCAAGGACCAGGTGCCCGCTGCGCCGTTCGTGAGCATGGAAAACTGCCGGGAGATCCTTGGCTACCACACTTGCGATAAGAGGCGCTCCGTCTCGGAGCTGAGACTCAAGTTCCCGGACGTGGACTTTTCAGCCATCAAGGACGAGCATGATCCGCTCTGGACGCCCACGCACCGCGAGACGGACGAGGAGATGCAGGCCCGCGCGAGGGTGTTTTTGCTCGAGCTCTTCCGGGACGTCCCAGAGCGGAACGTGGTGGTTGTCACGCACTCGGGCTTCATGGAGGCCTTGTGCGCGGTGGTTCTGGGCGTCCGAATCCACCCTGCAAACTGCGAGGTCATCCCGCTGGTGCTGGAGGCGGTTTGAAGCCGCGTCGACTAGCCTGTTCGAAAGCGTTGCGAACGGCAACTGTAAACACCCGATCTAGGACGTTGAAGGACGACGCAGATCCCGCATATCACAATAACTGTGAAAAAATGAAAAAAAAAGTTGCGCGTATCATTTTATCCCAGAGGCAAGGGGGTCAAGGAATCTATCAGCCAGTCTCGTCGTCTTGTTGCCGTGCTGCCCCTCTCTACTGCCCACCCAGTCCGCGACGCTCAAACAGCCTCCAGCACGATCGGGACGACCTCGCAGTTGCTTGGACGCACTTGCGTGCCCAAAGTGACGGCGCAGATCGCCTCAATGATGCTGAGGTGCGCCGCCACGACCACGTAGCGCTCCGGGACCTCACGGAAGAGCTCCACCAGGAACTCCCTCGCTCGCTTCTGGATCTCCTCCGTCGTCTCGCGATGCGTTGTTGACCAGAGCTGGTCCTCCTCGTCCGTCAGGCGGGAAAAGTCGACGTCCGGGAACCTGCGCTTCAGCTCCGATAGCGGTCGCCTCCTGTTGCATGTATGGCAGTCGAACGTCTCGCGGCAGCTCTCGATGCACGTGAAAGGCTCGTTCGGCACCTGCTCTTTAGTGAAGAAGTTCTGCGCAGTCTGGATCGCCCGCGAGATCGGAGAGACCACGACCCTCTCGATGGGGGGCATGCCTCTATCCAGCTCCGCCTGTGCACTGGGCCGTCCCTTGCTCTGGGCGTCTTGAACTCCAAACGGAGTCAACGGTGCGTCCAGGAACGCCTCGGTGCGCGCGAACTCGTCCTCCCACCGAGGCGATCCGTACTTGTCGTGAGCCTCGTTGTGCGTGCCCTGCGCGTGGCGCAAGAAGTACACGACCTTGATCTGCCTCGAGCTGCCGTCCGACCGCTTCTCCTTCTCCAACTGCGCGAGTTTCTGCTGGAACTCGCTCCAGGACGCAGGCACCATCTCGAAGCGCTTGAACAGCGGCAGGGGCGCCGTTGGATCGCTCTCGACCACGGTCTTAGGCGCGAAGAAGCCGTCCACGACCTTCACAGCCGTCTGGGCGCCGTGGGGCGAGTCAGTGGCGGCGCTGGTCTCCGTCATGCTAACTACAGACACTCTGCTGGACGCGCGCAATTGACGTTGTCCGCAGCCAAAATTCGCGTTTGTTTGTGTCTAAATTAGTCCGGGCTAAGATTACGCTGGCCAAGATCCGCCCAATTTCAGCCAATCGCCCTCGCTTCAACCACTTGCCCTCGCTGACCTGCGTGGAACCTTGCACTCTTCGATCAGCTCATGTGACTGTCAGCCGCTCTCTAGTCTTTAGTCACAAAGGAAATCTTAGGAAGGAAGTCAGACGCAATGACCGGCAGCTCCGCCGTCGTGAAGGCGGTCGAGGGCTTCTTCGCCCCCAAAGCAGCGGCTCTAGACGAGCTGTCGCTCTTCAGGCGGTTCGAGCGGGTCCCTCCGTCCTGGGCCGCCTTCCAGCAAAAGCTCGAGCTGCTGCAGCAGGACACGAGCTCCGACACCCCTCGCAACATCAAGGTGCTGTACTTGGTGCGCCACGCGCAGGGATTCCACAACGTGGCGGAGCAGAAGTACGGCGTCGGGCGCTGGGAGGACGAGTTGGCGCGCTCGGACGAGTTCCTGGATTCAGACCTGACACCGTTCGGGGTCGAGGACACCAGGGCCAAGGGCCCGCCCAGCGTCAAGGCCGAGCTGGAGCGGGGCATGCCCAAGATCGAGAGGGTTGTGGTCTCCCCGCTCTCGAGGGCGATTCAGACCGCGCAGAGATTCTTCACCAACGACCAAGTGCCGGACAAGCCGTTCCTGTGCATGGAGAACTGCAGGGAGGTGCTCGACTGCAACACGTTCGACAAGAGACGCCCGCTGTCCGAGATCAAGCGCAAGTTCCCCGACGTCGACTTCTCGTTGATCGCCCACGAGCAGGACGAGCTGTGGTCCCCCACGCACCACGAAACAAACGACGAGATCCGCGACCGAGCGAGGAACTTCCTCTCGGAGCTGTTCGACGCAGTGCCTGAGCGCTACGTGGTGGTGGTGTCGCACGTCTGCTTCATCGAGGCTGTGTGCGCCGTCACCATGAACACCCCGATCCAGTTCCGCCCCGACAACTGCGAAGTCGTGCCGCTGGTACTCGAGACCACATGACCGCGGCGCTGCCTTGACAGGCATCAGTCCTAAGTAGCTCACGGACCCCACGAGCTCCTTAAAACTTTATCCACAGCACAGATAGCCTTTAACACTCCGCTATTCGCTCATTTCCACCTTCACCCTCATATTCGCTCTGTCTTCTCCATCGTTCTGAGGCTGATCAACGCCGTCCGTCCATTGTGACTCTTCGCTAGTCTTCGCTACCGATCCCCGCGGCGGATCCACGCCGTGTAACCCAGCAACGGTGGCAAATACCGACTCGAACGCAACGGAGAAGACCATGGGCAGTCTGCTGAGCAAGTCACCGCCTCCGCCTGCGCCGGAGCAGAAGCGGATCCTGTCAAATGGCAGCGAGTCCAAGTCTCCGACCGCAGCTAGCGGAGAGCCGCTGTTCCTTGACGAAGTGAAGGTCGAGCCGGCCGTCTGGAGCGAGGAGAGTCTCTGTCGGACGATTCAACGCTTCTTCGGGCTGCTACCAGACTCACCGGTGCGTGATATCAATTCACTCAGTAGTTACAAGTATTCCTCGCTAACGCTCGCTCCGGGTGAACAGGGAGAAGTCCTGAAGAAGGAGCAGCAGTATCCCATGTTCAGACGTCGCTCAGCGTACGATCTGCTGTCGATTGTCTGGCATCAGAGCTTGGTAAATGCTGACAAATTGTTTTACTTTCTGAACAGAGCGTTCGTGTTTAATGTTGGGGCTCGTATGGGTGTCATCCTCGTGATTCAACGGCTCTATCGGCGATATCGACGGATGCGAAGCTGGCACGAGGTGGGTGACCACATGCTGCAACTTGCTCGGGATCGACTGGCAGTTCAGCGGGCTCAGGAGCAGGAAAACATTTCGGCGGCGAGCTTTCGGTTGTTGCTGGTCGAAGGGTTTTCAGCTAGCAAGGTTTGCATCTCGGGGGCTCTGAAGACGATCCAGCTCCAACTTGTCCTGAACACCGAGGCCGGCGAGTGCTATTTAACGTGGACGCCGTCACGGAAGAAGAAGCCGCGGATTAATTTGCGTGAGTATTGTATTGTACGTCGATGCTGCAAGACCACTGAGTTGTTGACTTGTATCTTTCATTACTGTAGACAACATCGAGCAGGTCATCCCAGTTCGGAAGGAAGGAAACCCAGAAGCTCCGCGGCTGTCGAAGAAAGTGAGCCACCGCCGCGGGATAATAATTGTGTGTCGAAGTTACCATCGTGGCAGGGTTGTGCTCGAACTTGCGACCAAGGGGGAGCGGAACCTTCTGCTGCAGGGGTTCCAACGACTACTGAGCGAGATGATCTCGACAGAGCCGACTCTGGACGACGTTGGGGCTCTTCGCAGCCAGCACCCGCGGCGCCAAAGTGTCTTCGAGTTCTTCAGCACATCAGAGGAGCCACTGCCTGCCACGACCGAGGGGAGTTCCCCCCACGTGATCGTGACCAGTTTGTCCCCAAGAAGGGGATCTGCCGCTGTCTATCGTCCAGAACCGCTCCCACCTGCCTCCGATGATCTTCCTCCGCAAGATGCTTTCATCATGGCAGGTTCAGGTAGGACGGACGCCAAGTCCATCGAGCATTTTTACCAGACCCGCTTCGATGAGTCGCCCGACATCGCCGTTTCCATCCCGTCCCAGCCATCGCGAAGATCCAGCAGAGGTATCGAAGCCCGACACTAAAGGAAGGTTAGTAGTGGGATCTGGATTGAGTGCAGCCATAAGTTAAATCCTATTCACGCGTTGCAGAAGTCGTCGTTGCTCATCTATTGAATTTCTCTAGTCGACTTTGGTATACTTGACGTTCACGGGGAAGCTCTTCCCGTCCCGCTTGCTAAAGCTAGGGCTGTGTAGAGGCACAAACCAGTACGGGAGCTCGCGGAACGTGCCAAACACCTCCTGGAAGTTACGCAGGATGCCCACGTTGTAGTAATTGATGTACTCGGGGTCGTCGCGCTTCTCGCAGTACTCGAGCGTGCTGTAGTTGTTGACCACAAAGTACAAGTGCATCAAGTAGAAGCACGCCAGGGCCAGTCCCAAGCAAGTGCTGCTAAAGAACACGCACACAGCCTACATACAACACCCAACCAAAGTCAGCAAACAGTTCCTCTCCAAGCTCCAGATCTGCTCGTCGACGGACCTGCAAGTGTGGATCAAACAGCCCGAGCTTGCCGAACAGGTAGAGCGTGGCCGTGCGGTCCAGACTCTCGGCCAGCACGTAGCGGAACAGCAGGCTGCTCTGGTACAAGCACGTGGCCGAGCTCCAGCCCAGGAACTGCACGAAGAACTTGTAGTTGAAGTATCCGATGCACCTGCACACCCAAATCCAACATCAAAGTTGCCGTCAACTTCAACCTGCCCTCTGTCCTCCTCTGTCCACAATGAAAGCTTCTATATCTCACGCACTTGTTGATGTAGACGCAGTGGTGGTCCATCTTGAGCACGCAGCGCCTGCACGTCGAGCAGTGGTGGGTCCGGTCCGGCTTGAGCGCGCGGCACTTGCGACACGTGCGCACGCCGCCGTTCATCTTGCTCTCCACCAGCGCGTCGTCCGCCGGCTGCCGCTGCAGCTCCAGCAGCTTTTCCTTGCTCAGCGAGCGGCGCGGCAGGAACGAGTCGCCCGAGCGCAGCGTCTGAGTCAGCGACGCGCACAGCAGCAGCGTCATCGAGTGGAAGAGCAACAGCTGAACGGGGGACGCGCCGCCCGCCAGCACGCGACTCTGCGAGAAGACGACGAAGGACGCGTACAGGTACAGGATCACCCAGACGATCACGCAGGGCAGCACGTAGCGCAGCGGCTTGGGCGCCCGCCACTCGCAGCAGCACCCCATTACTAGTATGCCGTTGTGCAAAAGATTGGGCTGGCGTACACGGATGCATCCATTTTGACTTGAGGTGGTGCACACAACGTACCCATTTCAAACCGCAGCGAAGAAACAGCACAAAAGGCAAGTCGATGATCCCTCCTGTGAAGCAGGAGCCCGCCGCTGCAGTGGCGATAGCCCCCACGCCTGTGCAGACGGCAGCACATGGCGACAACCAGAAGGCAGACGCGGACGCGGCGCTGGAGATCGCGCTGCAGCCGCCCGAGACGTGGTACAAGGATCAGTTCGGCCGCAAGGCGACGTTCGAGGTGCGCGTGCGGCGGCGCTCGAGGCTCAGCTGCGCCCAGTGCGCGGCGCAGCGGCTGCTGAGCGTGCAGCTGCTGTACGAGAGCGGCAAGGTGGTGGAGAAGCAGGAGATCCTGCACGTCATGGCGGGCCAGTGCCTCAACCAGGACGGGGAGAGCGCGCTCGCTGTTCGCATCGCCGAAGTGTCCAAGAACCACCTCAACCAGGTGAGCAACATGGGTACAGATCATTTTTTTTCCTTAAATATTTTATTACTAATATGTATTTGTTCGACGTACTGTTATTGTAGCGGTTCCGGGTGGAGATTGCGGTGCCGAGGTGTCCTGGTGCATGTGGCTACAAGACGTCGGTGATATCGGACCCAGTGCTGGTATTGTCGAAGAAGAAGAAACGCCCAGTGAAGCAGACCGCGGAGACGGAGTCGCCCGCGAAGGCGAAGAAGGCGAAGCGCGCGTCTGTGCAAGGAACGCCGAACCGAAAGCTGTCGAGTGACGAGTCGCCCGCCTCATCGCAGTCGTCGTCCACTGTCACGGGTAATGTGACGGCGGCGATAGCAGAGATGGAGGGGCTGATGCCGCCGCGGAACTCGGCATCGATGGCGCCATTTACGCCGGACACGCCGAATTTGTGCTTGTGGGCGAACGCAGCCTTCGATCTTCTGTACAAGCTGCAGTGGCAGCGCGTGCCTACTAGTTCTGGGGATAAATCCGGGGCAAACCTCGATGAGATTTTGGCCCAAGCACTGTCGAAGGCGTACAAGTGTCCATCGTGTCAGGAGACGTACGGACAGGCACCAGCTCACCGGGACGATTGCGACCTGAAGCTACTGCTGGATCAAGGAGGTGGGTGTTTCTTACCGATACCAATGTTGTACTTAGGGCTGGTGTGTTTATACTAGATTTGCGATTATATTTATTCAGGACAAAGTGACCCGCAATCTGCCGGGGCAGGGAACAGCTTTGCAGGACACCATTCGCTTCAGTGGTCGTCAGAAAAGCAGTTCGAGTGGCCAGACCGGCCTAAGGCCATGTACAGTGGCGGCGACATCACGCCGAAGGTCCAAGCGTCCCCGTACAATCTATCACAGGATTTACTTCGGTTATCTGGACGCCAAGGCGGTGATACTCAGATACCCACAAACGGGTTTGATGCAGCAAGCATAAACATTAATTCCTGGAAGGACTACGCCTCGATTTCCAAGCTACTTTACAGGTAAGTCTCAGAGACAACCACTGAACGCCAGATGGGCACTAACACAACTTTCTGTTTGCGCTTCTCAACAGCACCTCCTATCTCGATCCAAAGTCCCCACAGTCCGAGGTGGTTCTCAGCCCTACATTACAATGGACGGGAGTACTGCCACCAGTGGGAACACTGTCGCCTGGGTTCCCAACCCTCCCCAGCGCAACGAAGAACACACAAACCGAAGGGCAGCACAACGTGCCATCCGAACGGTTCTCGGCATTATTGGCAGCTACAAAAGGCATGTCTGCTGATGCGGCTGATCTGTTCCGAGAGAGCGAGGCAGCGCTACAAGGGGATGGGAATATCGTGAACTCGCTCAGCAATTTAAGCGTGAGCGACCTCATGCGACCAAACACCGGAGACAACGTCGGAATTGAAACGCGCGTCGGACACATACCGATTTCTTTATCGGCGTTACTGTCTGGGGAACCTCCTCCGATAGACATGAGTTTGGAAGCAAGGGTGCAAGTCGTCTTGGCGTCCGATTTTCAAGGTTGTGGATTTCCAGCTCTCGATGCCTCTTTAACCCTCATAGGCTTCTACCATTTATTAACTGAAACGGTAAGGTGTGTGGACCCAATCCAAGCCGCTGTAGTTTCCCCATACGAGTACGCTCTGACATTTATGACCTTTTCTGTGTTGACAGAACGACAGCCCTGCAGAACTACGCTTCACGCCGAACATGTTTCCGTTACCGAAAGAAATGCTGCTAGAGCTGAAAAGTACCATTTCGAAGTGGATGCAAAAGTCACACATTTGCTGCCGGCGCGAGTTGATCCAGGATGAGACCGAGGACTCGCTGGCTCGTTTGAAGTACGTTGTGTTGCACCAGGCAGTGCGGTAGCGTGGCCATCTTGAAGATGGCATCTTCAGTACATGAATATTTACTACAGCTGTAAACAAATTTTAACGTTGGAGCTGGATTACTTACGAACGGTGTTGTGGCTATACTGTACAGACGGAACGCAAAATTAGCTTGCGGATACAGTAGCAATGATCCATAGCGCGTTCCTTGAATTTGTCTGTATTTTCATTTCGCTTGTTGACTACAACGTACCAACGTGAAACTATGGTACTTGGTGCTATGAATGCATACGAGCTCACTTTGCATTTTGCTCTCGAGCACCCAAATCCACCTCAGCTATGCGCCTCAGCTACGCTGCACTCCTCCTCGCGACGACCATCGTGGCAAGCGCCTCCACCGCCTCGGCTGCCGACTCGAGACGATATCAAGCGATCGCTGCGAATCATTGGGGGGTACCACTACAAGAACCCCATTGACGATAGCGACGATTACGGCCAGAAAGGGAGAAACTAACCTCCTACTGAGTCAGTTAGCGGAGCAACCGAGTTACTCTTACTATCTCGGGGTGGCCAATTCACAGAGAAAGATAACACGTGGTAAAATCTCCTCGTTACGTTTTACTCTGCATTGGCTGTCTACGAGTTTTAACGCAGCCTTGATCCGTCTACCTGTATGTAGTATTGCACAGCACAGTGTGGTGTAGTACACGTACTACACTAGTACTAAACTTTCCTTTTTTTACCGTCCAGCACGCCGGGAAATTGCAAGTTCGCCAAGAATTAGAGTACTAACTCGTTTTTTGTCATTAAGTTGCTCCGGTTCTTTGTAGTACGTTGTGGCCGCCACACGCTACATCTTGTAGAACTTGTGCTGTGTTTCGGCGTCTCTTTGGATGCATCCCGCGTACCAATATCGACAGACAACAATTGAACATCTCCTAGCCGCTCTAGACTGTATTTGAGAGCCTAGACGTGCTTGGGTGACAAATGTGAGCTCCATGTAAACACTTCGCCCGTACCACTTTTCGCTTTCCTAGCGTAATTCACTTTTTGAAGGTCTTAATTAAAGTCTGGCACTGCCGAAATGTCAATGCCAGCTTTTACCGAATCCAACGTGTTCTATACTCAAGTGCGTGATGCATCAGGAAATACTGCAGTCCGGCAACGAGTGTGCCGTGAACAAGCTGAATGCTAAGTACGTGTTATTTAAAAAGTGAATATTCTCGTGCTCCAGACTATACTAAATCACTCGACATACAGTACAATATTGTTTGCCTCGTATTTCGAATTGGCAAGTTTCTGACAGTCAACGCTAGTAAGAACTCTTCAACAAAACACGACAAAATGCAGCATCCAAATAAAATCTTTTTTTACTAGCAGTAGTTGTAAGTACTAGGCTGTGCTGTGCTGGCGCAGCCTGTGTCGTGGAATGCCGCTACGTTCAATAGAAAGGGGAACAAACCAACTACTAGATTTAAAACTATACAGTAGGTACCGTGACCCACTACCGAAGCATGCATGGCACTACGAAGTAGTAGGTATTAGGAAAGACGACCAACTGTGTCTGCATTGCTTTAATGGAATGCTTAGTCTCCGCATTGAAAGAACACACAAATGCCTCACCATGTATAGGATAAGAATAGGAAGCGTGTGAGATGCTTTCGCCAATGAATCCTGGTGTTGCGAGCAGCTAGGAAGAGCAGCAGGCTATTGCCGCTATAGGTGTAGGTGGAAATTCTGCTTCAGAAAGCGACCAAGAAAGTGACAGCTCCTCCTTCGGTCCACATGCGATGCTCATATCTCTCCTAGCAGAAGTAAGTGCCAACACTTGATAGAGCAGAAAGCTGAACGAAGCATGAACCTAACAGAAGACACGTGCCATGATCCACTTCTGTGTATGTTGGTTCAGTCTTGCGATTTGAACACATAAGCAGCAAATCCAAGACCTGTTCTTAACGTTAACGTTAATACTAAGTAAGAATCAATGCAGTTCTTAACATTATAAGAACCAATGCAGCGTAAAAAGGGAATCTTCTTCCGAGCGAAGATCGGTGCCACTGCAGAACTGTCATTTCCTACACTGTTATTCATGGTGCAAACGAACAGCCCCCCCATTCTAAGCGACAGCGATGTAGTACATGTACAGACTAAAAAAATCAGCTTTGGTGGTGGTACTGTACCTAGGTGCCTAATTGGCTCGGTGAGACACCTTGCAGCGCAAAATCCTGAATCACAGCTGCCCCAGCATCAACGTCATAAAAGTAGAGTGCTGTGGGCCGGACTATTCGTGCGTATCAATGTCTGCAAGAATTTCTTCAAAATTCGATATAAAAAAATTATGTCGTGGTCCTTCTCCATAGACCTATGTGCTATGGTCTCAACGTCCCTGTGTTAAAATGGTCCTTATTTAATCCAAACCCTTACTTCTCTGTCAGATTATAAAGGTACATGTATCCATGGATAGCGTGATATCCTTGGAGCGCCGAGCAGACATCTCACGCAAGCATAGTTCACCTTCTCACTCTGATGGTTGATGTACGGACAGAATAATCACAATCATCTACCATCATGATGAGAAGGCTAACGGTGCTTGCGTGAGAAGTCTGCTCTGTCTTTTACACTAGGAACGCCACGCTATCCATTGATACTGTACCTTTATTATGGCATAGAAGTCTAGAATTTAAAAAATGGTTTATTTAGTAGTTGAGACCAAAATACGCAGGTCCAAGGGCAGCTCCAATATTCAATTATGTTTGAAAATTTCCTCGCCCGTTTTCAATGAAACGATATATTATACTGGGAACACCCGAAGAATGAGGGGGTGGACAGCTCCCAACGGATTAATTGGAAGCGTAAGCGTAACCTGGCGCAATCTTCGTGCTACACAAGCCAGAAGGATGTCGACCAAGCATCTTCGACTTGGCTGGGAACACTTGTGGTATAAAACGCTGGTGCTGGTACCGGTGCTGATCGCCGTGATAAGGAAGAATTGTGGGGCCACACCCATGAATATCGCGCGTGCCGCAGTTCACTTTCTGAAGCTGGTGCATATGGCTGTTGATGTCGCTGTGCATTTCCTGCCTTGCTGAAAGTTGCCGTTGAGCGCAAACAAGGAACGATTGCTCTAGATGTGGCAATGTGTGCAGAAAAAATACCGAGTCAAAGCGGCATAAGTGCCTCAACTAGAGCATGTCCATCAATTTTCCAGCGCCGCTGGGCCCCATCGCGAGAAGAGAGACGGACGGCTCCGATAAACTTACAGCTTGGTCAGGTTGTTATCCGTTCTGCCAGAGTTACGGGACAGTTGGAGAGGGACACCAAAAGTAACTTTGCTGAACGATTTGCGGTGCACAAACGACATCACTAGAAAGTAGAAGGAAAATGTAGTTTGTCGGTACTGTTCTTTTGCTTGTTCTTCACATGAAAACAGTAGAATGCTGCATCTGAAAAAGCGCTAATTTCACGAACACGATTGTGGGACACTGCTGCCTCTTGTGGTGCACTACACTTACACTGCATGTTGTATGTAAAATACATATGTTCGCTAATCTTGAGCCAAGCTCTATATGAACACTCTCCTTCGCGACAGAGCTCGTAATAAGCACGGATTCATATAATCTTGCAGCGATCTATTCACTGAAGCTGGTCATTTGGTTTAATTGTGTGGCCTAGAACCAAAAATTGCATTAGGTTGCTGCATGTGGAAGCCCCCAAATAAACTTGGATTTAGTATTATACAAACATATGTTTGATTATCACCGCTGGAGGACCGGCAAAATGTATGGAGGATCGCCTGCTACACAGAGGATGCCACAACTATTCGTGCGACCTGCCCAAGCGATATTTTTACTTTAGTTTAGGTTGTTCCCGAACTGACTTGACTAGTTCTGCGGGATTTACGAAGATATCGAGGATGCCGTATTTGATCCCCCATACAAAATCCTATATAAAAGTACTGTCCCACAACTATGTGTCCCACAACTCTGGCAGAACGGATACTTGTGTGGTATCGGAAAATGGAGATTACCGGAGCGATTGCCCGTCGCCCAAGAATCAAGGTACAATGATCAAGGAGCAGTCAAGCGCGAGATGGAAGTGGCTGCTTTGGTTAAGCTGGCGACATTATCCTCGTTGGAGTGACAGGTAGTGGTCGGAGCCTCGTCGGGTCCTAATACAACCCCGAACGAGGCTTCATGGTCCCCACTTTTAGGTAAAGATGCATTTAGTTACGTACTTCGGCCGCACTTATTAGTGTAGCCGCGGTCGTCATTTGATGTGTCCGGAATCGCCTTATTGCGATCGTTCACACTAGATATTTGTATAGGGACATAGGACGCATCATAGGATGGCCAGAACGAGCCCCCCCCCAGGGCCTCAGAAAACTCAGTAGTAAAAAGACAGTCTTCCCCCTAAGCCAACAAGGGTCAAGTCCGACTTCGGTAAGTGTAGCTAGCTTATTGTAGTGCCTGGACACGCTCGGCTGCGTGTGGATGCCTGTCAGGGAGCTTATCGTGCATTGACTGAGAGTTTCCTTGGCAGCGCCAAGAGTTGGTGTGACCGGAGAGGCAGGAACGGTATTAGAGTATCGTTCAGTATATATTTGTGGGATTAGAGTGTCCCTGAGTGTATTAGTCTACCTACCGAGGTTTTACCTTGGTCCCCCTGTATAAGGCCTAACACGCCGGTACCCTTCCTTCCTGAGGGACTGCAGTGGGGTTGCGCGAAAGCGCTACATAGTATCCTAGCCTTAGCTCGTGGCTAGCGGTACAGGTTTTTGGGTTGACCGAAGATAACCTAAGGTGCACAGAGGCGCTTGCAACCGACCCGGTGTAAGGGATCGTTCCTGGCCTTCAGGTTTTGATCCAATAAGCGCTTACCTTTGCGGGTTAGCGTGTTGTTGGTGTCTCTAATACCTTTTGGTAGAAGAGGATTTTAGTGGAATTACCACACCACAACTGGTGCCGCGACCCAGGATTGGTGTGACCTTCTGTGTGTCTTGGTTGTTGAAGGTCTTTACCCCCAACAAGCGAAAAAGGAGAAGAAGAGAAGAAGAGAAGCGAAGGAGAAGTGAATAGATGGCGAAGGGAGTCAAGTCAGCGGTACCAGCAACGCCGGTCAAGTCGAGTGGAACGCGCAACGAGGCTTCGGTGCGCTCCGGAAGCTCGTTCTCGACCCATAGCGATGGATCGGTTGGAGTCGATCGACGAGCGTTCGGCGAGCTGCGACAAGGCGATTGATTCATCGGACGCCAACGAAGATGACGAAGATGATGACTGGGATGTCAGGACTGTGGTGTCCGAGACTTCGGAAGCCGCGGTTGTGTCGGCCAGCCGCAGTGGAGGATCGAGGTCGATCACCCGCGACCTCTCCGAAACGTTCAACGATATGCCTGGCCCCGAGCTCGCGTACGACGCGGATGACGGCGCCACCGAGGACTTCAAACCCTCGGTTACGGTAGGAGGGGCAACCTCCAAGCCGGTTGGCACTCGTCCTCCCCCCAACGGCGATACTCCGGCGGCCAACAAGGTTCTAGGCCGATGTCTGGAGCTGATGAAGACCAAATGTGAGTGGATGCAGTTGTTCTCCCCGAAGCAGGTCCGCCAAGCCATCTGGATGGACCTCGGAGGGGCTTTGGCAGCGCCGATCAACTCAACGAGCACTCGGCAGCTCGCTCAGAACACTGTGGATCTCCTGCGTGCAATGGGGTGCGAGCCCCAGATTCTCCCGACGGAGGCTGCACTCGCGAGCTGGACGCCAACCACCGCCGCCATGGCGCTTACCAAGTGGAGGAAGAAGTTACGTGAGGCCTTTGGGGCGGCAGACCGAGGCTCAACGAAGCTTCGTTCGGCCCCGGAAGCGGTTGACCCCTCCAAGGTCCCGCTACCAGCGACCCCTCGGAAGGCAGCCACGGATGACGGAGTCTTCGCAGTCAAGGGCGAGGCTTCGCCTTACATGCAAGACTCGCACATGGTAACCCCACGATCTACGGACCGTACTGAACGTCTGGCTAGGGAGACCGAGGTTTCGTACGCAACGCCTGGATGCGCGGAGCAACCGGTCGCCGGTCCAGCCGCCGTTACGACCTCCGAGATGGCTCGTCGGACAGTGACGATGATCTCGGGTCCGACTGTTACGAGGGCGACCTGCCAAGCGAATGGGCTCGTCAGGTGCGCGAACGGAGCGCGACTGACAATCATAGCTCAACCCCGAAGCTCGAGATTACCACGCATCTACCTCTCTGCAACATCAAGTCGTTCTACGGTGTGCGCGACAAGAGCGAACACTCCATGCAGTGGCTTCGTACGTCCATCTACGAGATGAGGGGGACACATGCACCGCCCCACGAGTGGTGCATGCCGTTCGAACTCAAGCTCAGAGATGGGGCTTTGTATTGGTGCCGCCAGCTTCCACGCAAGACGAGGCGCATGTGGAAACTGCTGTGCGAGGCATTCATTAAGTACTACTGCTCGAAGTTCTCCCAGTCTGCAAAGGCTCGGTACTACTCGGCCAAACGAGAGAACAAAGAGCATGTATGTGACTACCTCAACCGGCTCAACGGCTACGCTCGCAACGCCGGGGTGCAGTTTGAGCACGGGGATCGTGACGCGAAGGACCACGTCGAACACTTCTTGGTTACGTGTGACGACCGAGATTTAGAAGAGCGTCTGTGTCATGTCACGGTCAAGGGCATTCATGACCTCGAAGACATGATTAATGACATTCTGCGTCACCGCGACCGCAAGTCAACTCGCGAATCGTCGTTACACCGTTCTCGGAGTCAAGATGCCACTCGCCGTCGCGACGCCAGGTCGAACGATGATTATCGTAGTGGCTACCACCGCGAACGACGTTACCGTGACGACGTCCGCCGCCGTGACCAACGTGACGGGTCCCCGCACCGGTCGAGTGTGACTGTGGTCGACACACTTGCCGATGTGATGGCGGAATGGAACATCGGAGGCTCGGTCGGTGCACGCAACGAGGCTTCGTACGCCCCCCGACGTGATGCTGAGGCGAACGAGGATTACTTCGAGGACGAGCGCCAGTACTCGGATGACCAACGCTCGGACGAGGATTCAGACGCCGATTACGACTCGGACGAGTCTACTCGACATGTCGCTGCCGTTAACGACGCTGAGCGCAGGGCCGCAGCCGATGGAACGTTCGCCTGGTCTGACAACCGACGCTTCAGGAACGGAGGATGCCCGTCCAACCGCGAACGAGATGGCCGTCGCCAGTATGGGCCGTGTGCCGCGTGCGGAAGCTCGTCCCACTCCGTGCACTTCTGCTACCGGCGGTGCAAACTGTGCAAACAGGTGCACGACGCTGGGAAGTGTGAAGCACTCCACGAGCTCACCAAGCTCCTGAAGTCCAAGGTCGACAAGAAGGATCTGTCGCCAGAGCTGCAAAGCCTGGTGTATGGAAGCCATTTAAACGAGGCAGCCCGCCAACTGAAACTGGGTTGGTCCCAATCGGGCTGCCACAGTTAGCTGAGCCTGCTGTTGATGCGGACTATCTGTTCGCGTTCAAAGGCGAAAGCAACCGGCCTGACGACCTGAAGAACAATGAACGTGTGAAACCGACGGAAAATGGAGAGAACCGAGACGCAAGTCTCGTTGAGACCGGTATTGATGAAGATGATGATGATGAACGTGATGGACACCCGACCGCGGCTTAGATTACAAGTCTAGCCCACCACCTCGGAGCCTCGTTCGGGCGGTGCAATTACTGCCCGGTGAGAGACTGGGGTGGTGGTCGTCCCAGCGATACGACAAGAGGAAGCGAATGAGAGCTTTGGTCAATGGCGCCGTGGACGACGCGCGAACGAGGCTACTCCTTGATACTGGAGCGAATGTTAGCGTGATTTCTGCCAGCTTCGCCAAGCGGCTACGTGTACGGGAAGTCCGGGACAACAGACGAAGTCTCGAAGTCCGTGGCATCAACCCGGGGGTGATGGAGACCCGGCGACGGGCGCTCGTCAAGATCACTCTCGGGTGGGAGCAGGCTTACGAGTTCGAAATGTGGATAATAGACCACAGTGCCGGAGTGGATGTGGTCCTTGGGATGGACTTTATGATCCCGGCTGGAATCCGGCTCGATCTGTTCCATGGCGCCGCACGCCTTCCAGACGAGGTCATGGTACCACTGCTGAAGTCGCAGAGTGTTGGGGATGACGAACCTTACGGCCCGCAGCCTTCGTGTGGGCCGACCGAGGATTTATACGTCCCCGGTCGCGAGTGGCGAGAGTTTCGACTGCCGCGCCAGCGGCTACCTCGTTCAGAGTACGATGTGTGGGTACGGCGCACGGGAAAGCTTGTGCCGACCGTAACGAGGCTTCGACGGGGGCAGCCGACAAGGGTACGACTCACCAATATTACGACCACAACGGCAGTGTGCCAAGCACGACTCCGTGGTGCTCTGGGTACCGCATGGTGAACTACCACGAGAGACCGGCTACGCGAGGTTGGACTCTAACAAGTACAAGGAGTGGCAGGTGCTGGCATACTTAACGAGCCGTGACGAGACTCTGTATGGAAGGGAGCGATGTCTCTATGACCAATGGCTGGCCAAACAGCCACCCGCAGTTGAGCGCAGGACTTACTCGACGCCGCAGAAGATCTTACGGAGACCGCTCGACGCTACAATATGGCCGAGAGGTCATCTTCAAGGTCGTCCTAACGACGATTATTCTTCGCTCGGTATATCGGATCATGCCAACGACCCCAGGGTCTCCCAAGGCTCGGTCAAGGTTACTGAGCCTGGTGCAGACGACACAGAACGTGATGGTATATCCAACGACGGTTCGGACGACGAGGCGAGCGCACGGACCGACTCCGACGCACTGGAAGGGTCGTTGCTTCACCGAGCGGCCTATGCATCCAAGCGCATCGATCATAACGCCTATAGCATCGAACGTGGGGCACAGGAAGCCCCGGCCGAGGTGTCAGGAGCCGGAGACAAGCGTGATGATGGTGTTGGAGACCTGAACGACGATTCGAGAGAAGATCATGACGCGCCAGAGGTAACGGCAGCGGTGGAATCCGCCCCGCGGATGGCCGGAACAGCGACTGATACGCAAGCACGCCCTGAACCAGATCAAACGTCGGTCGCGTGGGGCAACGCCACTATCGACTGGGGTGAACATGATCCTGGACCGAACGACATTTTAACTGAAGCAGGAACCGCTACGACCGAGGTTAGTACCGATGGAGAAAATTGTGTCGATGGACCGGACAAAGAGGACCCTGAAAGACTATTGGAGGCGAATTACACCTCGGTCGTACATGCGATGGTTGCGGAAGGGTTCCCGGAGGTTGATGACACCGCGAACGAGATTAATCTCAGCGACTACGCGCAGGAGTCTCTACCGACATCTCGACTGAAGCCTACCACTCGGATTTGGCCCTACATGGAACGAGGTAAACCAAGACACGAGTGCTGATTCTCAGTGGTGAGCTGGCAAAGGTTTGGAAGTGGAACGGACCTGAGATGACGTACCTAAGCGCAGACGAACACCGTTCGATTGTTCGTTTGGGTGATGACCTGCACGAGTGGCGAACGCAACACGATGTTTGCACGTGGCCCAAGTCGTTGACAAGTTGCATACGCTAACGACGTTTGAACTGCCCGCGAGGGTTACCCAACTCGCGATGGCAGACGAATGAAGCTACTGGAAACGATGATTGAACTGCCTGCGAGGCTATCCAGCTCCCAGCGACAGACGAAGGAAATGACTGGAATTTGCATATTACATGTGACGTGAATGAGTCACGATGGAGTGGCATGTCGGAATGCCTCGGTCAACACCCCAGCAGATGAAACGAACAAGGATGAGGCTCATGGAAGGGTGACCGAGGCTTCGAGCGCCGATATTAACGTGGAAGAAGGTCGCGCCTGTGCGCCGGACCTCGACTTGCGACGATGTATGGATTTGATGATGAAGTGGAGATACGAGTGGATCTGGGACCGCTACGCCCGACAACTACGTTTCGTTCAAGGCAGTGGTGCCTGATGTAGCCTGCGCGGAAACTGTGGGAACCCTGAACGAGAATTGGTGCGGCTCGAAAAGATGTGATTGCAACACAGCGGGTCGCTCGATGGAGGCTGGGGTACCCAGACCGTACGTTACGACCACCGAGTATTTGCTGTAAGTGGATCACGAACCACGGTCAACAATGGTACAGTTTCTCACGCCAAAGAGGAAGAAGCTGAAGGCTCGACCGATGTTTCTGGTGCGGTGGTTGCCGAGCCACAGACTGAGGCAACTAAACCCGAATTGGTTACGACCACCGGAAAATCCGGATGGAACTGTGGAACGAAGGCAACGAAACCACGGTCGACACAGCTACACTATCTCTGAGTGATAACGAAGCAAGTGATGATGTGACCGACGTTGGCTGTGCAGCGATTCGCGAGCTTCAAGCTGGGGCAACCATACCTGCCTCCTTTACGACCACCGAAGTTCCGACGTAGTAATGGTGCGAGGCTGGACGAGTCATCGCACGTTCCCTGACTACTGCAGTTGACGTTGAACCATCGAGCGACGCAGAACTAGCTACAGAAGATGTCAGCGACGCTGAGAAGTATGCGGACGATGTGTGACGAGCGGCGGTCAGCAGCATGTCGATGGAACGTCGGACCATACGACCACCGGAACTCCGGTAGATTGGTATTGCGGCCAGAAGAGTGGCAGGGCATGCTGCTCAGTTTGACCCTCAGGTGATGCAGCACTTTCTAAAGCAGACACCAATGTCATCGAGGAAACGGAGCCAAGGTGTAACCCAGGGGCAGTGCGCGGGGCATCGACCGAACAACCAACGTCGGACATTCAACCACCGGAATGCACGTAACGTAGCGGCTCCAAGCATCCTCAAATCATCGGCGGCCCTAGCAGACGATGAAATATCACTGGAGGAACCTTGTGGTGTGTCGACCGACACTTCAACAGCGAAGGAAGTCACTGGAGGCTCGGTCACAGTTGCAGCTTGCATCGGAACCGTATTATCAGCGCCAACAGAACCACCGGTGGGTAATGAAAGATCTTGCGACCCTAGCCAAAGTTGCAAAGTGTCGGTGACTACATCGACAGCACCCTGGGATGCCAGAGAACAAGCTGGCGTCATTAACGAGGATCCAACTGATGGCGAAGAGCAGCAAGAACGTCCAGCGTACCGGACCAGAACACTGAAGGTCCAGGAGAGCGGCGGTCTCAGCGGTCAAGCGCAAGCGCAATGAATGAACCATGGAGTTGACGGACGGAAGGCGCCTAGACGCTCACCTGTTGCTGAGGCTCGTGTCCAGGCGGGGGCAGTTGTGGTATCGGAAAATGGAGATTACCGGAGCGATTGCCCGTCGCCCAAGAATCAAGGTACAATGATCAAGGAGCAGTCAAGCGCGAGATGGAAGTGGCTGCTTTGGTTAAGCTGGCGACATTATCCTCGTTGGAGTGACAGGTAGTGGTCGGAGCCTCGTCGGGTCCTAATACAACCCCGAACGAGGCTTCATGGTCCCCACTTTTAGGTAAAGATGCATTTAGTTACGTACTTCGGCCGCACTTATTAGTGTAGCCGCGGTCGTCATTTGATGTGTCCGGAATCGCCTTATTGCGATCGTTCACACTAGATATTTGTATAGGGACATAGGACGCATCATAGGATGGCCAGAACGAGCCCCCCCCCCAGGGCCTCAGAAAACTCAGTAGTAAAAAGACAGTCTTCCCCCTAAGCCAACAAGGGTCAAGTCCGACTTCGGTAAGTGTAGCTAGCTTATTGTAGTGCCTGGACACGCTCGGCTGCGTGTGGATGCCTGTCAGGGAGCTTATCGTGCATTGACTGAGAGTTTCCTTGGCAGCGCCAAGAGTTGGTGTGACCGGAGAGGCAGGAACGGTATTAGAGTATCGTTCAGTATATATTTGTGGGATTAGAGTGTCCCTGAGTGTATTAGTCTACCTACCGAGGTTTTACCTTGGTCCCCCTGTATAAGGCCTAACACGCCGGTACCCTTCCTTCCTGAGGGACTGCAGTGGGGTTGCGCGAAAGCGCTACATAGTATCCTAGCCTTAGCTCGTGGCTAGCGGTACAGGTTTTTGGGTTGACCGAAGATAACCTAAGGTGCACAGAGGCGCTTGCAACCGACCCGGTGTAAGGGATCGTTCCTGGCCTTCAGGTTTTGATCCAATAAGCGCTTACCTTTGCGGGTTAGCGTGTTGTTGGTGTCTCTAATACCTTTTGGTAGAAGAGAATTTAAGTGGTATTACCACGCCACACTTGAGAAATGCTGGGCCAGCGCAAACAAGGAACGATTGTCCATCAATTTTCCACAAACACCGCATCGATGCAGTGACTGGTAAGCCGCGGCGGCACGAAGAACTTTTATTATCTCACTTTGCTTTTTGCTCCCCAGCACCCCAAGCGCCCAAGTTCGCTCCAAGTACTCTCGAAAAAAAAAACACCGATGCGTTTGTCCACCGTCGCCGTTCTCGCGGCTGCTCTCCTCGCGAGCAGCAACGTCGTCTCCGCTGTTCAGCAAGAGCAGTGACACGAGACGACTTGAAATTTTGAAGAGTGTCCGCGCAGCTGGCCCCGGCGCCGATCCAGGGAGAGCGACAGTGTGGGAAAGAAGGGTCGATTCAGGATGGTGTACCTGTGAAACGCCCGAGCATGATGGAGGAGATGTTGAGTATGGATGCGTGGTCGCGTTTGACCTCAACTGGCCGAAGGTGCGCAGCACCCAGTCCGGCCCCGACCTAGTCTGACTAAGGGAGACCGTGAAGTGCCCCGGTGAACGTATCCCGGAGAGCTACCCTTCTTGGCGAGGCCAAGGCATCCCAAGGTACTTCGAACCCCCAGCAGCCCGAGTGTGAAGCTACTCAAGTGTACCAAGCCATCGACACCCTGAATTGTGCCACCACCATGTTGAAGATGAACATCCAGGATACTGTGACTACGAAGACCCCGAGTGTGGCCCGACAATGAGTTGAGGGCCTCAAGCAGCGAGACCAAGTGGACACTGAAGCTCGTGGAGTCGACGGCAGCCTGGATAGACAACCGACAGCTCGAATGGAATGCAACTACCCCGAATGGCGGATGATCATCCTGAATGGACAACGCCCGGAGTGCCCAAGTGCCGATCATCCTGAATGGACCATGACTGCCCTGAATGGAGAAGCCCCAAGACACTGTAGATATCTGCCAATGGACAAACGCCCAGGAACGTGCCAAGTCAGCGAAGTCAGCAACCAAGGTGCCAGTTCCGAGCGTGACTTGGTTTCACTATGGAGAGTGAGCCCAGTCTGAGTTCGATGTGTCTACGAAGAAGAGAGAGATACAAAAGAGAAGAGAAATAGCCAAAGAGAGAGAGAAGAGGATAAAGATCAACAGAGTTTGTTTTGCGTTCAAGTGCACAAGTGCCTGGTTCGTGATTCGCCTAAGGACAGCCGCCGCCCACGGGAGAGTGTACCGCCTAGGAGCCCACGAGAGGGTGTACCATTCCGAGCAACGCTGCGAGCGTTGAGTAACGCCTGGTCCAAGGCCCTCGAAAACTTCTCACTACATCATCAAGCCAAGTCAGGTACCCAAAAGTATTGCCCTCTCGGGTCGATACACCTGTTTCATTTCCCAGTTGTGGCGTGCACTCTCAGTGTGCGCTTGCATTTCATATTCCCTGTGTTTTAGGAGGTTGTGGCAATCGCCCCCTAGGACCCGATTGTAGATTGCGTGTGGTAGGAAGGTACCTGTATTGTTCTCCTGACATTCAGGAGTGGTGCGCGTGGGACATCCCGAATTTACCTGTATTCGGGGTGCAACCTAAAATTGACAGGCTGCATATTGTGTGTACAGACTCTGTATTGATATTGGTTATTTTGGAGAAGGTATTTGCTAGTGATCTCACTCCCATTCAGGACTCCCGGAACGAGTAGCGCCCGGAAGTTCTCTGCATTCCTGTATCTTTGATCAATTGCGATTCCCAAGATTGAAACGCGGTCCGCCGAAGATAAACGACACCTATAGGGATTGCACAAGGTCACACGTCAACCGGAGCTTATATTCATTGTGAGTTTCGGGTTTCCGTAAGCTAAACCCTCCCAGGTCTAAGCCTACCGGACGTACGCTATACACCCTGGACGATAACCGCCTCGCCTCAGCAGGCTTCGATTTCTAACGGTGACGCTCCAGTCCTGGCTCGCTGCTGCCGTCCGAAATGACGATGTCGTCAAGCGATCGCTGAGGGCCCACGACGCGCTGGATGAGAGTGACGAAAAGGAGGAAAGAGGCCTTGGGGAGAAGCTCAAGTTCTGGAAGTGGCTCAAGAAAGGCATGGACCCCAAGAAAATGTACAAGAAGCTGGGACTGGAGGGTCTTGGCCAGCAAGCGTACTTGCACAAAAACTACCAGACGTACCTCGACTTTTCCGCTTACTGGAGAACGAACAACTAACGTGGTTTACCAATTCATGACCCGCCAGCAGCACCTCATGCGAAATCGTCGATGACGACATCAATATTAGAGCAGCCATGCTACAACGCTAGCATTTATACAAGCAGTCGGCACGCTTAATTTTGAGGGTCCTCGCACCAATTTATGAGCAAATGTGAGCAAGCAACAGCGAAGCAAACACAGCGGAAATTTATTTTTTTATGACGCACTGACCAGATGTTGGACCAACGCGATCTCATACAAAGTCTCACACATGCTTTCGACCACACATTCGACGATCCACGAACAGCCAACACGGAGCTTGACTGGTGCTTGCTGACGAAGCTGGTTTCATCCATATTCCACACACGACTGCTATCAATATCGTGCTCGATGACCAGCTTCGTCAGCTCGTAGAACAACGCGCCCATAGCGGCCCCATTGACCTCATTGCGAGCGCGCGAAAGCGGCTCCGACGCACGCAAAGACAGCTCGGGATGGCGGTCGACGAAGCGGTTATAGCAGCTAGTAGTAGGGTCCTTGACGGAGCGCAGATTCCCGTGGATCATGTGGTGAAGCTCGTTAGCAGCCTCGAGAACTTCCCATGGCTGCACGGGAACCAGACGACGCTGCATTGCAGTGATCCATGTCACTAGATCGGCTTCACACTCGGGAGACAGTAGGGGGCAGGTCCGGGCCGTTGGCGCTCAATAGATCGACCTTCGATGCGCTCGGCGATCTTACGCTTTAGTGTTGACAACGACACTGGTGACGAGTCGGCCACGGCTGCGAGCTTCTCTTCTGCGAGGACGCGGTCGATAGCTTCTTCTAGCTGCTTGTCTGTGAAGGCCGCCTTCATCTTACGCTCGACTCGATATCTGACGGAATCAGCGTAAGGAAAAGTGAGGGCCAAGATCTGGTTAAATAAATATTGAGCCAATCAGAGCAATATTAGTCCAAATAAGAAGATTGGATTGGATAATAGTCGCTTTAGTCCATGAACTGGTCAGAGGTCATGAATTGGTAAACCACGTTAAGAGCCATGCGGTCTTCGTTTTGGCTGAAGTGATCCCGACGTCTTGTGGTAGGTCAACATTCCGTGAGATGGATACATTATTATGTTTGAATACACAAAATGTATCCATCCCAGCTTAACCTCTCTTATTTCCATCCTCCATTCCGTTTCACAGTTCTTCATTTCCGCCCAAAAGTCAAACACCAGGCCCGCTAGCCATGGGGAAGCACGACTTCCTGACGCCCAAAGCCATCGGCATCCGCATGAAGGTGCGTCCTAGTCTCCTCCTGACCCTCCGTCACCTCTGTACCCATTTCTCCGCTCTCTCTGCCCCTTCATACAAGCCGTAAACCAACCCATCCATGTGTGTCACTCCATTCCATCCATTGCTACTGCTAGGCTAAAGGTCTGCAGAAGCTGCGGTGGTTCTGCCAGGTGTGTCAGAAGCAGTGCCGGGACGAGAATGGCTTCAAGTGTCACACGACGTCCGAGGCGCACCAGCGCCAGATGCTCATCGTGGCCAACGACCCGGACAAGTTCATGAGCGGCTACAGCGAGCTCTTCGAGGAGGCGTTCCTCGAGAACCTGCGGCGCCGCCACGGCACCAAGCGGATGCGCGCCACGCACGTGTACAACGAGTACATCCAGGACAAGATGCACGTCCACATGAACGCGACGCAGTGGGAGACGCTCGGCAGCTTCGTGCAGTACCTGGGCCGCACGGGCAAGTGCGTGGTGGACGAGACGGAGAAGGGCTGGCACATCCAGTACATCGACAGAGACCCGCGCGCGATCGCGCGGCAGGAGGAGCTGGAGAAGAAGAAGAAGGCGGAGCTGGACCACGAGGAGAGGAACCGGCAGTTCATCGCGAGGCAGCTCAAGATCGCCAGCGAGAAGGAGAAGGAGGGCGCAGCGGGCACGCAGCAAAGACCCACCAAGCTGCAGCGGGTAGAGAACGGGGAGAAGATCAAGATGGCGATTGGCTTGAAGGCTGCTGGCAAGAAGGAGAGCGGCATGAAGAAGGCTGCGGGGCTCGGTGATTCTGCTTCGAGTGTGTTTGAGGCGGTGGACAGAGGAGATGAGAAGAAGGAGCGAAGAGAGAAGGACAGGGGCGATAAGGGCGACAGCAAACGCTCTGGGAAGAGACACGCGGTGGACGCGATTATGGAGGAGGAAGAGCGCCGCAAGAAGCAGCAGAGTCGACGCCTGGAGGACGAGTCGAAGCGCCAGCGCAAGGAGAACTGGGTCACCACGGGCATTGTCGTCAAGGTGGTGAACAAGAAGGTGGGCGACGGTCAATACTACAAGTGCAAGGGCGTGGTCAAGGATGTGGAGGACAAGTTCTGCGCCACCGTGGAGCTGCTCGACTCTGGAGACGTGCTGCGATTGGACCAGGATGACCTGGAGACCGTGATCCCCAAGCCGGGACGCAAGGTCAAAGTCGTGAACGGACTCGGCCGAGGGTGCGTCGCGAAGCTGCTCGACATTTCCGTGGACGACTTCTGCGCGCGCATCCGCATCGACTCCGGCTCCCACAAGGGCGAGGTCCTGGATCGTGTAGAATACGAAGACATTTGCAGACTAGCAGACGAATAGAGCGCTGGCCCTCTGTGCGAATAAAATACACAGCAGCTATCATAGCTCTTGATATTATCCACTCGGACGTCCTGCACCTGTCTGTCGCTAGAATACTCATAGGGGCGAAGGAGACCGTCCTATACAACACAACCACACAGCCGTCAGCCTTGTGAACCTCAAAGCAAGCACAAGCCCAAAGCCGTCAACGCACCGCTCTCGTTCGTCTGCTTGGGCTCGACGTCCTCCATGTCCTCGTCCTCCTCCTGGCGCTGCTTCTCCTTCTCTTCTTCCTCCTCCATGAGCGCATCCTCGTCCAGCGTGGCCTTGAGGTTCTGGATCGTGTTCATCAGCAGCGCGAACTGCTTGGTGCGCAGGTCCAGCTTGCCGTCCACGGCCTCGATGGCGGCCGTGGCCTCCTCGAGGCGGCGCAGCTGGGTCTCGATCTCGGCCGAGATGTCCCGGCGCGACGGCAGCTCGTTGATGACGCGCGCGATGGACTCGTACTCCTCCTTGTAGGCGCGCACCGTCTTCTCCACGTGCACCTTGGCCTTGAGCTCCTCGATCTCGCGCGCGACCTTGTCGATGGACGTGTCGATCTCGGCGTTGAGCGTCTCGTACTCCTCCAGCTCGCGGTCGCACGTGTAGTTCCAGATCTCCGTCTTGTTGGCCTCGAACTCGAGCTGCTCCATCTCCCAGAAGAGCGCGTCCAGGTCCGCGCGGCACGTGGCGTCGTCCACGGCCTCGTCCGCCAGCATCTCCACGAGCCCCAGCATCGTCTCGGCGCACTTCTTGAGACCCATCTTGCCCACGGTGCTCGTGCGCGTCAGCAGGCGCCGCCGGATCACGCTGTCTAAGGGGGCGCATACATGGAGGGGTTAGCAGGGCAACGGCGCAGGGGGAAAGGAGGAGGAAGGACGCGCACCATCGTCCGCCATAATTGTTGCGTGGGACTTGGAGTTTGTATGGGATGTCGATAATAGGGTGTCGAAAATAGGTTTTGACATATGGTGTGTTGAATTGGTTGCTAGACACTAGATTATGTCGAAAACTCGCAACGAGCCCCTCACCATGATTAAACTTTGCGGTTGTACTGTAGTAGACTTGCAGGAGACATAGATCGCTGGCCACTTCCTTATTAACGTGGCACTAACACGGGCGCGAGTACTCGAGCGATCTTCCTTCTACACGTAGAGCCCAGCAGAAATCGGAGGACGGAAGGATATTATCACTGGACGACGTTTACATGTAGATCCACCGCTTCTAAACCAAGGACTCTCCGTGACTTCCATGCTGAATACTTAAGTAGAAGTTCATGCAGAACCTTGGTGACGCACGCTTACGGACACTTCCGCTCACAAAAAACGAAAACAAGTGAACGTTGAAGTTGAAATGACGTTGAACGAGGAATTGGGGTGGGCTAAAAGTGTCCTCGTTGAAGTGAAGCCCAGCAGTTGATCATTCTGCGGCCCGACCGTATGTGGTTCGGCGTCGCGCCGCCCAGTCCGTCGCGCGTGTCTCGCAAGGACGTGCACCCGCCATTGTGTACATGCGCGCTGCATCGCCTAGAGCGCGAGAAGCGACTTGAAGCGGATCGATTGCACGCGCAGCAGTCGCCACGCCGAGCAACTCATCAAGTGCATCAGCCGTCCACTTCTGGGGCTTTGAGCTCGAGACAACGAGCAGAACGAGGAGCTCACCACAACGAAAAGGCGGTTGCTACTCCTCGGAGGCAAATTCAGAGACCAAGAGAGGGCACAAGAGGAGGAGAAAGGACTCGGGATAAGAGCCAACCACCCAAGAAGGAGGAGCGGGGCCAACAAGCGCGACCTGAACATGGCGAGGAGCAGAACACTGGAGAGCAAATGGATGGCGATCCATTACTTCAGCTAATGGAAGGATGCCATCTTGAAGCAGTTAGTGGTAATGGAGAAGGTATCGAAAATCCGCAACAACCACAGAATCTGGTGAAAGATGCAACGAAAATGAGCGAGTTGAGAGATCCGGGTACAACCGGCTCAGGAAGCCATCGACCACGAACAGGACAGAAAATGTCGGTGCTTACAGAAAACCAGGCTGATAGCGGGTACGAAGTGTTGTTGTCGTTGCTACCTCGGTTTTGTTTGTATCGAGTTTTGAGTTGACGTTGTTGCATGGCACAGAGCACTACCGATGACTCCACGGCTGACTTCGCGCTCGCGTCGACCATCGCTGCACCGGGCTACGCAATCACCGCGTTCAGGCGTCGGCGGTATTGAAGATTACAACAACTCGAGCAGCGAGTGGTCATCAGCTTCAGCGCCGTTCGTCTCGCTCCATCCAGAGCATCTCGTGGGGCACGTCGCGAGTGTTTGTGCCCTTATAGCGCACGACGATCGCTTCATAGTGTCGTGCTCCGTGGACGGATCGGTCAAAGTGTGGTCGCAAGCCACGTTCGAGTGCCTTCACACCATCTACGGACACCGCGACGCTGTGTCCTGCATTGACTTGAGCGCTCGTTGGCTGGTTTCAGGGTCGCACGACAACACTCTGCGCCTGTACGAGTGCACGACTAGCGCCTTCAGCCTTCTCTATATCCTCATGGGCCATTCAGGTCACGTAACTCAAGTTCGATTGCCGTCAGCTCTTCCTTGCCACATCATCAGCTGCTCCGACGACTACACGCTGCGTCTGTGGAATGCTGAGCTCGGGCAGTGTGTCTGCGAACTCCGCGCCCACCACTCGCGGGTAACTTGCTTCGAAGTCCAGCCCGATCATCTCTGTTCAGGGGCAGCGGACGGCTCCGTTTGCTTTTGGGATCTCAGCTCTGACATCTCCAATCCTGAGCATTCGCCGGACCAGCGCGTGGCGTGTGCCAGGATATATTACGCCCACAAGACCACAGTGCAGTGCATCATTGACCTGGGCAACAGCAGAGACACCGCCAGTGTTTCCTCCAGCCGAACAAATGCGGAGCTGTCTTCGGTGGTAGTCACTGGATCAAATGATGGCACTATCCAGCTCTTCAGCTCGAAAACCTTCGCACACCTGGGTCGACTTGACAATGTCGGCTCCCCGGTGTACGCTGCAGCAGCGCTCTCAAATGGCCGGCTGCTCTGCTCCACCAAGGACGGCCGACTGCTTTTGTATAGCAATTTGCACCGTCCAACTGCCAGGAAAGCTCCGGCCGTGTTACAATTAGCCACCAAGTGGATTTCCTCACTCCAAGTTTGTGGAGATTTAGTGGCCTGCAGCTCGGAGGAAGTTCTGTACGTTGTCGACACGTCTCGGATGTGCATGGTGCTGGTCTTCGAAACCCAGCACAGCTTCATCACGTGCACTCGCTGGATCCACACAGGCGCGTTAATCACAGCTGGGCAGGACAACGTCATCAAACTATGGACCATCGCCTGAGCTGCGCGCCCGCTGAGCCTGCAGGTTCGCCGCGTGCAACTTGGACAAAGCTTCATGCCGACCAAGAGCTTCCGCGGTCGGAAACTTCCGTCGACACAACAAACAGCATATCAAAATCACTGGCGCCTCACTTTCCTCAACAGATCCAGAGCCCCCTTCGTCTGTTGCTGCCACCGGCGGTGACTCTGCCTGCGTCAAATTCGGCTTGTTCCATGTCGCCCACTTCTTCGCCTTGGCGTCCAAATTGGAGTCCAGGATATCCCGTTGCTCCGTCGGAGGAAGAGTGTGCGGAGGAGCAGAACTATCATCGGCCCCACTGGTCTTAGCAGCTCGCTTGGATGCCGAGTCGTAGACTCTCTCGAACCCCTTTGCATGGAACTCTCGCCGCGCCAGCTCCTCCTCTTCACGCTGGAACTGCTGCCAGACTTCTTCTGGCGTGCTTCGTCGCTTAGTGGACAGCGGTTCCTTTGCTTGTGCTGCAGTTGGCGGCTCCGGGGCCTTGCGCTTCCGCTTGTTCTTGTACTTTGGTCTGGCTGGCTTCGGAGACCTGACGCCAGCTCTGGAAGCAGTTGGCTGCTGTAACTTTTGCAAGTAACTTCGTTGGGAGTCCTCGTCTGCGAGACACTCGTAGGCTTCACTCAGCCGCTTGAACACCGCCTCGGCATCTAAATGCACAGAAGTCAGTGCCACTACAGTGCATACCTTTCGGATAGCTTTTGCCATACAGTACCTGGAGCCCGGTTCTTGTCCGGATGCACGAGAATCGCCAGCTCCTTGTAGCGCCGACGAACTTGCTGCACAGCCACGAAGACGGCGACGGCGCCAGGCTCGGCCAGCTTGAGCACCTCATAGTGCGAGCCGCAGCGCAGGATGCGGGACACCTCGTCCATTTACAGGCGGAGTTGCTTGATGTGGTGTACACAAGCTGAATCACCGGTATTCCGGTGATCGATCGAACTTCAAGGTGAACCTCGCAGAGCGCCCAGGGGCAAAGTTCTTCACAGCGAAGATTGTCAGGGTTCCGATGGCAGATTCCAAACTATATACACAATACAGTATTGGTTTCCAATCGAAACTAACCTTCGCATATAGGGAAGAAGTCGGGTCATCAGAGGTGACTTCTTCATCCACTTGTGCCTTGGCGTAACGCAGTCTATGATAGCCGCCTATCCGGCACAGCTTCTTCCAGATCGAAAATTGTGATGGGAGCCTGAAGTTTGTAGGAGAGGCAAGCAGCGCTCCTCATCTTATCCCCACAGTATGATACCATATCACGGCCGTTCCGACATCCCTACATATTCCGACAACTAGGAAGTTTGTCAAAGCCAGGGCAAAATCGGAATTAATGTAAAATCGGAAATTAGATCATGTGTACGGTAGAGTAGGTCTAGCGGGCCACTTGACCGATTCAAGTCAGCTTTCATGCGGTGCTCACAGCCGCGAGGAAATCGCCTCTAGAGGCCTCTGGGCCGAGAAAATCGACATTTTGTGTATTGGCGCATTTTGGCCCCGGAGCAATGTGCACAGGAGCCAGCAAATTCATTAGTGAGGCCGGCACCCAGGTAGAGGGGCCACAATTAGAAGCATTCCGGCGGTAGCTATCCCCCCCGGCATATCATTGGCTAATTCATTGGCCAATCAGGGCCTTTAAGCAATAAAGAGTGTTGATTGGTACAGCCTTCAGCCAATCAGCATTCGCCGCCTGTCCAAACGAAAATTGGTGGCTGCCAGTCGCCGACACACGGCGCGCGCCCTCAGTCTTCTTTTTTCAGAGCTCGGGATCAAGCCTCCGGACCAAGATTCAGCCCCGTCAGCCTCGACAGCTTTGCCGGCCAGCCAATCAGCCAGTCGCAGCCCCCCCTCCCTCCGCCTCCCTCCCCTGGGCCCCAACACCGTAGCTCAATGGATAGAGCGCAGGGCTTCGGCCCTGAGGTGCCTGTTCAATTCAGGCCGGTGTTATCGATCAAGATTGGCGTTGGGGTTACGTCGTGCGGTGACTCGGTGCTGCCGTTTCGGGTCTCCGACTGCTGCGCCGTGCTGCTGCTGCGTCGTGCTGCTACCGCACCGGGCTTGCGACGGCTGCTCGTCCTGCGTGACCCTTCTTCTCTGCCTCGCTGCTGCGGCGTGCCTCGGCTGCTGTTCCTCCTGTGTGCGTGGTTGGTGAGGCGTGTGTGCGTGTTGTGCCGGTAGTGCTGGTGCATGAATGCGTTTGTGAAGTAGCGGTGTTATCTTACCTTCTTAGACGTGACCTGCAGTGGCTAAGACGTCTTGTGTCTCTGTAGGCGCAGGATCAACGATTCTACCGACAGCGCGTAGCGTCTTGTATGCGGCAATGCGCTCGTCCAAGACACCATTCTTGTGCAGTGGGCGCAGCGCACGCAAGACGCTTCCAGCCTATTGAGGGTTGCTGGTCTTGGGTACTGTGTACCAGTTGTACCCATTAACCGGTTAACCCGAACCTGCCCAATCCGAACCCACGTTGATTATGGTGATTACGGTAAGTTGTTTACGCCACCGATGATTAGACGAGTAGGATGATTGGATGAACACCGGTGAGTGATGGTTGATTAGATGCACTAGGTGATAGGACGCAGGGTCGCGTGTCTATAACAGTAGGGTGTAAGCTCCAACAATTCAATCACTTTCGAATCTTCATTCTACCCCTCAAGTGCCTTCGCTCCGGTCCCGCCGTCTGCGACGTCCCTCCCTCCGCTTCGTCCGAGCTTCGTGTCCAAGATCCATACCTTCCATCAGGTTATGAGGCCAAGCACCATGTCCTCTGCCCAAGACGCCTCGACCAAGGTCTCCATTGACAAGTTCAACGGGGACAACTACGCGACGTGGAACCGCTACATGCGTGGCGTGTTCCTGACCAAGTCGACGTGGCATGTCGTGAACCGCGAGACGACGCCGAGCTTCACGGACTCGCGGGCCAAGGACGACTACGTCAAGTCGAGCAACATCGCGTTCGGACTGATGTTGCTCCACATGGACGCGGACTACCACCATGTGGTCGACGACTGCGAGGAAGCGTGGGTTGCGTGGACGCGCCTGAAGACGCTGTACGGTGGTTCGCAGAAGGCTGGACGCATCTACCTGAAGCGCCAACTCTTCAGCATGGAGATGTCGGAAGGCGGCAACGTCTTGCATCATTGCAACGAGGTCCTCAACATCAGCGCCAAGCTCAGCAGCATCGGCGCCAAGATGGAGGATGAGGACGTGGCGATCTGCCTGTTGCGCAGCCTCCCCAAGAGCTACGAGAACGTCGTGCTGAACTTGGAGATGAGCAGCGCTGAACTACGATCGCAAGACGTCGTGAAGGTGCTGACGAATGAGCACATCAAGAGACAAGGCGAGAAGACGACGACGGTGAAGACGGAGAATGCGGCCAAGGCGTTCAACACCGACCGAGAGTCTCGCCAGTGTACGTACTGCGGGAAATTGGGGCACACGATTGACAAGTGCTGGACCAAGCAGAAGGACGAGAATCGGGGCCCAAGACGCGGCGGCAATGGCAATGGCCGTGGACGCGGGGCCAACAATGCCCAGTGGAGGAACGACGACGCCAGCTACAACTACGACTACGGCTATGATCGAGTGGCGTTCGCGGTCTCACTGGAGTGTGGCATTTCGACGGGCAAGAATGTGTCCGGGTTGTGGGCGGTCGACAGCGGCGCAACGCACCACATCTGCAACGACAAGGCCAAGTTCGCTCATTTGATTGAGCGGAATGAAGGCGAACTTTCGGTGGCCGACGGCAACAAGGCGGCCATCATGGGTGTGGGGACCATCGTGGAACGAGTGGTTCTGCCCAACGGCGACGAGCGCGACATCGAGATCAAGAACGCGCTGTACGTCCCAAGCATGAGCAAGAATCTGCTTTCGGTGCCACAGATCAACAAGAGTGGTCTGTTCCAAGTCGTGTTCGACAGCACCAAGATGCAGATTGCGCACAAGGGCTCCAAGCAAGTGGTGGCGACGGCAAACCTCGTGGATGGACTCTACTGGCTCCAGACGCCTCAGCGATCGGCGAATGCGGCGACCAGTGGGAAGACGGTCGACTTACACGCGCGTATGGGTCACGCTCCGGTGGAGGTGCTTCGCAAGATGGTCGACAACAACATGATCAAGGACGCGAAGGCACCTTCCAAGTCGAGTGGACCAAGCGTGTGTCGCGGCTGCCAGCAAGGGAAAATGGTCCAGAAGCCGTTCCCAAGCAACCGTGACAAGCGTCACTACGACACGTTCGAGCTGCTCCACTTCGACGTGTGCGACCCCATGGAAGAAGAGTCACTGGGTGGCAGCAAGTATCTGCTGCTGATCGTGGACGAATCCAGCGGATGCATGAAGGGGTTCTGCCTGCGTGCCAAGTCGGAGAGCGAGGACTGCTTCAAGATGTACGTCACGAAGGTGCAGACGCAGTTCGGCAAGAAGGTCAAGTTTGTGCGGCACGACGGAGCCCGTGAGTTCGCGACCAACTCGCTCAAGACCTTCTACGAAGTCGAAGGCATCGAGCAGCAAACCACGGTTCCGTACGCGCACCAGACCAACGGCACGGCAGAACGCGCCATCCGGACCATCGTCACGATTGGCCGCAGCATGCTGCATCACGCCAAGCTGGACAAGAGCTTCTGGGCTGAGGCGGCCATGACAGCCATCTACGTGAAGAATCGTCTACCATCACCCAAGATCGAACACAAGACTCCGTTCGAGATCGTTTACAAGTCCAAGCCGAGTGTGAAGCACATGCGTGTGTTCGGATGCCAGACGTACATCCTGACGCCGAAGGAAAGACGGCGCAAGTGGGACCCCAAGGCTCGCGCCGGGCTGTTCCTCGGCTACGAAGAAGTGTCCAAGGCGTATCGAGTTTATGACATCGAGGCGGGGCAGGTGGTTATCAGTCGCGATGTCAACTTCGATGAGTCGACCTTTGGACTTTCGACGCATACTTCGGATGAAGACGTCGATGATGCTGTGCTAGACTTGGACGCGCTGGACCTGGACGACAACGATGGACCGCGCCAAACGAGCTTCAAGCAGGCGGGGAAGCGCAAGTACCGACCGAGTGGCGACGACAACACTGCCAGAAGATCGCGCCCCGTTCGCCACCGAGCTGGCTTAGAAGAAGCAAGTGCGCCGGACGTATCCTCCTCGCGCCGAGCCGACCCCGACGAAGAAGAAAAGTCTGGGGACCAAGATGAAGACGACGACTCGACGCCTCCAGTGTTTTGGCGTGCCAGTGGCAACGCTGTGGAAGCAGCAGCCGATCTATCGGAGCCGACGACGTTCCAAGAGGCTGTGAACGGTCCGGATCAAGTGCACTGGCGCAAAGCGATCCGCGCGGAGCTCAAGTCGATGCGACTGCGTGGTGTGTTTCGAGCTGCCAAGTTGCCTAACGGACAACGCGCCATCGATACCAAGTGGGTGTTCAAGATCAAGCGCAAAGCGGACGGCTCGATCGAGAAGTACAAGGCGCGCCTCGTGGCCAAGGGCTTCAAGCAGAAGTACGGCATTGACTACACCGAGACGTTCTCGCCCGTGGTCAAGTATGTGACACTGCGCATGGTGATCGCGATTGCTAAGTATTTTGGCTGGCCCCTCGACCAACTCGACGTGGTGACAGCATTCCTGTACGGGATAATGAAGGAGGTGGTCTTCTGCGTGGTTCCGGAAGGCGTCGAACTGGATGGTGACTTCGACTGCCTGGAACTGGTGAAGGCCATCTACGGTCTCAAGCAAGCTTCGCGAGGGTGGACCGAGACCTTCGACGAGTTCGTGTGCTCCATCGGCTTCCAAGTGTCGGCTTTCGATCCGTGCCCCTACATCAAGGTGGTGGACGGTCACTGCGTGCTTGTACTGGTGTACGTGGATGACGTACTGATTACCGGGAGTTCGCCCGAGCTGATCGCACGCACGAAGACCGACCTGAAGACGCGCTTCGAGATGACCGACAGCGGCAAGTGCGCGTTTGTTCTTGGGATCGAGTTGGTGGACGGCCCGGACGGCAGCGTGACCATGTGCCAGCGGCGATACGACATCCTGAAGCGCTTCGCCATGGACGAGTGCAAGGCCGTGGTGAGTCCGGTGGACATGAGCACTCGACTGGTCCCAAGCGACGCGGCGACCAAGGTGAACGCTCCGTTTCGCGAAGCTGTTGGTGCTCTGATGCACCTGATGACCGCCACGCGCCCAGACATCGCGTACGCCGTTGGCTATGTATCGCGCTTCATGGAGAACCCCCAAGAGGAACACTGGGTTGCGGTCAAGCGTATCTTTCGCTACCTGCAAGGAACCAAGACGCATGGGATCTGCTTCAAGCCGGGCGACAAGATCGACTTTCGTGGCTACTCGGACGCGGACTGGGCCGGCGACCTCGCCGACCGCAAGTCCACTTCAGGCTACACGTTCATGCTCATGAGTGCGCCTGTGAGCTGGGGAAGCAAGAAGCAATCAAGTGTGTCGCTGTCCACCAGCGAAGCGGAGTACATCGCGCTCAGTCTGGCTATCCAAGAAGGCAAGTGGATTCATCGCCTGCTATGCGAGATTCTGGCGGCCGCTAATGAGACTGGACCCGAACTCATGATCCGCGAAGACAACCAGTCGTGCATCAAGATGACGAAGAACCCAGTGAACCACGGTCGCGCCAAGCACATCGACATCAAGTACCACCACATCCGCGATGAAGTCAAGCGCGGCGAAGTCAAGCTCCAGTACTGCGAGACTTCTGTGATGCTAGCGAACATCATGATGAAGGCGCTTGCGGGACCACGCCACACGGATCTGACGGTGGCTCTCGGCATTCGTGGGACTTCGCATTGAGGGGGCGTATTGAGGGTTGCTGGTCTTGGGTACTGTGTACCAGTTGTACCCATTAACCGGTTAACCCGAACCGGTCCAATCCGAACCCACGTTGATTATGGTGATTACGGTAAGTTGTTTACGCCACCGATGATTAGACGAGTAGGATGATTGGATGAACACCGGTGAGTGATGGTTGATTAGATGCACTAGGTGATAGGACGCAGGGTCGCGTGTCTATAACAGTAGGGTGTAAGCTCCAACAATTCAATCACTTTCGAATCTTCATTCTACCCCTCAAGTGCCTTCGCTCCGGTCCCGCCGTCTGCGACGTCCCTCCCTCCGCTTCGTCCAAGCTTCGTGTCCAAGATCCATACCTTCCATCACAGCCCCCTTGGCGTTGACGTTGCGCGACTTCAGGAAGGCGAGCACGGCTTTCTCAGCCCGACGACCAGCGTCCAGGACTTGATCCTTGTAGTCCGGCGCCTTGGGGTCCAGCGTGAAGCCTTCGCTCAAGAAGAGCTTCATGAACGCCGTGGCGTGGCGAAACTCGGACTTCTTCTGGCGGTCGGCGGAGTCCCAGACGCGTGGCACCCGCGTGTACCATTCGAACCACGCGCTGGACAGGTTGGTCGTTGCTTTCTTTCTGCGCTTGGGTTTTAGCTCTTGATCTGACGTATCTTGTGCCTGTGGCTCCTCATCGGGTACTTGTTCTCGCTTACACTTTAGTTGCGCAGCCTCCACGATTGTAAGACGCGCGGAGAGGGCTCGGTTCGAGGCGATAAGCTCATCAATGACAGCTAGAAGATGATGATGGACTTGGCATGAGTGCGTCTTGGATTCGTGTGCTTGTTCTGCAACAGGTTCAGCAGGTGAAGCTTGTTTGTTGAGCGCAACCGACAATGCGAGCACGTCAGCTGTCGAGATCCCCGCGGAGGCCAAGCACTCTTCCACGCGCTCAACAATCGGGGCATCCGGAGCCAGCGCCTTTAGCTGCGGGTAGTAGCGGACCAGGTATGCCGTGAGGACGGTGAGGTCCTTGCTGCTTACGTTGAGGCTGTGTTCCTTGAGTCCAGTACAGGTGCTGAACAGGAATTCGCGCAAGGATGCCAGACGCTCTTGAGCTCCATGATCCAGCGCCGCAGCATCAAGGACAACAGGAGCTGCGTCGGCCTCCCAACCGCTCAGCACTCGCGCAACCTTCCGGTCTTCCCGCGGCGTGTTGTACACGTAGGCGAACCCTTTGTTGACCTTGCCCATCTCCCATGCACCGCGGTCGAAGATCCACTGAGTGGCAAGGCGATCGTCTCCGTTAGCGTGCTGAGCGCCGCCGCGTCGGAAGGAGTGGGAAGTCAAGTCGGTCGTGGCTCCCGCGGGCTCGGCAACGCGCTTGAGGAGGCGGTTGACATACGACTGAACACCGTCTTCACCGCGCGTCTTCTCCCCAGCGCTGGCCTTCGTTGTACTACTCACTCGCGCTTCTGTGCTTGCAGGTTGGGGACTTGAGGTGCAGCTTGGCACGGGACTTGGCGCGGGAACGGGAGCGGCGACAGCAGGCGAGGGTGGCATCAGGGCGACCCTGAGCGTAGCTGGCACTGCTTCTAGCAAGGCCTGCAGTGGCACACCGGGGTCTAGCGGCTTCTCGCTCGTCGCAACAAGCTCAGGGAGCTGGCTTAACAGAGCCGCGCAGGGCGCGGCCTGCATGACGAGAGCTACCGCGAGCGAGTGAAGTGTGGTGTGGTAATACCACTAAAATTCTCTTCTACCAAAAGGTATTAGAGACACCAACAACACGCTAACCCGCAAAGGTAAGCGCTTATTGGATCAAAACCTGAAGGCCAGGAACGATCCCTTACACCGGGTCGGTTGCAAGCGCCTCTGTGCACCTTAGGTTATCTTCGGTCAACCCAAAAACCTGTACCGCTAGCCACGAGCTAAGGCTAGGATACTATGTAGCGCTTTCGCGCAACCCCACTGCAGTCCCTCAGGAAGGAAGGGTACCGGCGTGTTAGGCCTTATACAGGGGGACCAAGGTAAAACCTCGGTAGGTAGACTAATACACTCAGGGACACTCTAATCCCACAAATATATACTGAACGATACTCTAATACCGTTCCTGCCTCTCCGACCACACCAACTCTTGGCGCTGCCAAGGAAACTCTCGGTCAATGCACGATAAGCTCCCCGACAGGCATCCACACGCAGCCGAGCGTGTCCAGGCACTACAATAAGCTAGCTACATTTACCGAAGTCGGACTTGACCCTTGTTGGCTTAGGGGGAAGACTGTCTTTTTACTACTGAGTTTTCTGAGGCCCTGGGGGGCTCGTTCTGGCCATCCTATGATGCGTCCTATGTCCCTATACAAATATCTAGTGTGAACGATCGCAATAAGGCGATTCCGGACACATCAAATGACGACCGCGGCTACACTAATAAGTGCGGCCGAAGTACGTAACTAAATGCATCTGTACCTAAAAGTGGGTACCATGAAGCCTCGTTCGGGGTTGTATTAGGACCCGACGAGGCTCCGGCCACTACCTGTCACTCCAACGAGGATAATGTCGCCAGCTTAACCAAAGCAGCCACTTACATCTCGCGCTTGACTGCTCCTTGATCATTGTACCTTGATTCTTGGGCGACGGGCAATCGCTCCGGTAATCTCCATTTTCCGATACCACAGAGGCGGGCATGTCAGGAAGTCCTCCTTGTCAGGTATGAGCGTTAACCCTTGTTCTTCAGCCGTTTTAACGCGGAGGAGCCGCAGGTAGAAGACGCCGTCCGCTGACACTGACACATGTTGCTTGCGCAGGTAGCCTAGGTCCGACGAGCGGCCGAAGCAGTGCCACTTGAGGCAGGCTAGCGCAGCATCTTGATAGTCCGAGTTGACACGTGCTGTGCTGTAGACATAGCGAATTAGAGAACCTAAGTCCTCTTTAGTACATGGCGGCGCTTTGTTAACGAGTCCTCCTTTCTCACGTTTTAAGCAGTGCTTATCTAGAGTTTTCCCTTGTTTTAACAAGTTCATCTCCGTGGGTAAACGCAGGTGTGGAAACTCGTTAAATAGCCACAGCTTGACGTTTTTATAGTACGATGTAGCTGTGTTACGAGCTAGCTTACCTTTCTTACCGTTATTAGTGGCGAAATAGTAGCCGAAGCGGTCCATTGTGGCAGCCAAGCGTTTGCCCGAGGGGTCTGTATGCATGCTTGCACGAAACAATTCCATGCTCACACCCTCGACCTCTAGCATTCTCTCGAACGCGTTAATCGCCGTCGTTCGCGCCTTTTGGGTACAAACACAGAGAGGCTCATGATGACCGCGAGGACACTTTCGTTATGCAATATTGACACTGGTGGCTGTCCACCGGTGTCTCGCTACCTAGAATAAGTTATGCCTACAGTAGGAATTTGCCTAGTTGTCTGAATCGCCAAAATATTTTGAAAATATTTTTTGTACTGGGTTTCAGTATGATTATATACATATTCAGCCTAGGATTCCGACAAATATATGTAGGGAAGTGTCGGAAAGGATTTCCCTACCCCTAGTTGATTTTATTGGCTGAAATTACTCCAAGTCAGAATATGATAGGCTGTTATTTCTATAGAGACGACCATGAAACAATCCTGGTCTCTTATCTGTCGGAAAGACCACTATATTCATCCTTACCGTACAGTAGAGTTGCTCCTGGGTAAAAGGCCCAGAGCTTGGAAGTAGCGACACTCAAGACAATATCACGATCCGCAGATGGTGTTGTTGTTACTGTACACTGTGAGCATGGATACCTCCGTGACACAGCTGCGGTCTATCGTAAGCTGCTTCCGCCGAGCTTGAGCACATTTGAAACCAACTTGTAAACTGAGTCACTTCCGCATTTGCCGTCAAGACGCCAAGCAACTCAATGCGTGTATCATGGTCGCGTCATTCGCCAGTGTGGGACTCGCGCTGTGCTCGCTCATCGCTGCTCAAAGCGGTCTTGCATCCGCTGCCGGGTCTGCTGACCTCGGCTTCTGCCTGACCAAGGCCAGTATCGAGAACTCGGTGCCCACCACAGCATGGGCTTTGGCCGTAACGACGGAACTCTGATCATCAACCTCAAGAACATGAAGGTGCTCAAGTACGACGAGTCGACCAAGCTGCTAACTGTCACGTAGCTGTTGAATGTCTTGAGCTCTTGAGTGTAAATCCACAACTGACTTTTGAATTAGCTGCCTGAAGGTTTATCTACGCTCTTCGTTCTCCTAGATCTCTTCGTAGTTCTCCTAGCAAACTAATCCTACTTCAACATCAACATCAAGCATGTGCCAAGGCTTCTCACCTGAAGCCTGGTAAACGTCAAACATGCAGCCGTGCTGCTGGTCTCGGAGAGCAGCACGAGCGTTCTGAGCAGCACGTCACTGCGGCTGCTCACACTAACCTACGGAGACCCCGTGATTGCCAGTCTTATGTGGAATGACCACAAGCGAACTCTGCCTCACGGCCGCTGCGCTGACGTCGGCATGACGGGCATTGCTTCGTCCGGATTCGCCACGCTTTCGCGTCACCGCGGAACTGTGCTGGACAACATCGTCGGCGTGCGCGTGGCTCTCGCCAACGGCAGCATCGTGGACGCCGATGCCGAGCACAATTCCCATCTGTTCTGGGGCGTGCGTGGCGCCGCCAGCTCCATGGGCGTCGTGCTGCAGTTCAAGATGACGACGCTGGAGCCTCCGTCTCAGCGCGTGACCAACTACACCATAGTAAGCACCGAGTCGATATCTAGTGGCGCAAAGTGGCATCTGTTGCTGAGAAGGCTGCGCTGAGAAGGCTATTAGCGAGTACCAGTCACGTGCACGAAGTAGCTAGTGTACGTGATGACCATCGTCAAAGTGCAACGAGCGACGCGCAGCAACTGTAGCCAAGGCTCTGAGTGCCAGGATGCTTCCAAGGACCAACAGAGCTTCAAGGAGAGACGACCCAGCAGCAAGGACTACAACAGGAACAGGATCGAGGACGGACGACGCAAGGAGGGTACGCAAGTACTGGTAAAGATATCCGAAGCGGCGGCGAAAGATAGCAAGCAGCAGTCAAGACGGCGGCGGCGACGGGGTGAACAAGCGGAGGAAGAGTCGAAGAGAGCATGACATCGAGGATAGCACACAAGGGGCGTGGAAGAACGAAGGGGTGAGCGAGGCAACGTTGGAAACTCGCCGACGTGCCACCTCACCCAAGGCAACGACCAAGACGGACGATTGGCCAAGGTGTGCTGGTCAGAAGCCGTTGGCCGGCACCCATGGCGCCCACGCCACCAAGTGATTGCAGTAAAAGTGTAGTCCGTATCGAAATAGCGCTGTAGGGTACAGATTAACCCATACAGTAGAGCCAAGCAGAGTGTAACGTCAATACACGAAGCAGTTGGTGGTAGCAAGTCGACTAAGGTCAAAGTGCAGTCGAAGTGAAGAGCCCGGTCCGAGGTGACGAGCAGCGTGCACACAGAGTCACAGTGCACACGTGCGTCCATCGACGACCAGTACCCCGCGGACACATCCGCCGGAAGGGAGAACCCGCGAGTTGTGCGCGCACGTGGGCACAGTTCACAGAGGGACAGCTCCAGTCAGCTATCGCCTACCTGGGCCCGATAAGAAGCGGAGGGGTCGAGGATCACGTGCGAGCACCTGGGATTGGCGACGTGCAAGGCGTTGTGCGTGTCGGATATCGCGTGGAGCGGTGTATATTTGTATAGGTGACGAATTGGCGTTGCTAGCCGCCGAGGACCCCGGCGCTGCAGAGCCGCGGACTCGGACAAGGTGCGGACGGTAGCTGCAGAAGGGCAGATCGCTTACTCCATCACCTTCAACGAGACGTACACCCCCACTCAGCAGGACAACGTGGACGCCCTGCTGGGCACGCAGAAGTGGGCTCTGAGCAAGGACAACGACGACCGCCTCTCGATCCGCTACTTCTTCAAGACTAACACCTACATGTCGGGCTTCTTCTACGGCTCCACGGACGAAGCCACTGCTGTGTTGGGCTCTTTGATGAAGAACCTGCCCCCGAGCATGGTGCTCAAGAAGAACGAGTTCGACTTCTGGGCCTCCGAGGAGATCACGACCGCGGGTATCAGTACCAAGGGCATGTCGCCTCGTATGTACTTCTAGATCACGTCCATGACAGGCCGCAACGACGTTCCGCTCGACAACTCCACGGCTTGGGCGCTGTACTCCAACACCGCGTACGCCCCCAAGTTGCCCGACTCCACCGCGTCCGGGTTCATTGACGTGTGGGGAGGCGAGTTCACGAAGACGATCAAGGGCGACACCTCGGCCTGGAAGCACGACAACAACCTGCTCCTTGTTCGCTACGACCTCCGCTCAAAGGCGTACAACATCACCTTTGCTGATAACAGCATCACTACCATGCGCGGTAACTTCTACAAGTTCGTGGACGCGTACAAGGCGGCCGGCGGAACCCCTGGCGCCCTCATTACGTACCGTGACGAGCGCTGGACGATCGACGAGACTGCCAAGATCCTCTACGGGGGCGGCAACTTCGAGCGTCTGTAGAAGATCAAGACTGCGTACGACCCGAACGAAATGTTCAACACGGATCCACAGGCAATCCCAGCGTTGTCGGCCTAGACGTCGTCCACAAGGTTGCCGTAGGGCTCAAGACGCTTACCGCTTCTGGAGTGGCCAACGCAGAAGGAAGTGGAAAGTGGACTCTGCAGTGCTCCTGTGTAGTTGATGATACAAGTATTGTGTACGTGGCCATTGACTCGAGACAACCTCATTTGCACACCCGCGATGTCTACATGCAATACCTATTGCAGGTTGCAGACAGATCCCTTCTGGCACAACGCCACAAGACGCAAACGCTCAGATCTCGAACCAACGAGTGTAGCCGACTAAGCAGGTGAAAGCCTAGCCTTACACGTTGTCTTTCTCCTTTGGTAAAGTGTCGTAAGTATCCATACCACATATCGAGTTCATTACACAGACGTAGGTTACCGTATCGAGACTGTCCTCCTCGAGACTCGACTCGATCTCCAATGGAGATTCTTCATCGAAGCTGTGCGCCTCCCCTACATCCCCATCGCGGGTTGGTATCCAAACGCATGGCCGCCATGCTCCCTATCGTTTACGGTAAGAAGGCTGGCATACGCTTCCTCCTTGTCGCTGCGGGCGGCAGGCACCAACGCATCAATTTGTATGATAGACCATGACGAAGAATTCGTTGAAAACAGGTGCGGAGCCGTCGGGGGCTGCTGAAGAACGAGCGGTGTTGGGAAAATAGGGTCGCGTTCATCCAGGTTAGCAGATGCTGCGTTAATACACGCGTGGATTAATGCGCTCGTGGTGTCGCTGTCGCTGTCGCGAGAGAGACGCGGTTTCACGATCCTAGGCTCGACCCGCTGGAATGCTCGGCTCGGCCAGGTTGGACTTCGGACTCGGTGCTCGCATGTTAGCAGCCGTATACACAGCGTACGATTTCACGATTGAAAGTCCACAGCTGGCGATTATTGCGCCGAGCTCTCCGTTCTCGCGGTGGCTCTTCCAGGGACGGACGCTAAGTGGTCGAGGAGCTGCGTTGACATGATCCCGCTCTCCAGTTAATCACTCACTCCTACATTTGCCGCCTAGCACTCAAGTCTTCAACCAGAAACTCGAGCTCCAGACGAACGAACCATGGTCTCGATCTCCGGCACCAGTCGCGCGATCTTCGCTGTTTGTTCCCTCATCGCCGCTCAGGGCGGCTTTGCTGCCGCTGGCGCGACTCAGACTGACGTCGGCGCGTGCCTCGACAAGGCCGGCATCGAGAACTCGTTGCCCACGACGTCGACCTGGAAGGCTGACACGGAGGCGTGGAACTCGCGTGTGAGCCCCGTGCCGTCGGCCGTTGCCTTCCCCAAGAACGAGGAGGAGGTGTCGGCCGCGCTCAAGTGCGCCGCCGACGCCGGCGTGAAGGTGACGACGCTAGGCGGCAACCGCTCGTTCTCGAGCATGGGCTTCGGCCGCAACGACGGTGCTCTCATCATGAACCTCAAGCACCTCAAGCACCTCGAGTACGACGCGTCCACTGGCCTGCTGTCGTACGGCGGCCCCGTCATGATCTCGGAGGCCGCCAACTACATGTGGAGCAAGGCCAAGCGCACCCTCCCCCACGGCCGTTGCCCCGACGTCGGCATGACTGGTGTGGCCGCTTCTGGCTTCGGCACCCTCTCGCGCGCCAGCGGCACGGTGCTGGACAACATCGAGTCTGTGCGCGTGGCGCTTGCCAACGGTTCTATCGTGAACGCCAACGCCAAGCAGAACTCGGACCTGTTCTGGGGCGTGCGCGGCGCCGCCAGCTCCCTGGGCGTGGTGCTGGACTTCAAGATCAAGACGTACAAGCCTCCGTCGCAGACCGTGACGAACTACACGATCGAGTTCAACTCGAGCGCCAAGCCGACGCAGCAGGACAACGTCGACGCGCTCGTTGGCACGCAGACGTGGGCTCTGAGCAAGGACAACAACGACCTGCTGTCCATCCGCTTCAGCCTCAAGACCAAGTCGACGCTGCAGGGCTTCTTCTACGGCTCGTCCAAGAAGGCCAAGACGGTCTTCGCCTCGCTCATGAAGAACCTGCCGCCGTCGATGGTGCTCAAGACGAACGAGTACGACTTCTGGGCGTCGGAGGCCATCTCGACCCCCGGCCTCGTGGAGCAGACGCTCACCCCTCGCCGCTACTTCTACATCGCATCGGTCACGATCCCCCGCTCGAAGCCGCTCACCAACGCGACGGCCTGGGAGCTGTTCTCCAACACGGCCTTCGCTCCTAAGCTTGTGGACGCTTCGGCCTCCGGCTTCGTGGACATCTGGGGCGGCAGGTACGCCAAGGGCGTGAAGCCTGGTGCGTCGGCGTGGAAGCACGACAACAACCTGCACCTGGTCCGTTGGGACATGCGCTCGTCGGCCTTCAACGTTTCGTTCGCTGACAGCACGATGACGACCATGCGCACCGGTTTCTACAAGTTCGTGGACGCCTACAAGGCTTCGGGCGGCGTGCCCGGTGGCTTCACGACGTACCGTGACGAGAAGTGGACGGTGGAGGAGATGGCCGAGTACCTGTACGGCGGCGGCAACTTCGCCAAGCTGCAGAAGATCAAGACCGTGTACGACCCGAACGAGATGTTCAACACGGACCCGCAGGCCATCCCTGCTCTGGCTTAGGAAACCAGATAGATCAAAATCGTATTGTCACCTTCGTTACAGAAGATGTCCAATTTACAAATTCATGTGACGTGTGAGCCTTAGAATAGTTTTTTCAAACTAATGAGGTGCCCCTTCGTTCAACGCAAATTCTATAATGAGGCACCCCTAATAGTTTTAGCAGAGCCGAGCAGTGCTGAATCACCAGACATCAACAAACTAGGATTTTGTGCCTAATGCCAATTTGGACTTGAAATCGGTACTTTGGAAACCTTTAATTAGACACCATACAAAGATCTATATATTTATAAACATATGGTTTAGAGAATCTGCAAGTCGCTTTCAGTATGTATGCGTTCCTGTCATGACCGAGTATGAAATCGCTCGCACGCCAGGACTCATTATGGTAGTCTCGACAGTGCGTCTAACAGTAAGAGTTTATATTGTAGTGATGCCAGGTCCACCAAGCTGGAGAGCTATCCTCTGCTGATGCTAGCCATAATACCTGAGAAATCGCAAGCTCCTCGCTCGTTCTGTGGTATGCATAGCACCATCCATAAGACACTGTACGGTCACGAAGGTTTGATAGTCAGCCGGGTGCCAGGTTACACGTACATGCAATAGCTGTTTTCTTATTTACTACGATTACTACTGGTGGATTAGCATGTTATTCACGATTGCCTGGACGACCCAACGCTCATAACTCGACAGGTACTGCTGCCGCGGAGTACGCTATTTCGCACGAGAGCTTCGTTGGTATACCAAATGCACAGGGCAGAGTGAAGGTCGACCATGAACCATGTTCCAGCAAAGCGTAGAGATCTGTATCGCGGAGTATCTATCTGACTTCGTTACACTTGGCTAAGTATCATGGAGTACTCGCAGTGAAGTACAATAGTTCTGTCCGCAAGACTACATCTCCCGTGTCTTCATGCGCCACCTACGAATTGGCACTATGGGAGATTTCACGGTGCTATCCGGCACGGACTCTCGAGTACATAGACTTCGTTTGAACTCGTGTGCTGCGTCGCCTTGCAACTACTTACTTCAAGCTAAGACGTTGATTGTTGGGATGACATTCACGAACGTAAATATCGTACTACAAACCCTTTAGGGTATTTTTTCTTTGCTTTCTGCTAGATGACACGTAAATTATCTACTAGCTTGCTCATATCTGCATAAGTGGCTCATTAAGTTACTTACCCAGATACATTCATATTGTGTCTTCGTCCAGGGTGGCGATGCCGGACGTGGCATCTTTCCTAAGAGCATCTCCAGCGTATTACTCGTGTAAGTCAGCGAAGTGTACTTGCAATCAAGTACCACCCATCTCGGATATTAGTTTGTGGAGATATGAAACAATTGGCGGGAACCCGGGTTCCCGCAAATGATACCGACCAAATCGCGAATTATTTATTTTATTTTCGGCCCCATATTGGTACCGTTGGGGCAAGTTAAACCATCAAACCCAAGTGCTGTCAACGAATGAGAACCACAAACCTGTCACCGGTACTGAGTAGATCCGAATAAGTTATTCGGAATAACGTACCTTACCATGTCAAAGTCGAGCAGGAGGTTAGCGATGTGGCCGGAAAGCCTTCTACCGCTCTACCAGGGAAGAGTCTGGATTTTCATGGAGAGACACAGGACGGGAGCGATGACGAATTCACCTTCCGTTTCTCTACCGAGCTTAACCCTTTCGCGAGTATCCTCAATAAATTATAGTATACAACTCATTGATATTTCCTTCTAAAAGGGCGCTCTAGGCGTCCTTTTACAAAGTTACGGAGCCTTTTCGGTGTGTCTCATGGGACATGCCATCTACGGTGATTTGCAGGATACATAGAATGTATGCGTATAACTTAGAATTTGTATTGGCAATGATTACATGATGATTACTCTGCGTACCGATTATGATTTGTTTTAAAAGGTTGATTACTGGCTTGAACTTGTGCAAAAGGGCACAGAATGCGCCCTTTAAGAGGGGGTACACTCTACCGTGTTTTGGAAAATCATCTAAAGGGCGCTTTCTGTATCCTTCTACCGCGAAAGGGTTAAGCTAAGTTCAACGTAGGTCATAGACCCACACTCCAATACATTTGACCATACATGGGTACCGGTAGTTTTGGGGGAACCGGGGTCCCGATGGGTACTCGGGTTCCCGCCAATTGTTTCATAGAAGCAAGCTTGGTCGACCTTCACTCTGCCCTGTGCATTTGGTATACCAACGAAGCTCTCGTGCGAAATAGCGTACTCCGCGGCAGCAGTACCTGTCGAGTTATGAGCGTTAGGTCGTCCAGGCAATCGTGAATAACATGCTAATCCACCAGTAGTAATCGTAGTAAATAAGAAAACAGCTATTGCATGTACGTGTAACCTGGCACCCGGCTGACTATCAAACCTTCGTGACCGTACAGTGTCTTATGGATGGTGCTATGCATACCACAGAACGAGCGAGGAGCTTGCGATTTCTCAGGTATTATGGCTAGCATCAGCAGAGGATAGCTCTCCAGCTTGGTGGACCTGGCATCACTACAATATAAACTCTTACTGTTAGACGCACTGTCGAGACTACCATAATGAGTCCTGGCGTGCGAGCGATTTCATACTCGGTCATGACAGGAACGCATACATACTGAAAGCGACTTGCAGATTCTCTAAACCATATGTTTATAAATATATAGATCTTTGTATGGTGTCTAATTAAAGGTTTCCAAAGTACCGATTTCAAGTCCAAATTGGCATTAGGCACAAAATCCTAGTTTGTTGATGTCTGGTGATTCAGCACTGCTCGGCTCTGCTAAAACTATTAGGGGTGCCTCATTATAGAATTTGCGTTGAACGAAGGGGCACCTCATTAGTTTGAAAAAACTATTCTAAGGCTCACACGTCACATGAATTTGTAAATTGGACATCTTCTGTAACGAAGGTGACAATACGATTTTGATCTATCTGGTTTCCTAAGCCAGAGCAGGGATGGCCTGCGGGTCCGTGTTGAACATCTCGTTCGGGTCGTACACGGTCTTGATCTTCTGCAGCTTGGCGAAGTTGCCGCCGCCGTACAGGTACTCGGCCATCTCCTCCACCGTCCACTTCTCGTCACGGTACGTCGTGAAGCCACCGGGCACGCCGCCCGAAGCCTTGTAGGCGTCCACGAACTTGTAGAAACCGGTGCGCATGGTCGTCATCGTGCTGTCAGCGAACGAAACGTTGAAGGCCGACGAGCGCATGTCCCAACGGACCAGGTGCAGGTTGTTGTCGTGCTTCCACGCCGACGCACCAGGCTTCACGCCCTTGGCGTACCTGCCGCCCCAGATGTCCACGAAGCCGGAGGCCGAAGCGTCCACAAGCTTAGGAGCGAAGGCCGTGTTGGAGAACAGCTCCCAGGCCGTCGCGTTGGTGAGCGGCTTCGAGCGGGGGATCGTGACCGATGCGATGTAGAAGTAGCGGCGAGGGGTGAGCGTCTGCTCCACGAGGCCGGGGGTCGAGATGGCCTCCGACGCCCAGAAGTCGTACTCGTTCGTCTTGAGCACCATCGACGGCGGCAGGTTCTTCATGAGCGAGGCGAAGACCGTCTTGGCCTTCTTGGACGAGCCGTAGAAGAAGCCCTGCAGCGTCGACTTGGTCTTGAGGCTGAAGCGGATGGACAGCAGGTCGTTGTTGTCCTTGCTCAGAGCCCACGTCTGCGTGCCAACGAGCGCGTCGACGTTGTCCTGCTGCGTCGGCTTGGCGCTCGAGTTGAACTCGATCGTGTAGTTCGTCACGGTCTGCGACGGAGGCTTGTACGTCTTGATCTTGAAGTCCAGCACCACGCCCAGGGAGCTGGCGGCGCCGCGCACGCCCCAGAACAGGTCCGAGTTCTGCTTGGCGTTGGCGTTCACGATAGAACCGTTGGCAAGCGCCACGCGCACAGACTCGATGTTGTCCAGCACCGTGCCGCTGGCGCGCGAGAGGGTGCCGAAGCCAGAAGCGGCCACACCAGTCATGCCGACGTCGGGGCAACGGCCGTGGGGGAGGGTGCGCTTGGCCTTGCTCCACATGTAGTTGGCGGCCTCCGAGATCATGACGGGGCCGCCGTACGACAGCAGGCCAGTGGACGCGTCGTACTCGAGGTGCTTGAGGTGCTTGAGGTTCATGATGAGAGCACCGTCGTTGCGGCCGAAGCCCATGCTCGAGAACGAGCGGTTGCCGCCTAGCGTCGTCACCTTCACGCCGGCGTCGGCGGCGCACTTGAGCGCGGCCGACACCTCCTCCTCGTTCTTGGGGAAGGCAACGGCCGACGGCACGGGGCTCACACGCGAGTTCCACGCCTCCGTGTCAGCCTTCCAGGTCGACGTCGTGGGCAACGAGTTCTCGATGCCGGCCTTGTCGAGGCACGCGCCGACGTCAGTCTGAGTCGCGCCAGCGGCAGCAAAGCCGCCCTGAGCGGCGATGAGGGAACAAACAGCGAAGATCGCGCGACTGGTGCCGGAGATCGAGACCATGGTTCGTTCGTCTGGAGCTCGAGTTTCTGGTTGAAGACTTGAGTGCTAGGCGGCAAATGTAGGAGTGAGTGATTAACTGGAGAGCGGGATCATGTCAACGCAGCTCCTCGACCACTTAGCGTCCGTCCCTGGAAGAGCCACCGCGAGAACGGAGAGCTCGGCGCAATAATCGCCAGCTGTGGACTTTCAATCGTGAAATCGTACGCTGTGTATACGGCTGCTAACATGCGAGCACCGAGTCCGAAGTCCAACCTGGCCGAGCCGAGCATTCCAGCGGGTCGAGCCTAGGATCGTGAAACCGCGTCTCTCTCGCGACAGCGACAGCGACACCACGAGCGCATTAATCCACGCGTGTATTAACGCAGCATCTGCTAACCTGGATGAACGCGACCCTATTTTCCCAACACCGCTCGTTCTTCAGCAGCCCCCGACGGCTCCGCACCTGTTTTCAACGAATTCTTCGTCATGGTCTATCATACAAATTGATGCGTTGGTGCCTGCCGCCCGCAGCGACAAGGAGGAAGCGTATGCCAGCCTTCTTACCGTAAACGATAGGGAGCATGGCGGCCATGCGTTTGGATACCAACCCGCGATGGGGATGTAGGGGAGGCGCACAGCTTCGATGGAGAATCTCCATTGGAGATCGAGTCGAGTCTCGAGGAGGACGGCGTTGATAGCATTGAGTCGTTCGCGGCAAGACGGCACCTCCTATAGTATCACACATTAGTAGAACCTACGAGCTGAACAATAGCGATTTGATCTTACAATACAGTACCTGTAAATACTCGCCTTGCACGGATCACCGGACGTGGTCCGCAAAGTGCGGCTTCTTGCATTACTGCGCTTTGGTGGTCGTCTTAGGTATGCACGGGAAAACGTCAAAAGGTGTATGAATTTGAAACGTTTTGTCAAAAGCGGATAACTTGTGTCATTAGGTGTATGCTAGGTTGTCGGTATGACAGTATGTGTATGTGGTTCCAAGCGCACTAAGGTGCATGATAAAGCTGCATCAGCAACGAATGCGGTGACTGGTGTGTGGGCTTTGATCCAAATCCATAAAACCCGGGGGTAGGAAGGCTTCTACCTGATGCAACTAGCCCGGTTCGTCGTGTCCATGACTTTGATAGCGAATTGTACGGCTGAGGGACTACAATGAACGTCGTTATCCATTGTAGCCAGGCCTCAGCGTTGCCACAGTTCTACAATACCTACACTCTCCCCCGGTTGGGGGCTCTCACTAGAGCTCCTACACCTCCGAAATTCAGATGCAAAACCTACCTAGTATAGTCATGCTATATACGCTTGCGTTGGTAGTTCCTTGTAGCTACAATAGCGAAGTTGTCGAGTACAGTTGCTCTATATGCTATTATTAGTTGACCGTGTTCGCTACGAGCGTGTCGTTAATAAACTACTGTGCTTGGAAGCTCGATCCTGGGTCTGTATGACCCGACCTCGGCCGAAATACCGCGGCAACCAAAACGTGTGTCAGTACGTGTATGATGAGACATGACGCGACGTGACGCCCACGACCACTACACCTATTGACAAACGTTTTCCCAACGCATACACCTTTTGACGATTTCCCGGTATGCACCGGTAATCATATTTCTTAGATGAATTCCCATGAAACAGCTGAAGAAGCGAACAGCGAGGTCGACAGTTGTGCTGCTTTGAATCAAGACATGTAAAGAGTGACAGAATCGTGTACATGCAGTGAAACACACACAACAAACCCTACAAATCCTTTTGACTTGGCTTTACTATAGTGAATGGGAGGGATGACGCGTTTTCATAAACGGACCAGCCGCGCTGCGCTTGGCTGGGCGCCCCTTCGGCACCCCCGCTGTTCGCTTCGCTCGCGATATATAGATTCTCTCACCTGGCGAGTGCAGCGCTCGGCTCGCTGGAATGCTCGTCACTGGGCCAGCCTCCGCTAATACCGCGTGGCCCTGCTTCGCGGGCTCCCCGCGCGGGTTTGCTGCGGCTACGCTCCTCGCAACCGCTCGCCTCCGTTGGCTGGCCTCGTCTACTTTATGATGTCGCCCATCCTCCGTGTGTTTTCACTGGAATGGAAGTGTGTTCTTACTATTTTGTCGTAAAGAGTGAGCGGGTTGCTACATGTACAATGTTGTACCAGTCCGTTCCAAATCTATTGATATGTACCACTATTTAGCTTGTTCCTAAACTATAGGAAAATACTAGTACTAGTTTCACAATGGCCAGAATCTGCAGATCGATCGAGAGGAGGCAGAAATGAGGCAGAAGTAACAGAGCACTTGATGCACCGTGGAAGTCGTCCCTCCCGCGCAAGCTTCGACTTCGACATGTGTCGAATCTTGAATGTGTTGTCACCACCAGCAGCAACACATTCGTTCAACACGCATTGGAGCGTCAAGAAGCCCGCGTCCAGTGTTGCCGGCGGCAGCTCGTCCAGCGCCACCTTCACGTTGGCCACTAGGTCGTCGAGGGTGTGGGCGGCCATTCGCTCTTGTCGCGACTGTAGGGCGTTGAAGACAGCAAGATCCAATACGTTCATATCAGGGCTGTTAGGCGGTTGGAACCGCAAGTGTTCATCGTACCCGGAGGCGTTTACTGCCTGCCTCCACGCCGCGTCGTCTGGTTGGATATGCGGGGAGGCGTTGTCTTGCTGCACGGTGACACGCCTCCCGTCCGCCGCACCCGGAAACTTTGCTTGGATCGACGGGAGCACGTGCTCCACCAGCATCTTGCGGTAGGTCTCCTTGTTGACGGCCACCGGATATGGCACCAGCGTTCCAGCGGGGCGATTGCGGCTGCTTCGTTTCGCTGGCTCGTGTGTCAAAAATGCCCAGACCCCCAGTTTTCCATCAAAGAACTTGCCGGTGATGGGGTCATGGCGCGGGCGAGCTACTGCTGCTAGCATCATCACCTTGGGAATATGACGCTTGCTCTTGAGTCGATGCACAGGCTTGGGCTCGTCCGGTAGAAGCACGAAGCGACGCTTCACCTTGCAGAGATAGAAGAGTTTTTCATCCACGTGGACTACATCTTCCATGTCACTGAAATGATGCGTTGCTGCACTTACGTGCCCCACACTAAATGCAATCCTCGACTTCTTGTTGTCGTCCGACAGCATGGGTTTGGCAACAGACGTCTCCACACGGGGCTTCCCGATGCTCACCTGTCGGAACAGCGTGGTTGGTGGGAGGAAACAGGCTTGGGCGGCTGCACGGATGGTGCTCCGGCGCTGCGGATCGACCGCGCGGAGGCGCTCCAGCTCGCGGGAACGGTCGACACGTCTGCGCCCAGTGCTGCGCATTCTTGTGGGCGATGCGTACACCCCGGTGCGTTGAAAGTTGCCCAGGGCCCGGCGCCTGACACGGCTGATGGTCTGAGCGCTGACCCCAAAAGTGTCTGCAGCAGCAGACAGCGCACCACGCGGTAGGGCGCCGACTGTCGCTCGGTGGAGGAGGACCGACACCACGAGGGCACGTTCCGCGTCCGAAAGGTGCTTGGTCTTGGGGTGCGAGGTCTTGTTGGGGTGCGACATCGAGTAGCTTGTTGGGTTTGGTAGGTGGGTGCTTGGTCGGGGAGGGGCGAAATCGTTAATGGCAGTGGTGGCTTCTTCATCGATGAAAGCATCATTGGAGCTTAAGCGCTTCCCCTGGCGCCAATTTTTCGAGCTGCGCGGAGCTCTGCACACCATTCAAACCGCTATGAGCAGGCGGTTGCATTACTACCAATCACACGGACATACAACTATTTTTAACCAATTGCGAGCCAAACGTGCTCAAACCTCCAGTAGATCTGGAACGGACTGGTAAATCTATTTGTACAAACCTAGGTCTGTGTAATGAACTCGGTTCGTGCTACTTACGACACAGCGTGTAAGTTTACATGTTGGCTTTCACCCATTCAGTCGACACTTCTTGGTTTGAGACCGAGCCATGGCGTCTTGCGACGACCTGCCAGGACCGAAAAGGTTATGTGTTAGGCGTCATGCTGCAGGTTACGCTCGACAGGCTACGTACCTACCATCATTGATGGCGTGGGACCTGTCTGCATGAACGCTATTGCAATGTTGAAGATGTTTTCCAGCGGTTTGTGTGGCGTAGGTTGAAGTAATACAAGGCAGCATCAAGTCTCGTTTGGTTTCTCGTATCATGGTACCACAAGGCGACACTGTTGAATCCCCTTGGTTGGTGACAGGTTGCTTCTATTTGTATAAATCCCCTACCGCCCTCTTGTCCTTCGTGTGCTTCAAGCAGAGAACGCTAATTCACACATCGATTTCATCTGGAGTAGATTTTGTCGGGTATGAATACCAGTGGCGCTCTCTTTGCATGAAATATCCAGCATTGTTGAACATAAGAAAAATACTTTTCAGTCATGAGCTCCTGGGGGAGTGCTGCTTTGCGGCAGCACCTCAATGCGGTGTATTAACAGCGGCACCTCTGGTTAAAGAGGTTGCCCATTGAAGTTTGCCGCTGCTGATGTCGGATTGAGCATGGAGCTTGCCATCGTTGTTGTCTGGTGGCTGTTCAGGCGAACGTATCGCTCGAATGCGCCTAACCCCCACCGGCAAAACTGCTTCACGGCTACGCTGTCGACTCCTGCTGCGAAAAGCGCCGATGCTCCGCGACTGCGAAATGAGTGGGTGTCGAAACGTTGGGTGTTGTGTTTGGGCACGGCGCGGCGAGGAAGGGTGGAGGTTGAGGAAGCAGTTGAGGGGTGTAGTGTAGTGTTGTTGAGGTGATGCTTGGGGTTCGAGGCAAGTTGAAAAGTGAGATTGAGACTTAGAGGTAAATACTGCTATCACTGCGAGACTGGCTGGCAGCAGAGGAGCTCTGCTGTCGAATCTCGGGCCCCATACAATACAAGTAATAGATCTAAATGTGCCTACAGCGCACCTCTGAATCTTGTACTTCGGCGGTGCGAGTAATCCCGTGCCGGCCGCATCATATTCGAATGCTCGGTCAACGCATCGAGCTTCTCCGTTCGGACGGAGGCATTTTGTTCACAAGAGAGATTCGCTTGCCTGTGGCAAGCTGCGAAAACGCAAGGAGTGCGGCGCAATTCTTACATTGTGGCTGTTGCCCGGTGGAAGCTGCTGCCGTCTTGATCATGTGCGCAATGTCTCGAACTTGAACGATTGAGCCCAGGGTGACTGTGCAGAGTGGATCAGTGTCTGGTAGCTGGAGTTCGCGTTGGTGCTGGACGAGAAACAATGTAGCGTGAATTGGGCAGAGCCACTCGGAGCCTGAACGCCCTATTGACCTGGTAGTGCCTTCCTTGTACTGATCATTTTTCCCACCACGAAATCTAACAGCGACTTCCGCATTTTTTTTCAAACGTGTTGCACGCCTTGCCGTTCTTGTCGAAGAATGAGATATTGGCTCGGGTCAGGATGAACTCGTAGGACTTTCTCCCGACTGCGAAATATTCGGATCGCCGAAGAAGAAGGAAAACCCCCAAGACCGCAGCCCCCCAGATAACGCGGTTGCGGGGTTGGCTGAAGTCGAGGAATTTGTGCATGATCCGTAGTAAAGGCGACCGTGACCGGCGACTTTCCCGTTTTATCGGCGTCTTGGCGGCGAATTCTGTTGATTGCGAGTTTGTGGCCGTCCGAGAGTCCGGGCACTGATTAAAGCAACATTGAAATGTTGGCGTTGCGTAACATTGAGCGCAACAATGGTGCCTCTGCCTAACATTGCACAATGTTACGGTATCTCTCGTAGCAGAATATTTGGTTTACCAATGTGACAATAGTGGCCACGCGTCGCCACGACAGCTCGACAGCTCGACAGCTCGACAGCTCGACAGCTCGACAGCTCGACAGCTCGACAGCACGACAGCGAAGCACGCTGTATCACTCGGGGCGTGCGCCAACAGCTTCCGCCGTTAACGCGGCAAGCGCGTCATGGTGTACGCGCCGAGTCGGCGCCGCCGACACATGCGGCAGGAGAATGGGCTCTACGGGATCTACGCGCAGCTCTACCTGGGCGCCACGTGTTGTCTATTCCTAGTTGGGAGGACACTCTAGCGTTGGCTTCGCCTGCGGACTTAGCGACGGCAGATCGTGTATGAGTCGCACTTCGATGGCCGGATCAGTGTCTTTCTTCTCAACTACCCCTAGCGGACTGCATACCACGTCGGACCACTGTTCTGCCTACGGGGTCGTGTGTGACATCAATATACAGGGGCACGCGCCAATGAAGCAGAAGGCTCGGCGGACCCCGCTTCGCTTCCTCGGTAAGCTGTACGAATTGCTGAAGGGTCTGCTGAAGGCCGGGCTTATCTCCTTCTCGGACAGCCCATGGGCGTCGCCAATCGTCATCGTCCTGAAGAAGAATGGGGTGGATATCCGCCTGTGTATCGACTACAAACTCGTTAATGCGATCACCGAGCTTATGGAGTACGCCATGCCCCTGGTGGATGACTTGCTGACGGACATGGAGGCGTACTTGTGGTTTTGCTCGCTTGACGCCGCTAGCGGCTTCTGGGCCATTATGATGACCGAACGAGCTCGGAAGATCTCTGCTTTCGTCTGCGCACTGGGGCACTTCGAATGGTTGCGTATGCCTTTCGGCCTGAAGAACGCACCGATGATCTATCAACACATGATTGACAACGCGCTTTGGGGCTTCGTCCAACCGACGGGAGGATGGTTTAAATTCTCGGAGCGCATGCGTCTAGCTGAAGAACATGACAAGGAAGCTCATGCTGGGGTGAACGAGGCTTCGACTGGCACGGCAAAGCCATTCCGGACCAAGTTCGAGGCCGACCGAGACAACTCGCTTGGTAAGGGAGCTGTAGCCGAACTGGTCAACAGCCCTATCGCCGACATGTTCGCCAACGGGGAGCCCGATGACTCCTCGTTGACACCAGTATTCAGTCGCCGGTCATTCGTGGATGATATCTGTTTCGGTGCCGAGACTTTCGAGTCGTGCTTGGCGACGCTAGACCGATTGCTGGCACGGTTTGAAGAGTGCCGTATTAGTATCAGCTTCACGAAGAGCATCTTTGTGCAGTCCAAGGTAGACTTCCTGTCCCACGAAGTTTCGACAGAAGGTATCCGACCGGACGCTAAGAAGCTGGCTGGGGTGGCCGAGCTTCCGTTCCCGTCAACGAGGAAAGGAATGCAGTCCTTCCTTGGGGCACTCAACTATTACAGTCGCTTCATCCTAGACTTCGCGGTCTATGGAGCAGCGCTGTACCAGCTTAAGGACGAGGACTTCCAGCCCGGGGGTGACCTCACCGTGGCCAAGCACAGCTTCGCGATGCTCCAACAGAAGGTTTCGGCAGCACCGATACTACGACACTTCGACTGGAAGAAGGAAGTGCATGTCATGTTGTTCGCCAACGAGTGGGCTCTAAGTTCCACGTTGATGCAAGAGCACGAGGGCAAACTACACCCCGTTCGCTTCTGCGGACGTGTTTTGAAGGATGCTGAGATGAATTATCACCCGGCCGAGAAAGAGGTCCTCGCGCTTCTGCTGATACTGAAGGTGTGTTATACTCAACTCGTTGGACAGCGAATCCGGGTCTACACTCGGTTTTCGACACTCGACTGGGTCCACAAGTCCAAGACATTGTTCGGTCGGGCTACCCAGCTCGCCGTCTTGCTGTCGCCGTGGCACCTGTTGGTCGAACGAGTCAAAGAAACCGACTGTTCGTGTGCTCAGCTACTTCAAGCCGGCTTGACGAACTTCGTTGACTTGGATAAGTCACTGGCGTTGGTCACACCCCGGACACGAGGGTCACCAACTGCTCGTTTGGACCCGCATCTGCTCTACGCACGCCTACCGCGGTCCTACCGAGGCTTCGTTATGTCGTTTGACGGGTCTGCGAAGACCGAGAAGAACGGTGGATACGGCAGTTGCTCGTGGATACTATGGAAGCTACCAGAGTGGACAGTAGTGCTTGCTGCGAGCGCTTACCTCAAGAACACCACGGTCAACCTCGCTGAGTACACCGGGATGAACAATGGCGTCTCTGCTGCATTACAGCATGGAGCCGACGATCTAGTTGTCGTTGGCGACTCGAGGCTCGCGATCCAGCAAGCCCTAGGGGTGATAGCCTGTCGGAAGGAGTCATTGCTGCAACAACTCAGCCACCACCAAGAACTCACGGCCAAGCTTCGGTCGGTGAAGTACCTGCATGTAGTGAGAGAGTTTAACGCTGCGACCGACTCTCTGGCAAGCGAGACTCTCGAGTACAAGGAGTTTACGGTGGTATCGTCGGACGACCGAGTATTAGAGCTGATGAAGCTGAACCGTATCGCTGAAGTCATCTACGAGGCTGCTGACGGTTGCGTCGTCGAGGACATACCCTCGGCCAACACAGTATGGGCCGTGGTAGCTTCTGCCAAACCTCGTAGCAAGCATTGTTTTCGATTTTGTGCGAAGAGAAACCGACCGCAGACGGCAGAACGAGACTGAACCCGGACACGTAGCTGTGATGACCAGACGTCAAACGAGAGCAAAGGAGAAACACGTCCGGTTTGCAGATGAAGTCTCGGTCACCGATCAGGGAGACGCATCTCACCGAGTAGAAGCCAATGGTGTGCCGAACGAGTCTCAGAATGAAGCAGAAGCTTCACCGCTGCGTGCCGAGACGTCACCAGGCCCACCGAACGCAGAAGACATTGAACCGCTGGTAGTACAGGAAGAACGCCGAAGGAGAATCGCCTCCGCTCAAGATGAAGAGTTACGGTGGTCGAATCTGAAGGCAGTGCTCCGGGGAGATGATGCGAAGATTGGATACAGAGCAGCACGAGATGCATGGAAAATGGCGGACCAATTTGTGTTTAGCGAGGACGATGTGCTATATTACACAAGAACGAGCCGTCGTTCAAGTGACGGCGAGCAAGCTGAGTTGAAGATGAGACTCGTGGTGCCCACAACGATGATCCAAGAGGTCCTGCAAAGCTGTCATTACTCACTTGAAGGCGGTCATCAAGGTATTACCCGTACGCTACATCGAGCGGCGAGAGACTATTACTGGATCGGCCAGTATGCCGATGTGGAGAAACACGTTAAGTCGTGCCCTGACTGCAGTCCAAGTAAGAGCCGACCTCAGTTCCGCGGGTGCTCGCCAGGGAACATCCTAGCCGAGAGACCCTTCCAACTAGTCTCTATGGACTTCGTGATACCGCTACCGAAGAGTCGCCGTGGCAATACGGCTCTCCTGCTATTCGAATGCTCGTTCACGGGATTCGTGATGGGCAAAGCCATGTCTGACACTACCGCCTTACTCGTTGCGCAAGCTTTCGAGGAGTGTGACTACCGACGTTTTGGAGCACCGTCCTTGATCCGTCATGACCGAGATCCTCGATTTATGAGCGAGGTCTTCCAAGCCTTCGCGGAAATGATGCAGTCTCGGTCGAGAGCGACCCTGAGCTACCGCCCGCAGGCCAACGGCCAGCAGGAGAGACCGGTGAAGACTATCATGCAGTCAGTCCGCGTATACGCTGAAGACCCACTACAGCAGGATTGGGACGAGATCGCCGAAAGACTGATCTTCGCCATCAATAGCTCCCGTGATACGACGAGGAAGGAAACTCCGTTTTACCTCGTTCATGGGTGGGATGCACAGTCGACGCTCAAGGCAATGTCCTCGTCACTCATTCGAGGCTTCGGTAGCCAAACTGACGCGCTAGCATGGCGCCGAGAGGTCAACCGACAGCAGGAAATCGCCCTGAGGATGGCCAAGGAGTACCAAGCCGCGGAAAAGGCTCGGAGAGCTGAAGAGCACAATGAGTCGCTTGGCAGGAAGGAGAAGGAAGCCATGGCAGGCGTCAACGAGAATAGAACCTCGGTCGACCGGGCACCGAGTTCCCCTGACCATAGTAGAGCTGCAGTGACGAGAACGAGGTTCTCTTTGCAGCCCGGGAGCAGAGTGTGGCTGTACATGGAGCGGGTTCGACCAGGACTGACCAAGAAACTAGCCCATCGGTGGCACAGACCGTTCCGCGTGAAGAAGAAGGTCGACGAATTTGCGTATGAGTTGGAATTACCCGACCGAAGTGGATACTGGTTCTACCCGGTGGTGCATGTTTCACGACTCAAGCCAGTGGACGAGTTCGAAGGCCGACCGAGGGTTCGTTTGGCTCGTGAGGTCACCGAAGACACTCGTCTTGACTTCGACGAGGAATTACTGCCTAAAGACAGTTTTGAGCCGGACCGCCTGGACGGCGAGTATGAAGTCGAGGCTATCCTCGATGACCGGACACCGTTGTTAACGAGCACTCACCGGGCCGTCCGAGAGTTCAAGGTGAAGTGGGTCGGCTATGACGAGCCGACATGGGAACCAGCGTCCAATCTCTCGTGCGGTGGCCTCCTGTACGATTACCTACGCCGGAAGCGAAGCGACCGACGTTTGCAAATGGTCCAGGTGGCCGACGAGGAGTAATTCTGCGCCCCAACGAGGATTGAACTGCTCGCGGGGGCAATCCAGCCCGCGATGTCAGACGAACGAGACTACTGGAGATGATGATTGAACTGCCAGCGAGGGCTATCCAGCTCGCAGTGACAGATGAAGAAAGTTACTGGAATCTGCATGTTACGTGTTAAGTGAACGAGTCACGATGGAATGGAGATATCGGAATGGAGCCAGGGGCAACGGAAGACGCAAGCAAGCCTCGGTCAAACCCTCAACAGACGAAACAAGTGATGATGAAGCAAATGGGAGGGCGACCGAGGCTTCGGACGCAGTGATTGCCATGGAAGTAGCACGAACAAGTGCGCTCGACTTCGTGGTTGAGTATGGAGTTGATGATGAAATGGGTATGCAAGCTGTCGACACCGGATACCCGCAGCAGACCGGGTGTACAGTTGTCAAAATTGGGCTGTCATGCGAAAACATACCCGCAACGGAGCTAGCGTATGTACGCCCGGTCTCCCGCGAATCAAGTCCGGTCTTCAACCAGCATAAGCCCGATCTTCTTGCAGGGAGACAAGACGAAGCCCGGCTGCCGCAGCTACGAACCAAGCCTCGTTTGAAGCAGCCACAGCGGTCGAGGGCAGAGAAGAAGCTCTGGGAACCGGTACCGAGTATTGAATGCGATGTGCGTTGACGCGAGAAGAGATTATGAAATGGAACGAACAACATGACGTTATTTTGGATTGGGATAGCACATGCAGCGTCGCCTAAAGCGCCACGGACCTCGGTCGACATTGGAAAAGAACGTGAACGAAACGGTGAAGCTGGAGCGGGGCCTAACGAGGCTAAATCTCCATCACAGCCTGAGCCAACACGCCCAGACTTGACCCGGCGGCGGAAGAAGCTTCACCCGACTCCTTCGTCTCCTCATCGGGGCTTGGAGAGCGAGAACGACGAGCGTTTGCGAACTCGGCCACCCATGGAGGGACCACAATCGAAGTCCGCAGAGAAGATTCGACCACGATCGACGACGCCACGGTTTCCCGAGTCGATCCGTTGGGGACAAACAACGGGACGTCGTTGCAAGGGGCGAAAGCCGTGTTGTAGGGGTGGTCTGCCGGCGCTTGGAACCAACAGTTACGCCACGGCTCGCGGGCATCCACGTCCGCCACCTCGGAGGCCCAGTCGTCGGTAGTAGGGACCCACTCCATCACCTCGAACGAGTATTGCAGGTACGACGGCTCCAGCAAAACCTCGGTGCGGTGTTGTGGAGGTTGTCCGTCGTACGTAATGGCCCCATTCCACACCTTGTGGAGCATCTGGTCTCGCAAGCGATCTGCACGATAACTGCGCTCTCGGGGGTACTTGGACCACGCTTGTCGAAGCGCTAGGACTTGCACGTTGCGCTGACCGAGGGTGCTGGCGAGGTTGTCGATATACGCCTTGACAGCTTTACCCCTAATCCAGTGGCGACGCTCCCACAAGGCGAAACCAAGGTCGCCCCTCTCGGTGGAGTGGTAGGAGTACCCCTGGAACTGCCGCCATAGGCGAACGAGAAGAGCCCGACCAGTTGTACGACGGGATATAGCCACCGAGGATGGAAAACCCGTCGTATCGATCAAACAAGGCTCGTCTGGGAAAAGCTGGCGCATCACTTGGAAGGGTTGAGCAGGATGCGTCCACAAGCCAAACTCCACGATTCCATCCACTGAACTGGGGGCGACCAAGTCGTCCTCGAAGACGAGGGGGACACTGGCGTTTTGGATGAGATGCCAGCATTCCGACGCTCCGGGTGCCGTGAAACCCGGCTCCAAGAACAGGGTAGCAAGACCACTGAGCTTACGCGATCCAGGAGCTACGTCGGAAGCGTCAACCACTGCTGGGGCAATCGACGCAGGTCCAGCCCTCGGTGAAGCTGTCACCGTTGCTGTTACCATCACCCGAGCGTGAACAGAGGCCGACCGAATGTGGAGTCGACTCGGGAGTGGCACGGTGGCCGCTTGTGAAGCTACAGGAACCCCGGTCGCGGCAGCCAGAGGAGAAGGAGCCTCCGAAGGAGCGACAGGTTGCGCCACCGAGGTTTCCTCTCTTTCGTCGGGGACGAACATCTCCAGGAACAACGCTGCGCGGTCCTCGGAAGTCTCGGACTCATGAGGCGACTCACCGCTAGGTGAACGGTCTGGCGGGCCGCCAGAGCCCTCGGTGACCCCAGCAGCCGATTCTCGAGGGGCACGGCCAACGCCGGCTGTACCAGACGAGACTGGCGAAGGAATGGAAGTCGCCGCCGAAGGCGAAACCTCGGATGGAACCTCGATGACAGTACCGGAAGGCTCGGTAGCAGAACCTTGAACACCTTGAGCGCTGGCCGACACCCCCGGAATCTCGCCGGGCTCAAGGTCATCTTGTGAAGTGTCGCTAGGACTCATACCCCCTCCAAACTCCATGTCAGACGATTCCTGCTGCTGGGCTGGGGCTGGCGAGGGAGGCGAGGCGCGACTGGCCAGCCGAGGATACAAGGGGACGTCTGAGTGTTCGTACGGGAGACTCAGTGGAGACCGGGGAACCAGCAGAAGCGCCCACCGAAGCAGCGGGAGCGGACGTAGCCTCGGTGGACTCAGCCATCGGCACGTCGGTCGTCTTGGACTCCTCTCCCTCCTCTGACGAGGATTCGTCATGGCGTGGACTCTCGACAGTGACCGTCGGTGGGGACAGCCCGAGAAGATTCCAATCAATCTCTGCGGCGGAGATGCCGACTGAGGCCAGGACCAAGGTGTCGACGTCGAGTCCGTGTGCTGCCGAGTGCCGACGAAGGATAGAATTCGCTCGCCGCAAGCTGTTGTTCTCGTCCGTCAACGCTTGAATGCGTGCGGGGATGACGTTTGCTCGGTCGCGGTCGGCCAACTGCTTCCGAAGCCTCTCCAACTGAGTGTTGTAGGTAACGAGGCTTGCACTTATAAGTTCGTGGAGCTGGGTGTTCCGACGTACAGCAGCGGCCGAATCGACCTCAGCAACGAGCGTCCGCTTCTCCAACGACTGAGTTACGTCAGCGTGGTGAGCGATGGCCGCGTTCGCTTGCATCAACTGAGCGCTGGCATTGCTGAGCTGGACGCGCATGTCCTGGACGAGGTCCAGAGCTTGGTCGCACTCGGAGTTGGCCGAGACGAGGAAGTAGTCCGACTTGGTCCGCAGGTTCATCTCTTCAGCGAGTTTATCTTTGGCGTCGGAGAGCTCTGCCTGCAGCCGGTCGTTCTCGCGGCGGAGGGCCACCAGTTCATCAGCCTCCGCAAGAGGGAGACGCGAAGGAGCAACGGCAGCAGCCAGCACCTCACCGACGTTAGTAGCAGCTTGCAGGCTGTGGTCGAGAGCAGCGTTGACTCGAGCTGGAGGTAAACGGGCAACACCCACGACGAGACGAGCGAGTTCCAGCATCTGCTGCTCGCCCAAGACGACCGCTGTCGGAGGAAACTCGGCCGGGCCAGCACCAGCTCCGTCGCGACCCCCTACAGCTGCCTCGCCCCCCCCCCCCCCCCCACCGACGCCCCGCGAGTTGCCAACGTGACCGAAGGCGCGGGAGTTGGCGACGGTGGAGCGCTGGCGCTTGGCGGCGGTGTCGGCGGCGAGTCGGGAGCCTCTTCACTGAGAACTGCCGGCGAGGGAGTCTCGGTCGCCCCAGCAGCAGACTCAGGACTACTTGGAGGAGCCGGTGGAGGGTCGACCGAGGTCCCGGAGGCGGCAGGAATGAGGGTAGGGTCACCTGCAGGCGCGGCCGGGGCTGGGGGCACAGCACCAGCGGCGATAGGGGCGGGGGCACCCGCCGAACGAGCCTGGCGCGCCGGACGACGGCCCGAAGTGTCGGTGGCGATACCTGAGATGATCAAGAAAGAGATGGAGTCAACAACGAGATCCGAATGACAGTCAGGAGCAGCGGGAGCGACGAACGTACCGGTCCGGAGCACTGGAGAACCCGAAGAGCAGCGGCAGCCGCGTCGGCGAATGCACGCGACGGAGGAGCCATGGAGTCGAAGAACTGAGGACGCCTAGACGCTCACCAGCGTGGGAAGCTCGCGTCGAGGCGGGGGCAGTTGTGGTATTGGAAAGTAGCAGTTTCCAACGCTGTTGACCCGCCAGCCCGACAATCAGGTTCAATCAAGGGGCGATCAAGGCGAGGTCAAGCGAGAGACGGAGATGGCTGCTTCTGATTGGATGATGACATTATCCTCGGTAGAGTGACAGGCAGTGGCCAAAGCCTCGTCGGGTCCTAATAGAACCCCGAACGAGGCTTCATGGTACCCACTTTTAGGTACAGATGCATTTAGTTACGTACTTCGGCCGCACTTATTAGTGTAGCCGCGGTCGTCATTTGATGTGTCCGGAATCGCCTTACTGCGATCGTTCACACTAGATATTTTTATAGGGACATAGGACTCATCATAGGATGACCAGAACGAGGCCCCCAGGGCCTCAGAAAACTCAGTAGTAAAAAGACAGTCTTCCCCCAAAGCCAACAAGGGTCAAGTCCGACTTCGGTAAGTGTAGCTAGCTTATTGTAGTGCCTGGACACGCTCGGCTGCGTATGGATGCCTGTCGGGGAGCTTATCGTGCATTGACCGAGAGTTTCCTTGGCAGCGCCAAGAGTTGGCGTGGCCGGAGAGGCAGGAACGGTATTAGAGTATCGTTCGGTATAGATTAGAGTATCCCTGAGTGTATTAGTCTACCTACCGAGGTTTTACCTTGGTCCCCCTGTATAAGGCCTAACACGCCGGTACCCTTCCTTTCTGAGGGACTGCAGTGGGGTTGCGCGAAAGCGCTACATAGTATCCCAGCCTTAGCTCGTGGCTAGTGGTACAGGTTTTTGGGTTGACCGAAGACAACCTAGGGTGCACAGAGGCGCTTGCAACCGACCCGGTGAAGGGATCGTTCCTGGTCTTCAGGTTTTGATCCAATAAGCGCTTACCTTTGCGGGTTAGCGTGTTGTTGGTGTCTCTAATACATTTTGGTAGAGGAGGATTTTAGTGGAATTACCACACCACAAAACGTTTCCGCCAAAATGCGTTGCAGGCGAGGTTGGACCGCGAGTGCTGCTAGAATTTCACCACTGTGTTGTTGTTGCGCGGCACCCAGTGTCGTACGAGCGCGTTTGGCCGGAGGCGGTGCGCCATAACGGTTCTGTTGCTGCACTGGCTGACTTGGTGATTCAGCCGGAACGCTGTTCTCTTCTTCGAGAATGTCGTCGTCGTCATCCTGCGTGTCGAACGTGGCACTTACTGCAGTACGTGTCGAGTCATGACCGGGGGTAAGGAGCGAGATCCTGCGAACAGCTCTTGTAGTAGTGGCCGCCTGGTGAATATTAGTCGTTGGTGGCGGCGAGCAAAACGAGGAACCCACCGTCGCGGGAATTGGCACCACCCCGCCATCCTTGTAGAAAGCGTAATCGACGGCATGTTGAACGGGAAAAACGACTTCCTGTCCGGACTGCGGGTTGATCCACTTCACGATCTCGTTTGCAGATGGCGCCATGTCGTCGTCAACGATTTCATGCATTATTTGCTTGGCATCATTGGTGGCGCCGTTTGCACCCAGGACACGGTCTAAAATCTTCTGATGGGAATCGAATATTTTTGGCAGGCTCTAATCTGCTGCCGCAAATGACAATTGGCGGAGAAGAACGGCAGCAATCGGTGTTGTCCTGACGAGGCTTGCCCGGGCTACACGATGGCCCCCCTCTGCTGTGTTGACCAAAACTTCGTCGCCGTAGCACTCCGCTACTTGTCCATGGATGAAGTAGTTGTCGTTGGTTATCACCACTGGCGCGGGGATGAGTGGGGAGGAGTTCGACTCCACTTCTTCCTCCGATTCCGCCCAAGCTATGGTCTGCTCTGTTGCGATTTCCACTTGCGCTCGCGCTCGCTTCCTAGGCCGCACAGGGATACGCCGGACTCCATTCGCCGAGTGACCTTCGCGTACGTACAGCGGCTCATCGATAGCTTCGTCCAGAAGTTCCGGGAGCAACAGCACGTACTTGACAGCCTGAAGGGTCGCCGAAGGTGCCATCGGACAGAAGTCTTTAGAGCTTGTCGGGTAGAGCGCAAAATAGCGAATGCCCGCTTAGAATGGTCTGGTCTCCTAACTACCCACCTTAACTTGGTCGTTTGAAATTCCTTGACTGAACTGGAGGCGTGTGGTCGCAAGTTGCCAGTGAAAGCTTCTCTTCCGCATCTTCTCGCGGAAAACACACCATACTCTTTTCAAGCGTGCCAATGCAAGATATGAGTTCAGTCTAACATCTCTGTATATGTATGAGTCTATCCTTCATCTTTTTTGTTTCTCCTCGCCAGTCGCGCTTCATCGATCGATCAGCAAGACCCCTTCCTCGCGCGCGCACGCGAAAATGTGACGGTGCAGTACACTGCTTCGTACCGAAGATATCAATGGAGGGGGCAACAATATGACACTGTGAGAGTTGGTTTGCCGCTTATATCAAGTTATTCATGTATTTTTTCAACCTTTGATGCCTACCCTAGCCTGTTTGATCTCGAATCCAACACCTTAGTAAGCAAACCGAAAAGCAGTACTCGAAACCGTAAAATCGCAGTTTGAGTCTTCTGCTACGCCAAGAAAGCCGTTCGGTTCTTCGAAATACCCTGTATTAATATTTTCCTTAGACAGGTTATTCCGTCCGAGTATTTGACAGCGCGCTCACGCTCGGTCAACCATGCCTACCTCAGCAGGGGGCCTTGCGTGTTGTTTCTTCAGCTATTGCCACGGGAGTTCATCTCGCTCATGGCAAAAGTTGGTGCGGTTCGTGTAAGAACAACCGACCATCGGGCTGCTGCAAAATCACGTGGCGTATCTTGTCGGCGATCGACGATCTACGTAATATTACATGATAAGGATGAATATTGTGAAGGTGCCGACACATATGTTTTTCTACTTAACCACTGTATGGTGGCTATGGTCCAATCAACTGACTGTAAGCGATTGTTGTCAAATCAGGAGGCCGATGGATGCTATTTTATCCAATCGTCAAAGTTAGGGGTAGGTATATGAGCCGCCGACACTCTTGCCGACGTATTATTTCGGCAGGCCTGTCGAAATATGCTATCCACCTATAGTGTGGCTAAGTAATTAGGCGATTGCACGCATATTTTGCATGCTGCCGACACTTCACCTTGGGTTTGAATTGCTTCTATTTGTCTGCTTCACACGATTAGTAGCGGCGCTTCTGCCAGCTTCTCAAACTCAAATGAGTTTCCTGGGCGATGCCCTCTCATGAACTTACTACTGCATAATAACTTGACATGATCGGGTAGCCTGCAAGTACTCGTAAGTTTTCAACCGTGATCCTCGTACATGTAGGAGGCAGCACATAATAGGAGGCAGCGCATAGGTATTATAACACTTGATGAAATAAATAAATAAATGATATTTCTTGTCCTTGTTTCAGCATCTACAAACTCTACTCGCACACAGCTTCAGCTACCCTACAAGGGGCATCCCCGCCGCGGCACGCAGTAATCATCACATTGTCCTTCGCCGCAGCCTTTACTGCTGCCCTGGGCGCCACGAAAAGCACGAGCTCCTGGCGCTTGCTGGCCTTCTTCCTCGGCGCAGAACCGCAGCGTGCCTTGCGCATTTTGCGCCTTCGTCCCCGCTCGTCCTCCACCGCACTTACACCAACTTGCCCGGGGACGACTCCAGGCTTGATGACTCGGTCTCCGCCGCTGGAACGCCGCGCGCTCTCCACAAGCGCGCCCTCATCGCCCTCCAGCCACGACATCTCTCTCCATCTTCACTGCGCCCTCCTTCTCCTTGCCACACGAGGCAGCCCCTCCATGCCCTCTCCTCCACTGCTGCCCCTGCGGTGGCCACCGCGCTCCTCGCCACACCGCACGACCTCCTTCTCCACTATGACGCGCTCTACCTCCGCGTTCGACTCCTGCGCAATCCACCTATTAGCTTCATTGCGCCCTGCCTCGTTCTCTCCGCCTCCTCCTCCTCTCCTCATCCTCCTCCTCCTCAACCACAGCTGCCGCCCGTCCGTCGTGCACTTCGTGTCTATGTCCTTCGCGCTTTGTTCTCCCCGCCGTCCTCCACGCACTTGCACTTGGTCTTCTCGCCGTCCTCCGCACACTTGGTGCCTCTGCTGCCCTCCGGGCCCTTGGTCAGCCCTTCGTCCTTCGTGTCGTCGGCCTCCACGCCGTCCATCGCGTCCTAGCCCCCGTTCTTCATGCTCTTGGTGCCCCCGCCCTGTGACTGCTGCCCAACTCGCTTCCTGCTGTGTGTGGTTCCGAGAGCACAGGCTGAGCAAGATAAAGTGCCCTCCGCTTGGTGGTGAGGAGAGAGGTCTTGTAGGGGGCAGGTTGCTGGAGGCGACGCGCTGTCTTGGAGCCCTGTTTGCGCCTGTGCACACCTGCATGCCACGCACGTGAGGTCTGGAGGGGAGGGGCGTAGCGCAGGTCACGGCGCTGCGAACTCGATCAGGGGCGCCGCCACCATGACTGTGACGGCCAGAGAAATGAAAATGCAAGAAGTGTAAAGATGGTCATTTAGACCAATCGTAGAAATTCAGTATTTCAACCAATACTCGATCGTGTCGGCAGGTGTAGGCGGCTGTCGGCACCGTGACGCTATGGATGAATATAGTGGTCCTTCCGACAGAGAGACTGGCAGGATTGTGACTGGGCCCAATCAGTTCGCGTTTTGACCAATCACGGAGCTTCAATAGTGTAGTTTTGGCAAATAGGAGATAATAGGGGTAGGTTTCCGGTTCCGACACTTTCCGACAAATGTTTGTCGGAATCCACACAGTAATATGAATATGTACATACAAATATCAAGTAGTTAACATATTTTTTAAATATTGTCATGGCTCTGACAACTAGGTTTATTCCTAAGGTAGGAAACTGGTCAGTGGATAGGATAACCAGTACGTAGGCTTTGCGTTTGACCACACAATTAAAAGAACCAAGCAGTAGCAGACGAAGCAGCATGAGCTTAGCTGCCTTCGTTCCTACGAACACGCAGAAGGCGCGGAATACTGCCGTCGCCGCATTCAAGCGGATGTTGGAGGAGGAGAAGGTTAGCCTTGAGTTTGTCGAGGCTAGCATTCTCTTGGATACCTCCGGCAAACGTTTAGCGGCGACGATGGACTGCTTTGGCTTCTACCTCGCAACCAACGAAGGTAAGAAAGGTAAGTTAGCCCGCAACACGGCAACAGCGTATCATAGAAATGTCAAGTTGTGGCTATTTGACAAGTATCCACACTTGCGAGTACCAACTGAGTTGATCTTGCTAAAGCAAGGGAAGACTTTAGATAAACATTGCATGAAACGCGAAAAAGGTGGCTTGATTAATAAGGCTCCACCTTGTACTAAGGAGGATTTACAGTCTTTAGTCCGTTACGTGTACAGCACAGCACGCGTGCACGCCGACTGTCAAAACGCAGCACTAGCGTGCTTGATGTGGCACTGCTTTGGCCGGTCGTCGGACCTAGGCTACATCCAAAAACAGCACGTGTCTGTATCGGCCGACGGTACCTTCTACCTGCGGCTGCTACGTGTCAAGACATCAGAATAACAGGGTCTTACCTTGATCCCGGACAAGAGCGACTTCTTGACGTGTCCCTTGCACGCTCTGGCCGTAGCGCTAGCGACGCAGGACGCGCCATGCGCGGCACTCCTGTCCCAGTTGCCCGATCTCGTAGCGGAGGTCGCCGTGCCACTTGACGAAGGTGTGCCGCTGCTGGAGCTGCTGGAAGCCGAGCGGCACACCGCTGCTGGAGCTGCTGGAAGCCGAGCCCGCTTCGCTCGACGTCGCTGTGGTCCCGACGGAGTCGTCCCTGCCTTCAATGCTCGCGGCCGGCAACGTATCCTCTGTTCCACCGCCGCAAACCTGCCCGGACCCACAAGAAACATCAACACCAACCCCAACCGAGGCACGCACCGGTGAGGTCAAGCGCGGCGAAGACAGTGTGCAGGCGTACGTGAACAGGATGCTCAAGCTCGTCGCCGAGCCGGCAGGAGCCGCCCCTGACCTGACCTCGCACTCCTTCCGGCGTGGCGGGGCCCAGTATGAGAACGGAGATGACCGCCTCGCCGCGCAGTGGATCTTCGATCGCGGTGCATGGGATATGACCAAGACGAACAGGGATTTCGCCTACATCACTAACACGGCACGCGAGGACAGGAAGGTAGCCCGGGTCTGAAGTGGGTGGGCGGCAGACGACGTTCCAGCGGTCATCGACGTCGCGACGCTTGATCACGCCAGTCAAGAACGCCTCGGCCGATTGCAGGGCTTCCTGTTCAATTCCTGTACAGGTCTCAAGTAACAACGTCTAAATGTAAGCACCAAGGTCCTCAGTGTCCTCACTGCGTACCTGGTCCGTTACTACCCGCAGCTCAAGGAGCTCTCACCCGCGGCCCCCATTGTCACGCGCGTGGAAGGGACCTTGCGTGCTGCAGCCATCCCGATTGGCGACATGCTTGCGTGGTCAGTCGCGCTGGACAGCGAAGCCGCTCCGCCTGCTCAAGAACAAACCCAAACACAAGATGCAAGCCAACACCACTGTCCAAGCATCGATCACCTTCTAGCCGTCATTCATGAGCTTATCGCCTCAAGCAAGGCCCTAGCTGCGCGGTTGACGATTGTCGAGGCGGCTCAGATGAAAGCTAATGAGCCGTGTAGACCCGCTGAAGAAGACCAAGCAAAGGAATCGTTAGACCAAGAGCCCAAGCCAAAACGGAGGAAGAAGCAAGTACGCACCTGTCGGCTGCATGGTACGAGTGGTACACCCGTGTTCCTCGCGTCTGGGACAGCTCTGACCGCCAAAAGAAGTCCGAATCACGCCACGTCGTCGCCTTCATGAAGCTGTTCCTCGAAGACGGCTTTACGCTTGACCCCACGGTTGCAGACTACAAGGATCAGGTCTTGGACGCCGGCCGCCGTGCTGAAGATGCCGTGTTGGGCTTCGTAAAGTCGCGGAACATCATCGCGAAGGGCGCTGGCAGTGTTTTGCGCGCGCTGCGTCCCCTGCACAAGTGCGGCGTCTTGGACAAACGCATCGCAGCCCACAAGCGTCTCCTCGCTACAGGCCGAATTCAAGACCCTGCTCCTGCAGACACACAGGACATATTAGCTTTGGCTCGTCAAGCCTGACCGGCATAGTATCGAGAATTCCCGAAGTCGCAAACCGCCGAGCGTACACAGTCGAGTAAACCCGAAATCACGCACCGTCGAGAATACCCAAAATCGCCCACAGTCGAGTAAACCCGAAACTGCTGTTAATGGGAGTAAGCGACACTCGCGAGCCACCGATGAGCGGCAGCTGTCAAAAAGTAGAATGACTAAATAGCATGCTTCTCAACCAATCATTTATGGGTCGTAATTAGTATAGTATGCATTCTGACCAATAGGATTTAAGAAATTTCATCGAATGAAATGTAAGGTACATGTCGAGTTTGTCCGAAACGCGACACTTCGATTCTTGCCAAGATGTCGAGCTCAGATCAGCGGACGAATGCGGAGAAGATCGAGTGCTGTGAATCACAACTTGTGAAGCCTCAAGCGGGGAGAGGGGAATGTTGCTCCCCACTTCGCCGAAATCGCACGATCGACTTGTATAGACAGCAATACATGTAGTGTTGACGATAAGTTCCCAAACGCAATCCAAACACGGCGTTCGTGTTTGCCTGACGAAGCTTCACTGGAAACAGGTGCGCCGCCTGCTGTCGGTGGTCGCGCCAGACTTGGCTGGGAACTGTGCAATGCTCGGGAAATTCGTGCCAGCGAGCATATGACAAACTAATAAGTGCCGATTAATGCGCTCGTCGCATCGCTGCTGCGCGATAGACGCGGTTTCACGATCTTGAGCTCGACCCGCTGGAACGCATCCTGACCGTATCGTAGACATTTGGATTGAAAGCCACAGCTGGCGATGGTCGAGCTTCGCAGTCTCGCAGCGAAAACGGCTCTTCCATTGGGAAGCGAAGTAGTCGAATGCCATGCCTGAACATGGCCGAAGATCGATCACTTCTGCATTTGCCGTCTCGCACTCAAGTCTCCAACCACTCGAGCACCAGACGAACGAACCATGGTTACGATCTCCGGCACCAGTCGCGCGATCTTCGCTCTGTGCTCCCTCATCGCCGCCCAGGGCGGCTTTGCTTCGGCGTTTGCAACCGCGGGCGAAATCGGCGCGTGCCTCGACAAGGCCGGCATTCAGAACTCGGTGCCCACGACGTCGACCTGGAAGGCCGACACGGAGGCGTGGAACTCGCGTGTGAGCCCCGTGCCGTCGGCCGTTGCCTTCCCCAAGAACGAGGAGGAGGTGTCGGCCGCGCTCAAGTGCGCTGCTGATGGTGGTGTGAAGGTGACGACGCTGGGCGGCAACCGCTCGTTCTCGAGCATGGGCTTCGGCCGCAACGACGGTGCTCTCATCATGAACCTCAAGCACCTCAAGCACCTCGAGTACGACGCGTCCACTGGCCTGCTGTCGTACGGCGGCCCCGTCATGATCTCAGAGGCCGCCAACTACATGTGGAGCAAGGCCAAGCGCACGCTCCCGCACGGCCGTTGCCCCGACGTCGGCATGACCGGTGTGGCCGCCTCGGGTTTCGGCACCCTCTCGCGCGCCAGCGGCACGGTGCTGGACAACATCGAGTCTGTGCGCGTGGCGCTCGCCAACGGCTCCATTGTGGACGCCGATGCCAAGCAGAACTCGGACCTGTTCTGGGGCGTGCGCGGTGCCGCCAGCTCCCTGGGCGTGGTGCTGGACTTCAAGATCAAGACGTTCGACCCTCCGTCGCAGCGTGTGACGAACTACACGATCGAGTTCAACTCGAGCGCCAAGCCGACGCAGCAGGACAACGTCGACGCGCTCGTTGGCACGCAGACGTGGGCTCTGAGCAAGGACAACAGCGACCTGCTGTCCATCCGCTTCGGCCTCAACGTGAAGTCGAAGCTGCAGGGCTTCTTCTACGGCTCGGGCGCGGAAGCCAAGACGGTG